>NC_092749.1:94909546-95229248 GCF_047496795.1 Chiloscyllium punctatum
AACTTCATCCACTTCCCTTCCTCTGCCATTAAAGGCTCACAATATTTCTGTTGTATCTTCCCTTTGGTGCAGACACAAAGCCAGACACTTTGTTGTAGTTTTCAGCCGTCACGAGTCAAGGGAGCGGACATGTTGCTGTGCAGCACCGCACTACATCGATCTTACACCCGCACCGTGTGACAACAGTGTCCAGTTTGTATGAATGGTGTCATCCACAGTGGAATAAAATGAATGTGAACGATATTGGTATCATTGACAGTCACGCATCACACTCCATGAGACACACATCGACACTTCCTTGGCAAGTCTTCCATATCTAGATTTATTCACTCTTTAGAGAGCTAATCGACCCTCCCCAATTTACTCGACCTCGCTCTTTCTCTGTCCAAACATAAATTACCTGAGTCCTTTGGGTCAGCACAACACACCATGTTTTTGACAGATTTTGGGTTTGACTTTTCTGTTTTTACTTATGTTTACTTTTATACCCCAAACCTCCCAGTTTCTGTTTCAAAGAATAGCTTCTTCTTCAATAATTATCTCCATCGCAACCTCAGGACTGTCTTGCTTCTGGAAGCTTCTCAGCTGGGTCAAAGTTGAAACATTCTTTATCAGCTCACACAGGCACCATGGAACAAACTCAAAGATAACAACCTCTAACCTACCTTAAACTGAACCAAATCTCTACATTTTTAGACCGTAATACAGACCGCAGTAGAATCAGCTGTAACAATGTGTGACTTTATAAATATGTAAATATATGTTTTGGGGTTTTGGGAGGGGGCCGGAGTGCCCGGTGGAGACCCACACAGACACTGGGAGAACATACAGACTGTCACCCAAAGGCTGGAGTTGGGCCTGGGTCCCTGGTGCTGGGGGGCAGCAGTGCTATGCAGTGTGCCACCGCACCATCCCAAGGTGAAGCATTAGAGCTGGGAGAGAAATCAGAAAGCACTTTTCACACAAATGACAGCAGAAAAGATTGATGAATCTTTGAAGGCCTGAGTGATTAATGTTTGTTGGGTAATTATGATGAGAGATAAATGGAGTTGAAGAATAGGTCAGCCATGATCTAATTAAATGTTGCCAAAAGTTTGCCTCCTGCTTTATTCTGAGTAGTGCTGTGTCACTAACTGCAGCCCAACAATAGAGCTCTAGCACCATGGCCCCTTTCACCTTCCCATTGGTTTCAGACAGGACCCTTCCTCAGGATCTGTTGTGCCTTTTCCAGCTCCAAGCTTCATCAACTCTGATTTCTGCAGCATCTGCAGGTCCCCATTGTCTCCTTATTATTGAAGTGATTGATGCTGGAAATAAAGGAGAACAGTGATCTGTATACGCCCTGCGTTACGTGTCTGTTACTCAGTATTTTACATTGATGATGTATTCCTCCTGATCAACCAGAATATTAGATCTACCCGTTCCCTCCTGGTCCTGTCAGTGCCGGGTAATAAACTGTTCGTTGTCCTGGTCTGGAATACACAAACAAAGGAACCTTTAGAAAGTTAGGCAGGAAGTCAGGGTTGAAGTGGATACCAAGCAGATTACTCAGTCTGGAGCCAGAGAAAAGGGACTTCAATTGTGTGAAGAAACTAAAGAATTTGGAATTGTTCCCTTATTCAAAATTGTGAGAAGTTTTGTGAGATCCGAGAGAGACAAAATCCTTTGAGGAGTCTGTCAGTCACCAGAGGTTAGATAAAATCTCTTTACCCATTCCATTCTTAATTTCTCTCCTGTACTTTCCGTATTCTGCTTGGATCGTGGCTAAATGATGAAGCTGTCAGTGTGGAGCTGCCCTGTACAGTTGCTGATATTTGCCCCAGGAATGGCAGACAGGGGGAAATCGGTACCCCACATTGCGGGCAGGCTCCTGACACAGGACTTTCTCCAGCTCCAGGGGCAGGAGAGGAGACCCCGACACCAGACCATGCCAGCCCTGTCTGAGGTTCCCACCTGGGTCAGTGCAGTCTCAGCCGCCTGGAGAAATGCCTAGCACTGTCCGAAGAAGGTCGATGTCCTTTTCCACTCTGCCAGGTTACGTTGCGCCATGACTCCATGACTCCATGACTGTTTGACTGTTTGACTTTACTCCAACACAATCTGCAGCCTCATGGCCCTGTATATTCTCCACTCACCCATCACCATCAAGCTAAGACATCAATCCTGGTACAATGGAAATTGCAGGAGAGCATGCAGGGAGCAGCACCAGGTATACCTAAAAATGAGATGACAGCCTGGTGAAGCTACCAAACAGGATTGTTTGCATGTCACACAGCATCAGAGCCAGTGATAGACAGAGCAAAGCAATCCCAAAACCAATGGATCAGACCTTTATTCCATATTCCCACTACATCCAGTCATGAATGTTGGTGGTCAATTGAACAACTCACAGAAGGAAGAATCTCCACAAATATCCACATCCTCAATGACAGAAGAGTCCCACACATCTGTGTAAATGATAAGTCTGAAACATTCACATCAATATTTAGACAGAAATGCCGAGTGGATGATCCAATTTGGGCACCTTCAGTGCTCCTCAGCATCACAGATACCGGTCTTCAGTGAATCCAATGCACTCCATGTGATCTCAAGGAATGACTGGAAAAGCTGGATACTGGATGTGAGTCCCGACTATATTCTAGTCATAGTACTGAAGACTTGTGCTCCAGAACTTCCCTCTCCCCTAGCCAATCTATTCCTGTACATTTACAACACGAGGAATTCTGCAGCAAGCAAGTGACTCCCAAAGTCTGTCCACCATCTGTGAATAACAAGTCAGGAATGTGATGGAATATTCCCCATTTGCCTGGATGGGTGACGCTCCTACCACCTTAAATAACGTTTCATCATTCAGGATAAGGCAGCCCGCTCGATTGGCACCACATCCACAAGCATCCACTCCCTCCACCAACGATGCTCAGTAGCAGCAGTGTGTATTGTCTTCAAGATGCACTGCAGAAGTTCACCAAAGATCCTCAGACAGCACCTTCCAAACATACAACCACTTCCATCGAGAAGGACAAGGGCAGCACATGGATGGGATCGCAAACAGCTGAAAGTTCCCCTCCATACCACACACCATCCAAACTTGGAAACATATTCTTCATTATTACTGTGTCAAAATCCTGGAATTCCCTCCCTTAGGGAACAGTGGATCCACCTACAGCACATGGACTACAGTGGGTCAAGACAGCAGCACCCCACCACCTTCTCAAGGGCAACGAGGGACAGGCAATAAATGCTGGGCCCAGCCAGAGAGACACACATCCCGGGAGTGAATAAAGAAACCTGCACATCCCACAAAGTACTTTAAAAATGAGTCATTGTTGTAATGTAGCAGTGAATCTGTACACAGTGAAACCTCAGATTCAACAATAAGAGAAGTGATAAAACAATCTGCTGTAAGTGAGGTTGGTTAGAGGATAAATATTAGCCAGAAGATCATGGATGACATCACTGCTTGTCCTCAAAAGAGGACTGTGGGAAATGTTACACCCAGTGAGGAGCATGGACTGGTGTTGTGTTACCAGCTCATCTGAAGTGGAGTTCTGTCAGCCTCAGTCATGTGCTTGATCACATGACCCTGTGATGCAGAGGGGAGAATATCACCACAGAGCCAAGATTGTTACTTAGAGTTTGCATCAATCTCTGAAGACAGAATTGTAGTATTCAGTAGATTACTGTGAATGCGTCGTAACTTTGTTTCCAGTCACTTTTTAAAACAATATTTGACATGTTGAAACATTTGAAGAAATGGAAACATTACTGCATTTCTCAAATTTTCTCTGAATTTTGACTGAGCCAATGCATAAATCAATGTGTTTGTACAGGAACTCAGCAGTTCAAACATATCTCCTGGAGAGTTTGCAATAAATATGGGATCGGAATAATGATCTGGCTCATAAAATGTATCTGTAATCCTCGAAATTAGGAAAAACGTTGTCTATGGCATACACAGCATGATGAAAGTACCAGAAATAACGAGCAGGAAAGTGATGGATTCCTTCGGCTCTGCATCTCTGGATCGTCGCTGTTCTGGGTGTTGCGTTGACCATGCAGTGCTCTGTGGATTTGAATCGCCATCACAATGTGTTGAACAGTCAGTGCATTGAACAGTAAAATCAGAAAGAATGGCAATTGTGGGTTTGAAATTGTGTCAAGTCCGTCAAAACTGATCCATCCTGGCAAGATAAAATATTCTGGTTTGAAAAGAACGCCCCACTCCACTGATATAGATTGGCTCAGAAGCAAAACACAAGGATATATTTTTGAGTGAGAACACAACACAACACACACAGTCACTATCACCACAGCTGCAGTTTCCTTCCTGCAATACTTTGCTCTCAACCTCTGGCAATAAATGAGGAAAAAGCGATTGACAATGAAAGCGACCATGAGCCAAACAGAGCAGTCAATAGTTGCATAATTGACAGCCTCATGAATGCTCCTCATTGAGGTGAAGTGTAGAAATGAAAATGGGAAATAGTAGTAACGCATGTAATACATTATCACATTGGAAATAATGACCAGGAGATCAACTGTCGTCATACCCACCAAATAAAGAGAGATTCCTTTGTACAGGCCACAGCCTCCACGAATTAGAAGGACAATTGTCAGGAAGTTTGCTACAAAGAAAAGAGCAGAATCCCCAGATTAATAACACAATATTGCTTGGAAATTATGACACAAAACCAGGTCATATGGTCCAATAGGTCTACGTTGAGGTTCACACTGCACATGTGTTTCCTCCCAACGATTTCATCTTACAATATTGAGATATTATTCCTTTCAGCCTCATGTAGTTACTGAGATTTCCCATCAGGGAACCTCACAAATATGCAGAAATATTGCACATATTGAAAGGAAGCAAAATATTTCTCAAGCCAGAATCCCTTTACAGAGGGATTGAGTGGTTGCACCCCCTACCACTTTGCGTTCTGTTAGTGTGTAATTAAACAGAAGGGTGGATGGGGGTGGGAGGGGCTGCCTCATTTGAACATTGACTAAGTTACATACACTGAAGCTCATTGTGAGCTCAATTGACCACAATTGTGTGGAATACATTTTATTCCAGTGGTTACACTGGCAAAACAGTATGGGCAGAGGGTTTTCCAACAGTGTTATATCAGGGGCACTGAGACAGATAAACATCCATCCATATCTTTGTGAGCAGAGATGTCCTCAGTGATGTTTCCCATGAAGTTGACAGATTGAGCTCCATTTGTTTTTGAGGACTTTGTATTGTTCAGTCAGGACACTAAGAAATGGACCAGAGGAAAGAGGGGCTTCAAGCCTCAAGATAGGTGTGTTGTTAAGCCTGAGACTCAAACAGGAGACCACAGGCAACTGTCCCCATGGGGATTGTAAACGTGGGAGGAGGTCAAGACAAGAAGGTTCAACAGGGCAGATAGCCAGGGACATAGTGGACCTTGTCCTGTGTAAGAAAACGATTGAGAATAACAGGATCCTGAAAGGAGAATGTACGATCACTGCCTTTGGTCTATAAACAGTGTATAAACTATCGACATCAACTGGAGCTCCAGTGTCTGCACAGAGTGTGCCTTTCCAGGAAGTTAGTGATGTCTCTTTGTTACAAATCAGTTCCAATTGTGTCTCTGGGTATTCAGTGTTTGTAGCTTCAAAGATCACCTCAGGCTTTGAGCTCTCGTACCTGCAGCTCGTTGTGAGCATTACACCGAGACCTTTATAGTGGGCCGTAAGCTCCTGTACAACACTGTATGAAAACGGGGACATTTGCAATGCTTTGGTGTGCTCACACCTACATCACTTTCACCACAGATGAGGTTCACCAGGCAGGAAGATGGCCACAGGATTCAGGAATCTTGCTGAATCCTCAAAACTGGAAGGTGTTATTGATTACAAGCATGTTACTGTTGAGGTTTCAGTAAGATAACCAGGGGCATTTGTAAATATTAAAGGGGCTCACTCCCGAAGTGTCCAATTAGTCAGCAAGTATCGACAAAGGCTTCTCCAGGTATGTGTGTGTATTCCAGGGAGGGGTCATGTCTCATACAACCTTCAACACCCCTAAGTTCCATAGTGGGCAATGGAACACAGCCATCGGAGAGATGGATTCTGGGAGGGATGGGCTGTCTATTGAAGTGATGGCTCATGAGTCTATAAGACCATGAGACATAGGAGTGGAAGCAAGGTTATTCAGCCCATCGAGTCCACTCCACCATTGAATCATGTCTGATGGGTGTTTCCATTCCACTTCCCCACACTCTCCCCATATCCCTAATTCCTTGATCAAGAATTTATCAATCTCTGCCTTGAAGACACTCAACGTCCCGACCCCCACTGCACTCCATCACCATAAATTTCACAGGTCACCACTCTCTGGCTGAAGAAATGTCTCCTCATTTCCATTCGAAATTGACCCCCTCTAATTTTAAGGATATGCCCATGGGTCCTAAACTCCCCACCTAATGGAAACAATTTCCCACTGACAACTCTTTCTAAGCCATGTGTTGTCCTGTGAGTTACGAGTAGAATTCCCCTCAACCTACCATTCTAGGGATCATCCATGTGAATCTCCGCTGGACACACTCCAGAGCCACTATGTGCTTCCTGAGGTGTGGGGCCCAAAACTGGACACAGTATTCTAAATGGGGCCTAACTAGAGCTTTATAAAGTCTCAGTAGCACATCGCTGTTTTTACATTCCAACCCTCTTGAGATAAATGACAACATTACATTTGCTTTTTTAATCATGGTCTCAACCTACAAGTCAACCTTTAGAGAATCCTGGATTAGCACTCCCAGATCCCTTTGTACTTTGGCTTTATAAATTTTCTCACTGTTTAAAAAATAGTCCGTGCTTGTATTCTTTTTCCCATCATTCCAATACCTCGCATTTGCTCACGTTGGATTTCATCAGCTATTTCCTGGACCACTCTCCGAAACTGTCAAAATGACCCCAGTGAGACACAGGAGATAAGATTAGATTAGATTTCCGACAGAGCTGAAAATGTGTTGCTGGAAAAGCACAGCAGGTCAGGCAGCATCCAAGGAGCCCTTCTTCAGGAATGAGGAAAGTGTGCCAAGCAGGCTAAGATAAAAGGTAGGGAGGAGGGACTTGGGGGAGGGGCATTGGAAATGCGATAGGTGGAAGGAGGTTAAGGTGAGGGCGATAGGCCGGAGTAAGGGTGGGGGCAGAGAGGTCAGGAAGAAGATTACAGGTTAGGAAAGTGGTGCTGAGTTCGAGGGTTGGAATGAGACAAGGTGGGGGGAGGGGAAATGAGGAAACTGGAGAAAGCTGATTTCATCCCTTGTGGTTGGGGGGTTCCTAGGCGGAAGATGAGGCGCTCTTCCTCCAGCCGTCGTGTTGCTATGGTCTGGTGATGGAGGATTCCAAGTAACTGCATGTCCTTGGTGGAGTGGGAGGGGGAGTTGAAGTGTTGAGCCACGGGGTGGTTGGGTTGGTTGGTCCGGGTGTCCCAGAGGTGTTCTCTGAAACGTTCTGCAAGTAGGCGGACTGTCTCCCCAATATAGAGTAGGCCAAATCTGGTGCAGCGGATGCCGTAAATGATGTGTGTGGATGTGCAGGTGAACTTGTGGTGGATATGGAAGGATCCCTTGGGGCCTTGGAGGGAAGTAAGGGGGGAGGTATGGGCGTAAGTTTTGCATTTCTTGTGGTTGCAGGGGAAGGTGCCGGGAGTGGAGGGGTGACGGGTGTGGACCTGACGAGGGAGTCACAGAGGGTGTGGTCTTTTCGGAACACTGATAGGGGAAGGGAGGGAAATATATCCCTGGTGGTGGGGTCCATTTGGAGGTGGCGGAAATGACGGATGATACGATGTATATGGAAGTTGGTCCCAACCCCTGTACTCGATATTCTGACCAATAAAGGAAGGAATACCAAATGCTTTTTTCACTATCCTATCTACATTCAACTCTACTTTCAAGGAGCTATAAACCTACACTCTAAAATCTTTTTGTTCAGCAATACTCCCGAGGACCTTACTTTTAAGTGTATAAGCCCTGTTTAGTTTTGCTTTCCCAAAAATGCAGCACCTCACATTTATCTAAATTAACCATATACTCGGTGAGAGAAGAACCTTTCTCTTCATGACTTGCACAGTATTATCAAACCACCTCAGACTGTGTGAGCTTGTCAGATTGGGGAATCTAAAAGAAAGAAATGTCAACAAGAGAATATCTTATTATGGTGAGGTAAAATTAGATGGACAAAGTTTATATGAAGCATAAACAAGACCATAAAACCATTAGAATTAATGGCTTCATTTTTTGCTGTAATTTCCAAGTCATGTTTTTCAATTAATTTGGAGATTTGACTCTTCTCTTTGTAGCTCACCTCCTGACAATTGTCCTTCTGGTCCGAGGAGGCTGTGGTCTGTCCAAGGGCATCACTCTTTACTTGATGGGAATGACGATAGTGGACTTTCTGGTCCTTATTTTCAATGTGTTAATCTATTACATACTTTATTACTATTTCCCATTTTCATTTTTATGCTACACTTCCATAATGAGCATCAATGAGGTGATCAACTATGTGCTTGTTGACTGCTCTGTCTGGCTGACAGTCGCTTTCACTGTCAATCGCTTTGTCCTCATTTGTTGTCAGAAGCTCAGAGAGAGGTATTGCAGGGAGCAGACTGCGGCTGTGATTATAACAACCCTGTGTGTTGTATCGTGCATCAAAAATATTCCACTGTACTTTGCTTTTGAACCTGGCTATATAATTGACAATGTAGAGTGGGCTGTTGATTTCAAGCCAGCATATTTTACATGGCCAGGATGGATAACCTTTGACTGGTTTGATATAATCTTTAACCCGTTGTTACCGTACTTTCTCACTTTACTGTTCAACGCTCTGACTGTCCGACACATTGTGGTGGCGAATCGAACCCGCAGAGCACTACAAGGTCAACGCAACACCCAGAACAGCGACGATCCAGAGATGCAGAGCCGAAGGAAATCCATCATTTTACTGTTTGCCATTTCTGGCCCTTTCATCGTGCTGTGGATACCTGCTGTTGTACTTTTCCTCATTTCCAGGATTACAGATGGTCATTTTGAGCTGGATCAATACACGGATCCGTTCCTTATCGCAGACTATACCGCAGATATGTTTCAACTGCTGAGCTCCTGTACAAACACATGTATGTATGCATTGGCCCAGAGTAAAATCAGGGAGAAATTGAGAAATGCGATAAGGTCTCCATTTATTGCATTTATAAAACTCATCAAATAACTGAAACAAACTAAAACAGTGCAGCAAAACCTTCATCGTGTTTGATTGAACTTGGATGGAATGTTATCTTCAGAAGTGATCCTTAATTCTGGAAGTGTCAGCCTCACCGCTGGGGTAACATTTCTCCTGTGTCAGCGAGTGATGTGTACTACCGCAGAATCAAAGCAGGGATTTGTACAGTCCGATTCCATGTCAGATGAGCAAATGATTTATAATGAATAACGCAGAGATATCAGTCTAAGAGCAGGAAACAAGTGCTGAAATCCCACCACAGCCAAATAACTAGTGGTGAGCAGGAAACCGCTGTTCATTTTCTGGTTCACTAATGTCCTCTCGGAAAGGGAATCTGCTGTCCTTACTTGGTCTGGCCTACATCTGTCTCCAGACCCACAGCAATGTGATAGATTCCATCAGATCATGAGATACAGGAGCAGATGTAGTCCATTTAGTCCATCAACTCAGAATCCACTATTCAATGAGATCATCGCTGCTCTGATAGGCCCCAACTCCACTTTCCTGCCCTTTGTCCATAACCGCTGATTCCCTGACTGATTAAAAATCTCTCGGTCTCAGCCTGGAACGTACTGGCCTAGTTTCAGAAGTCCTTCATAGTAAAGAATCCTCCAGAGTCCAAAACCTCTGAGAAAAGCAATTACTCCTCTATCTTAAATAGGCAACCTCTTTGTAATATGTCAGCAATCCTAACTGAAAAAGAACATCATTTATTGTTCAACACCAAATTAGAGCCACTATTCATGGTGTACATAGGCTAGTCCCAGCCTGGGACAGACAGACATCCCTGGGTCCGATTTTAATTTTATATTCAGGAACATTATCACACCCAATTGAATGGTTTCTTGCCATCACAATATGAAGATTTTTATCCATCTAAGCCTGCTTTATATTTTTATTAATTAGAGTCTGTTTTTTTTTCTGCATCAACCCATTCAGAGATGTTATTCCATACCCAAGGAGCAGGTGAATCTTGAACCCAAGCCGCCTGGCTCAGAGGTTGGGACACTATCAATATCCCACAAGAGCCCTGAATCCTACCAGAAGCTGTGGTTGGATTTGAATATGTGCCTCCAGAGAATTAGCCTGGGTGACCGAGCCAGTGACATTATCCCAAGGCCACCACTTCATTTATTGGGTCTGCTTTAGAATGGGCTCAGGTGATGAGTTCTAGCGAGAGGCCATTACCTGTTACCAAGGGAACCCATTCTCAGTGAGCTCCACGGGGAGATTAATTAGTGATTCTCGTGTTCCTAATATAAATTCTCAGATCCCTCCATCTCTAATTCTGAGGAAACCTCCCCCCTCCCCCACCTTGCCCCTGCCACAATAGTGCTTCCTGTGTTGTTTTGTTCATGGCCTCATTCATGTTGCTTTCCAGGTCTGATTGAGGGGGGTATAATAAGTTGGAACACTCAGCTGCACAAACAAGATACTCAGTTTCCCTGATTTCCAAATATACAGTCGTCCATGTCAATCCCTGAGTTTCAAAACAGTTCTTTCTCATTTCAATTCACAATTTTAAAAAGTACAAAATTAAAGACATAGTATTTTCATACCTCAAGAAATCTTCTGATAGTCACAATTAGTGTAAAACATTTCTGTGTGTGTGTGTGTTTTTAAGTTTCTGAGCACTGCTTGTACCTGTGAGACTTCCTTGTTCTGAAGCACTGACAATGACTCTTAGTATTTGCTGTCAGACCTGCTCTTTGTTGTGGCTTGTTGTGTGCGTCTTTAATGATTTAATACTTGATGAAGTGAATGGTTTCTGATGCTCTCCTGTGATAAGGTTTTCCTTCCTCTCTCAGGATTTCTCTGTCATGCTTCCTGCGTTCTGCTCCGAGCACATTCTAAATGGCTTGCTCCAAAGTTTCTTCTCCTTTGTAACCTAATAAATCTGATCAACATCCATCAATGATTCCAATAAAAATCTTCCCTCTTATGGGTTCTGATTTCAAAGTTCCACAGCTACAGATTTCCACTAATCTGCAGAGATCATTCACTAAATTATGTTTGGATTCCCCTCAATGCTGTACACTTCTGTTAAATTCTACTGTTTTGAGAGTCTAAATTGTTTTTAGAGTCCGATAATTAAATAGTTAGTTGGTCAGAGAAAATTGGAATATTGATAGGAAAATGACACATTTTGTTGAAAGTTTTAATTTCGTTTTTAAGTCATCAGGACAATTCTCATGAATATTAATCCAGTGGGAAAACTAACACAGCAGTATTGGTTGTTCGGCCACAGGGTGATGCAGTTGTTTAGTGAGTGTTTCCCAGAGATGTTCACAGGGCGGTGAGGTTATTGTGGAACATTTCAGAGAACATCTCTGGTACACACCCATGAAACAATCCCACCGCCCTGTGACCGACCACTTTAACTCCCCCTCCACCACGGACATGCACGTCCTGGGCCGCGTCCACTACCAAACCCTAACCACCCCACACCTGGAGGAAGAATGCCTCATCTTCTGCCTTGCAACCCTCCAACCACAAGGGATCAACATTGATTTTACTAGTTTCCTCATTTCTTCTCTCCCCACCTCATCCCAGATCCAACCTTCCAACTCGGCACAATACTCTTCAACATTTGGTCCCTTGAGCCTAATCTGCCATTGAGTCGGGTCATGGCTGATCTGGCATCCCTCATGTCCACTATCCTCCCCTTTTCCTGTAACCTTTGATTCCTCTACTGCCCAAGAAGCTATCTCTCTCAGCCTTAAATATTCACCGTGGGCGACACGGTGGCACAGTGATTAGCACTGCTGCCTCACAGCGCCAGAGACCCGGGTTCAATTCCCGCCTCAGGCGACTGACTGTGTGGAGTTTGCACGTTCTCCCCGTGTCTGCGTGGGTTTCCTCCGGGTGCTCCGGTTTCCTCCCACAGTCCAAAGATGTGCAGGTCAGGTGAATTGGCCATGCTAATTTGCCCGTAGTGTAAGGTAAGGGGTAAATGTAGGGGTATGGGTGGGTTGCACTTCGGCGGGTCGGTGTGGACTTGTTGGGCCGAAGGGCCTGTTTCCACACTGTAAGTAATCTAATCTAGTCTCTGCCCCAACAGCTCTCTGTGGTAATGAATTTCAAAGACTCACAAATCTCTGTGAGAAGAAATTCTTCCCCATCTCAGGCTTAAATTGGCATCCCTTTATTCTGAGGCTTTGCCCTCTGGTACGAGACTCTCCCTTGAGTCTTCCTCAGTGTTGACCCTGTCAAGACTCTTAAGAATCCCATATGTTTCACTGAGATCACTTTTCATTCTTTTAAATTCTATTGAGTAGAGTCCCAACCTGGTTAAACTTGGCTCACACAACAATCCCCTCGTGACATGGATCATCCTCAGGAACCTTCATTGATCTGCCTCCAATGAAATTATATCTTATCTTAAATAAAGAGATCAAACCTGCTCATAACACTTCAGATGTGGTCTCACTAGCACCTTATACAGTTGCCAAAACACTTGGCTACCCTTACACTCCAATCCCCTTGAAATAAGGGGCAACAATTTAATAACCTTCCTGATTACCTGCTGTTCCTGTGTGCTGGCTTTCTTTGTTTCATACACAATACCCTTGTGTTGCAATTTTTCACAGTTTTTCTCCATTTAATCAACACTCTGTTCTTTTATTCTTCCCTCCAAGATTCTCCCTTCTCAGGAGCAGCAGAGGCTGAGGGGAGACTTGATACAAGTTGAGTAAAATATGAGATGCATAGATAGAGGTGATGGTCAGACTCATTTTCCCAGAGTTGAAATGTCTAAAACTAGGGGGCATGCATTTAAGGTGAGAGGGGAAGGTTCAAAAAAGTTGTGGGGAGCACATTTTTTTACACAGAGTGCGTAGAACTCTGGAATGTGTGACCAGGGGTAGTGGCAGACAGGACAGGGGTGTTAAGGGGTTTTTAGATAAGCTCATCAATATGCAAGGTATGATCGGATATGGACCAAGGGCAGGAAGAAGGGATTAGTTTAATTTGGCATTCCTGTGCTGTACTGTTCTGTTTTCTTCTGTTTTAAAATGAACAACTTCAGATTGTCCTCCATGTACCAACATTTTGTCCACTTACCTTAACACTCAATATCTCTCCATAATCTGTACCCGTCTCAAAATATGCTTTTCCACCTATTTCTGTGTCAGCTGCAAATTTGGTGATAGTGCATTCTTTTCTCCAAGTCATTAATGCACATTATTAAAAGTTGCGATCCCAACATTTATCCCTATGGAATTGCACTGGTCACAGGTCACAAAAGACGCCCTTATCCCTGCTCACTGTTTCAATCCATTACCCAGTTCCCCATCCATTCCTGTACATGACCTCCAACAATACGGGCTCTTAACTTCTGACTTAAACATTTGTGAGATATCTTGTTGAATGCCTTTGTGAAATCCAAACCTACAGGTTCCCCTTGATCCAATCTGTTTCAGACTTCTTTAATAAACTCTCATAAATTCATCAGACACAATTTCCCTTTCATGAAGCCATGTTGACTCTGCTCAATTAGATTATGATTTTCCAAATATGCTGCTATTACTTCCTTCATAATTGATTCAAATATACCTTTCTAACAATAGATATTCGGCTAATTGACATTTCGTCACTTGTTTTGTGCCTTCGTCTCTTTTTGAACAGGGTGTCAGTTTGGCAGCTTTCCAATCTCTGGTACTCCTCCAGAAACCAAAGGTTTTTGGAAAATTGCAGCCAATGCATTCAGTATCTCTGCAGCTACCTCTTTTAGGATCCTAGCATGCACACCATCAGGGCCAGGAGACTTATTAGATTACTTACCGTGTGGAAACAGGCCCTTAGGCCCAACAAGTCCACACCGACGCTCAACCCACCCATACCCCTACATTTACACCTTACCTAACACGACGGGCAATTTAGCATGGCCAATTCACCTGACCTGCGGGAGGAAACCAGAGCACCCAGAGGAAACCCACGCAGACACGGGGAGAACGTGCAAACTCCACACAGTCAATCGCCTGAGGCGGGAATTGAACCCGGGTCTCTGGCGCTGTGAAGCAGCAGTGCTAACCACTGTGCCATTGTGCCACCCGCGTGTCATTCGTCCCATTATTGTCTGAAATGTCTTCTCTAGTGATGGTGGTTTTTCTTAATGCCTCCCTCTGTATTCATCAGTATGAATGGGATGTTCACAGTATCTTCCACCATCAGAATCTCTGTTTAACTATTCTGCCATTTCCTTGTTCCCTGGACCATCTCTCCAGATTCATTTTCTTCGGTGCCTATGTTCACTTTGACCTCTCCCTTCCCGTTTATGCATCTAAAGAAGTTCTTATTCTCAGTTTTTATATTCCTCGTGAGTTTGCCTTTGTAGTTTAATTTCTCTCTTTCAGGCTTGGTCATGATGATGGCACCAGTGGTGGTGAGGGTGGTACCTGGCACCATCAATCGTTTCTGCATTGATGAGATCCAGCAAGGACTCATTGTGGTGAGGGCATCGGTGGAGGTGAGATGGGGCCGAAGAGTGGAACACGAAACAAGAAGGAGGGTAAAGTTGAGTACTTTTTTCTTTATTTCTGTAACTGGACATTTGATGTTTTGGTCTATTTTTCTGTGTTTTAAGACAGTGCCGACAGTGTGGTGACACTATACAACATTTTCCATTGTATTTTCTAACAAAATGCACTTGACAGTAAATATATCAATTCAAAATCATATCTTTACATTCAAAGCAATTGGACTCTGAATCTGGATGAAAGCACAAGTGTTCCTTTTGACATTGTAGCTTTAAGTAATACCAACAATCTCACAATTACATTCTGCCTTTCATGTCAAACATCTTCTGAGCTGCTATGTCATAATGTTTATAAACTTCGATATGAAACCTAAAGGGTGGAAGTCGGATAGATGATCAGGTTGAGGATGGAGTGTTGGTTTTACAGGAATGGAATGATTGATGTTTGCTTTAGTTTAAGACAGGATGGTGATGGCTAGAGATTTAAGGGACAGCGGGACGAGCTCTAAAAATTGAGAAGAACAAAGAACAAAGAAAATCTACAACCCAGGAACAGGCCCTTCGGCCCTCCAAGCCTGAGCCGATCCAAATGTACTGTCTAAACCTGTCGATCAATTCCTAAGCATTTGTATCCCTCTGCTCCCGACCTACTCATACATCTGTCCAGACACATCTTAAATGAATCTACCATGCCTGCCTCTGCCGCCTCTGCCACCTCTGCTGGCAACGCATTCCATGACCTCTTTTAGCCTGCTTGATTCCTTATTTAAGACTTGTCCTATTTTTCCGATAATCCTCCAGGGCCCGTTCTGTTCTTAGCTGCCTAGACCTTATGTAAGCTTTCCTTTTCCTCTTGGCCAGTCGTAGAATTTCTCCTGTCATCCACAGTTCACGAATCTTGCCCTTCCTATCTTTTGCCTTCAACAGGACAGACCTATCCTGCACTACCGTTAACCTATCTTTGAAAGAGTCCCACATCTCAAATGTGGACTTCCCTTCAAATAGCTGTGTCCAATCCACATTTCCCAGCTCCTGCATAATTTTGATATAATTGTCCTTGGCCCAGTTTAGTACTCTTCCCGTAGGACCACTGTCCTCTTTATCTACGAGTATTCTAAAACTTACGGAATTGTGATCACTGTTCCCAAAGAAATCCCCCACTGCAACTGGTACAACTTGTCCTGGCTCGTTCTCCAGTACCAGGTCCAATATGGCCCCTTCCCTCGTCGGACTATTGACATACTGCTCTAGAAAACTCTCCTGGATGCTTTGTACAAATTCTACTCCATCCAGACCTCTGACACTAAGTGTATCCCAGTCAATGTTGGGAAAATTAAAATATCCCATCACCACTACCCTCTTGCCTCTACATCTATTCATAAGCTTTAACAATATCAGCTAACAATGGGATCGTGAGGAGATATTGGCTGGTGAGCAGTTCAGCGAGCAGCAGCAAGTTTGACTCCTTGGGCCTTTGGAAGCGGGGGGAAGCAACAGAATGAATTGATTGGACAGTCTCAGTCTTTGTGACAAAACAATCTATGTACTTCCATTTTCTGTTGGGGCTGGGGGTGGAGAACAGAGGGCAGCATGGTTTGAGAAGATGTGATCAAAGAGCAAGTAAATCAGGTGTTACCTTTGCACTCCAGGATGATTCTGGAAAAATAAGCAGTGTTAACAATTTACAGTTTAGCCCATTATTATTTTACATTATCTAGCCAACTCTGGTGGATAATATAAAATTCTTATTCTTATAATTTTGCATCCTTTGGCCTTACACAGGCTGATAATATAGTACTTCCCATTTGATTACTAATCTTTCACTTCCAGCTTTCCCACGTTTCTGATTGTTTTGTTGTCCATTTGATAGCCACGTCCATGGACTTCATTGCAAGAAATTTCATCTGATGATCAAGTTGAGTAATTGTGTCATGTACACTGTCAGAAGGGCTGTGATCAAAGGATTTATTTTACAGATGATGATATTAGGTAGAAGCGCAGAAAGATATCCTCATTTTTTTATATGAAAAGGAGACTTTGCCAAGGAAAAAACAATTTTGCACCCCAAACAGAGCAGAGAGCTTGGATTGAGTCACAGTTTGGAGAAATTTCACAGAGACATAATATGGCCTGGTTTGTGAGTGAGATATGCACAACGCATTTTGATCTCAGTGAGAAAGAATTCGACCTGCCTCCGGATCTCCAGCACATCATCTTGACCAGGCAGGGAGGGTTTCTGGAGAGGATTGGCTTGAAATCTTTATTCATTCTCTCATGGGATATGTCCGGCCAGTATTTGTATCGAGTGTATCGGATGTATAGAATCCCTACAGTATGGAAAGAGACCCTTTGGCCCAACAAGTCCACACTGATCCTCCAAAGAGTAACCCACCCAAACGCATTCCCCATTACTCTACCTCTGCCCCTGACAATGTATCTAACCTACACATCCTTGAATACTATGGGCAATTTAGCATGGTCAATTCACCAAACTTGCACATCGTTTATTGCCTGTCTTTAGATGCTCTTGAGATGGTGATGGTGATCTACCTTTTTGAACCCCCACAGTTCATGTGCTGTGTGTAGACTGACCACATACTTACAGAGGGAATTCTGGGATTTTGACCAAGTGACAGTGAAGGATATATTTCCAAATCAAGATGCTGAGCAGCTTGGAGGGGATCTTGAAGGTTCTGGTTTTCCATGTATCTGGTGCCCTCTCCTTCTAGATGCAGGTAGTTGTGGGTTTGCAAGGTGTTATCTCGGGATCTTTAGTGAAGTTCTGCAGTGCAGCTTGTAGATAGTACACATTTCTGCTTCTGAGTGTCAGTGGTGGAGGGAGTGGATGGTTGCAGTTATAGTGTTAATCAAGTGGGCTGCTTTGTCTGAATTGCACCAAGCTTCTTGAGTGTTTCTATAACCACACTTATCCAGACAAGTGGAGAGTATTTCATCATACTCCTGACATGTCGATAGTGGAGCAGCTTTGGAGAGTCAAGATGTGAGTTATTCGCTGCAGTATTCCGCACCTGTGACCCATTGTAGCCAGTGTATTTATGTGGTAAGTCCAGTTGGGTTTTTGGTCAATGGTAACCCCAGGATATTGATAGTGGGGGATTCAGTCATGGTAACACAATTGAATGTCAAGAAGTGGAGGTTAGATTGCCTCTTATTGGAGACGGTCATTGGCGAGCATTTGTGTGGTGTGAAGGTTACTTGTTACTTGTCAGCCCAAGCCTGGGTATTGTCCAGATCTTGTTGCATTTGAACACAGACTGCTTCAGGAACTGAATAGTCACAAATGGTGCTGATCATTGTACAATCATCACTGAACATCTCCACTTTTGACCTTTGGATGGAGGGAAGGTCATTGATTGAGCAGCTGAAGATGGTTGGCCTAAGACATTACATTGAAGAACTCCTGTAGCAATGTCCTGGAGCTGAGATGACTGACCTCCAACAACCACGATCATCGTCCAATGTGCCAAGTATGAGTCCAACCACCGGAGAGTGTGTATCCTCATACCCACTGCTTCCAGTTTTACAGTGGCTGCTTGATGCCTTTCTCAGTCAAGTGGAACATTAATATCTCGGGCTGTCACTCTCAGCTTCCCTTGGGAATTGAGCTCTTTCCTCCATGTTTGAACCAAGGCTGTGATAAGATCAAGAGCTGAGTGGTCCCGGCAAAATCCAAACTGGGTGCCAGTCAGCAGGTTATTGCTGAGCAGGAACTGCTTGATAGCATCATCGATGACACATTCATTACTTTTCTGATGATGAAGAATAGACCAATGGGACAGTAATTCGCTGGGTTGGATTTGTCTGATTTTGTATTCAGGGTGTGCCTGGTCAATGTTCTGCACAACATTGTCATTGTAATTGTACTGGAAGAGCTTGGCAAGAGTTATGGAGCACAAGTCTTCAGTACTATGGCTGCAGTGCTGTCAGGGCCCATAGCCTTTGCAGTATCCAGTGCCTCCAACTGTTTCTAGACATCACCTGGAATGAATTGAATTGGCTGAAGGCTGGTATCTGTGAATCTAGGACCAATAGGGGAGGTCAAAATGGATCATCCCATTGTAACTTCTGCCTGAAGGTTGCTATGAATGCTTCAACCTTGTGTTTTACACTGATGTGCTGGGCTCTTCCATCATTGAGTATGGGGATATTTGTGGAGCCCCTACTCGAATGAGTTGTTTAATTGTCCACTGCCATTCCTGACGGGATATGGCAGGACTGCAGAGCTTCGACTGATCGTTTGCTTTGGGTTACCTTAGCTCTGACTATCACTCACTGCTGATGCTATTTGACATGCACTTAGTCCTGTTTGGTAGCTTCAGAAGGTTGGGCATTTCATTTTGAGGTACACCTGGTGCTGCTTCTGGCAAGCCCCCCTGCACTTTCCATTGAATCAGGATTGATGCCTTGGCTTGATGTTCATGGATGAGTAGGGGATATGTTGGGCCAGGAGGTTACAGACTGTGCTGGAGTATAATTCTGTTGCTGCTGTTGGCCCACAGTGCTTTATGGTTGCCCAGTCTTGAGGTCCTAGATCTGTTTTAAATCTGTTCCATTCACCACAGTGATAGTGTCACACAACACATTGGAGGGTATTGTCAATGTGGTGGTCCTGCTATGGAGAGGCTGTTACCAAATGTTCCACTAAATTTAATAAGCATCAAAAACAGGGTTTAAAGTCCTGCAGTTCAAAGTGTATGCAAATCTTAGTTTGGGGGAACTATTAATCTAAATATACCACAGCCCAAGTCTTGAAGCATTCAGATACATGTCGGAGAAAAAAAAAGCAATTTAATTCCTAATATTTTGTCTAAAGTTTAATGTAGGAACTTAGGAATATAAGACGGTTCTGGGTTGTAGAGTCATAGAGTCACAGAGTCATAGAGATGTACAGCATGGAAACAGACCCTTCAGTCCAACATGTCCATGCCAACCAGATATCCCAACGCAATCTAGTTCCAACTGCCAGCATCCAGCCCATATCCCTCCAAACCCTTCCTATTCATATACCCATCCAAATGCCTCTTAACTGTTGCAATGGTATCAGCCTCCACGACGTCCTCTGGCAGCTCATTCCATACACGTAGCATCCTCTGCATGAAAAAGCTGCCTCTTAAGTCTCTTTTATATCTTTCCCCTCTTGCCCTAAACCCTCTAGTTCTGGACTCCCCAACCTCAGGGAAAAGACTTTGTCTATTTATCCTCTCCATGCCCCTCATAATTTTGTAAACCTCTATAAGGTCACCCCTCAGCCTCCAACGCTCCAGGGAAAACAGCCCCAGCCTGTTCAGCCTCTCCCTGTAACTCAGATCCTCCAACCCTGGCAACATCCTTGTCAATCTTTTCTGAACCCTTTCAAGTTTCACAACATCTTTCTGATATGAAGGAGACCAGAATTGCACGCAATATTCCAACATTGGCCTAACCAATGTCCTGTACAGCCGCAACATGATTTCCCAACTCCTGTACTCAATACTCTGACCAATAAAGGAAAGCATACTAAACGCCTTCTTCACTATCCTATCTACCTGCAACTCCACTTTCAAGGAGCTATGAACTTGCACTCCAAGGTCTCTTTGTCCAGCAACACTCCCTAGGACCTTACCATTAAGTGTATAAGTCCTGCTAAGATTTGCTTTCCCAAAATGCAGCACCTCGCATTTAGCTGAATTAAACTCCATCTGCCACTTCTCAGCCCATTGGTCATCTGGTCAAGATCCTGTTGTAGTCTGAGGTAACCCTCTTCGCTGTCCACTACACCTCCAATTTTGGTGTCATCTGCAAACTTACTAACTGTACCTCTTATGCTTGCATCCAAAACATTTATGTAAATGACAAAAAGTAGAGGGCTCAGCACCGATCCTTGTGGCACTCCACTGGTCACAGGCCTCCAGTCTGAAAAACAACCCTCCACCACCAACCTCTGCCTTCTATCTTTGAGCCAGTTCTGTATCCAAATGGCTAGTTCTCCTTACATTGCATGATAATTATATGATATATTAATTTTGTTAATCTTCATTGTTTAATTTACTTGTAATGCTTATTTATAATAGCTCTAATTCTTTTCAAGAATGCAATTCTTCTCTCATTAAAATCACTATTTTAATATATTAATATATCCTCACGGATGCATCACCTTTACACCTGCCAAAGACTAAAACTTTGCATTTCAAATCATAAATCTCCCAGTTATTAATGTGTAGGTAAATCCCTGAAAAGTAACCACTTCTGAATTAATGTTCTTCCATACAAATAATCTTCGATCCACAATTTTTAGATTCAAACTTCTTATATGTGTTGAGATTGTGTTGCCTAATATTTGTTAAAATGATGTACAAATGTTTCTGGTCAGGGACCTTGAACTCATTCCACTCCCTCTGAAACCTAATTGAATCACAGGGGAGATGTAGTTGCTTTATACAAAGGGCTGTCATAAATGAAATACATTTGGTGCTTCAGGTCGATTTTCACATTTGGTGTTGTCTCCACTCTCTAAAAAATGGGACTGTCCACAATTGAACAGACAGCTTTCATTTACTATCATTTTATTGCAATTTTTGGAGTTCCTGGTAAGAAACTGAAGCCGGTTGATTATTTATTTCCTTGTTAACCGATCTTTAACTCGCTTCTTGTTCTACTTTTGACTCAGCCTGGGAAACCTCAGGTTTTGTCACTTTCAGCTTGAATCCAGTTACAGGTATTCCTTTAATGAACGGAAAATGCTGCAATTTATGAAGTTTAAATTCATCAGAAACAGTGTGGACCTGCAGTACATGAAGATTTTACGTGCTGGTCCATGTTCGGGAGAAACAGATGTTTCCAGATTCATTGCTGCTGATGCTCTTCACTGCTCGGTCTTTTCATTGTCCCATGTTTGTGTCTATTATTGAATCATTGATTTCTATGATTAGTTCATAACTCTGTGATATCTGTCCCTTGTAAATACCAGGAGGGTGGAATACAAATTGCCGAGAACTTGTGCTTAAATTTCTTAATTTCTATGTTATCAGTTCATTTCTGAATGTTTTCTTGATTGGGACGGGAATTTTCTTGTTTTCTATCTGACCAGTAATATATCATGTGTATAGACATATTGTGAGGTTATCAGTCAGGGAACAATCAATCGCTATATGAAGAAGACAAAAGTAGAATATTTTGATATGCTACACTGAAGTAAGGTGTGTGGAGGCCCTTGTGGATCATAAGCAGCAGAATAGACCTATTGGGAAGAGTTACCTGATTTTTTGCTGGAATTTGCAGCTAGTAGTATGTCATTAACTTGGAAATATTGCTCTTTTTGCTGTAGCTAACCTCCTGACAATTGTCCTCCTGTCTCGAGGAGGCTGTGGTCTCTCCAAAGGGATCACTCTTTACTTGGTGGGTATGACAACAGCAGACCTTCTGGTCATAATTTTCAATGTGATCATCTATTACATACTTGGATACTATATACCATTTTCATTTCTGGACTACACTTCCATTTATAGCATCAATGAGGTTATCAACTATTCGGTTATTGATTACTCGGTCTGGTTGATGGTCGCTTTTACTGTTGACCGCTTTGTCCTCATTTGTTGTCAACAGTTCAGAGAAAAGTATTGCAGGAAGGAAACTGCAGCTGTGGTGATAGTGACTGTGTGTGTTGTGTTCTCACTCAAAAATATACCCTTGTATTTTGCGTTTGAGCCAATCTATATAATTAACAATGTGGAGTGGGGCGCTCAGTTCAAACCAACCTATTACACTTTGCCAAGATGGATCACTTACGACTGGATTGGTACAATTTTAAACCCATTGTTGCCATATTTTATAATTTTATTGTTCAATGGTCTGACTGTCCGACACATTGTGATGGCGAATCGAACCCGCAGAGCACTGCAAGGTCAACGCAACACCCAGAACAGCGATGATCCAGAGATGCAGAGCCGAAGGAAATCCATCATTTTACTCTTTGCCATTTCTGGCACTTATATTGTGTTGTGGATGCCATATGTTGTGTTTTTCCTCACTTCCAGAATTACAAGCAATCTTTATGAACCAGATCATTTTACCGATCCCCTCCTAATCGCAGATTACACTGCAGATATGTTTCAGCTGCTGAGCACCTGTACAAACACATTCGTTTATGCACTTGCCCAGACTAAATTCAGAGAAAGGTTGCGAGATGCCATAATGTATCCATTCCGTGCACTTTTTAACTCTGTGAAGTAACCATAGCAACACCAACCACATCAGCTGCACTTTGGCAGCAATCTCCTGAATTGTAATTTGAATTCTTTCCTCAGACTGTGACCTGTCCTGTGTGAGCCTCAGCTCAGTAACTGTCCTCTCACTGCTGCTCAAGTACATGGGGAGCTGTTGTAATGTCCGTGATGCTCTTTCAGATAAGCAGATAACCCAGGGTCAGCCTCCCATCTGAGGTGAACAGAGTGGACCTCAGAGCATCATTATGGAAATGAAGCAGGGAGCTCTTTCCATTCTCCTGTTTCTGCCTGAACCAACATCATCAGAATCAGACTGTGGGGATCTTTATCTTATTGCTGTTTGTGAAGCTCTGTGATGTATTTGTTCATTGTTGCGATTCCTACATTTCATCACAATGATAACAATAGTGAGAAATCTTCAATATAATTTATTGACTGTGAACTGATTAGGAATATATTAAGGTCAAGGTACTTTCTATCTAAATGTAAACTCGATCTTTTTAAAAGGAATTCATGATTAAAATTATTGCATTATTTAAAGCCATTTTAATTGTGTGTGATCTTGGAAATGCATGTAACCATTACTAATAATTACAAATGTAAAAAAATGTGGTCATGCAGTCTGTGAAGAATCAAAAACAGTTGGATGTATCTGTTGAAGGAGAGAGTATTCAGTCTGAATACATGTGAGTTTCCATCCTGGTTTTGTGTGGGATGGATCCCAAAAGGCTCCTAAGAGTTTAGGGACCAGCCAGACACAGATAAACAAAAGCTAAGGAAGGACTGGAAGATAGGATGATGTAGAATGTATATGGGTGGAAGTTAGAAGTAAGAAGGGACATGAGACAATGATGGCAATTTGAAAAAAGACAATAAACAGAACATTTGAGAGCTTAATCAACATATTTTTGGGGGAAAATCAAATTGAAAAGATGGCCATAAGGGAGAATTCACAGGATCCAGTCAGGACAGTTTCCTGGAACAATATGTGTGGATCAAACCAAGTATCAGCTATTTTGGTCTGATAATGCATGACGAGGCAGACTTATTCAATGATCCCAGAGTAAGAGATCCCCGAGGGAATAGTGACCACAACATGGTAAAATTAGCATTCAGCTTGAGAGTAAGAAACTTTGGTTAGAAACAACTGTGCTAAACATTATTAAGGATAACTACATAGGAATGAAAGCTGAGTTTGTTGGTGTGGACTGAGAATGGAATTCAGCAGAAAAGATAGTGTGGAACAAAGACAGTCATTTAAGAAAATACCGTGGTTAAGGGTATGTTCACTGAGCTGGGAAGTTGATTTGCAAATGTTTCCTCCCCTGTCTAGGTGACATCTTCAGTTTTTTGGAACTTCCTGTGAAACGCTGCGATCCTGTGTTCTGAATATATTTGGTTCCATTCCTGCTGCTTCTGGTTTCAGAAAATACTTCACGGCTCACAGCAAAGACATGTCCCCGTGAGGAAGAAAGATTCTCAGAAGGAGATAAACCAACAGTGATTAACAAAGGAAGGTTTAAGACATTAACAAATTGAAAGAGAAAAACAAAGTGGCAAAAGTTAATGATGTACCAGAGGATTCGGAATGTTTTCAAAATGAACAAAAGATGTTCAAATAAAATAATAAGGTGGGGTACATAAACTGTGAGGGAAAACTAGCCAGGATGCTTGTAGGGAGTGTGAGCTCAGTATGGGTAAGCAATTAAAAAACACTGTTGGACTTTTAACTTTATTTTTGTACTTAATACCAAGAAGGACTGTAATGTTTACCCTTTAACTTTGTTTCTTTATTTCTTTACTTTCTCCTGAGGATTTTGTACCAAGATAACTGTACCTAAGGAGGTGCAGCAATGGTGACATTGTAAATTTTTCACTTTACTCTTTCACTCTGTACTTCAGTATACATGACAATAATTTCTAATTCTAATTCTCATCTGAAATGGGCAAGAAGAGCTTCTTTAAATACATAGAAAGGAAGAGAGAGGCCAAAGTGAACATAGGCCCCTGAGAGAACATAGAGAGGAAGGTGTATGTGAGTTAAGACCTTTAAGTGAGAACCTGTCCAAATGCAATTACTTAGGTGACAAGGTTAACAAGAAAATAAAACTAGAAATGAGATAATACAAAAATAAAATGCAAGTTCACTTTAAGAAAACAAGCAATTATTTTTAAAAAATAAATATTAAATTTCTAATTAGTCAGTGTAGTTTCTGTTCAAGATAAAGCAGGTGAAATATACTTGGAGGGTCAGGCTAGATGATCTCATGAGTTCTTTGTATGAAGCTTCACTGAGGAAAATCTATTTCAATAAACAGCAGTATATTGGGCTTGGCAAAGTATAATGGACAGGGTGAAAATTGAAAATTAATATTGAGGAAGCAAAGTAAAGGCTGGTTATGATTTATAGATGGCTTGTATCTCAGACTGGTGAAGGATATGGGAAAGGAGTTAGCAAGAGAGATCTGGCCACAGTCTTCTAATCTTCCCAAGATACAGGGGATATGTCAGAGGATTGGAAAGTGGCAAATGTGACACCATTTTCTTCCCAAGGAGACACCAAATGGATTGGGGATATTCTAAAAGTTTAATATATGTTTATAAAGGCTACTTGATGATTTTGGAGTGTGGTCATTCTCAGTAAGTTCTGTGTCAATAAAATTAATCTGACTTCAGTTGAAAGCAGGCCCTGCCATGTCTTACTAGAATCATGAGTGGCAGCTTTCAGACATCTTTATGATGCACACCGATAATTTTGAGGGCAATTAATTTAAAAGCATTGTCAAAAATGCCCATGAAGCAAAATTCAGAATTGGAAGTCAGGCTTCTGAGGCCTACATTACATTGGATCGGAAATCAGGGAGAATGCAGCAACAGTCTTTTTTGCAAACAATTAGCGCTTTTGCTTAGTCAGAACTTCACATAAAAATGCAGCAGCTTTCAAAATTGAAATGGAGGTATCACCAAGTCTAACTGGATATTTGAATGAGCTGTGCACCTAAACAAGGCCAGATGCCAGTTTTGAATTGTTCAAGTTTAGTACAGCCTGAAAAATCCCAAGGCAGAAGATTTGGCTCAGATGAAAGAAAACACTTAAAAAGTTAAAAACGCAAAATTGTGTTTTGAGGTGTACATCATTGGGAGACATGAAGGAGAATGGAACTTGTTATTTTAAGTGATGTTTCTTATGCAAATCTTTGTGGTAGGTCCTTGTGTGCAGGAGTGTTCATAATTAATCTTGTGGGAAAGGGAGATGAATGTCGCCCCTTAGCTTGTGTCACTACAATGATGGGAAGAATAGTAGAGAGTACCTTAGTGGCAGAAACTCTCACTCTTGATGAGGAGGTGCACAGGATGTCCTTCCTTACAAAAACAATGGAAGAAATATTCAGCAGCAAACCCCATTGAGTGTAATATCTATAATTGGTCACTGTGGGATAATGAGGAAATCAACAAAATGTATGAAATCAATAAAGATCGAGCATCAATATTGCAGTTATAAAACAGATACAGGGGAATGGAGAAATCTCCAAACTGAAATGGGTGGAGAGCAGCAGTCAGCTATCTGACTGTTTTGGAAAGAAAGGAGCAAGCTCTAAGAAACTGCTGGGCAGATTGGAAACAGGACAACTGAGACTGAATGTATTAGATTAGATTACTCACAGTGTGGAAATAGGCCATTTGGCCCAACAAGTCTACACCGACCCGCCGAAGCGCACCCACCCATAACCCTTCTCCGACATTTACCCCTACATCTAAAACTACGGGTAATTTAGCGTGGCCAATTCACCTAACCTGCATATTTTTGGACTGTGGGAGGAAACCGGAGCACCCGGAGGAAACCCATGCAGACACGGGGAGAATGCGCAAACACCACACAGTTAGTCGCCTGAGGTGGGAATTGAACCTGGGTCTCTGGCGCTGTGAGGCAGCAGTGCTAACCACTGTGCCACCGTGCCGCCCACAACAGTATGCAAAGAAAAACAATGAGAATGGAATATGTTGTAACTTTCTAAATTTTGCTTACTTTTATTATCATGTTTTTAAGAGAAAAAAGGGAATCTGTTCTCAGTGAAATGATCTGAAAGATTGCCTGACACCTAATGGAATAAGGTAATGGGGGTGGACATATTAATTAAGGGTTAATGGGTGGGAATGGTGGCATAAATTTTGGGAGCTACTTATCAGTGGCATGTGAGTTTTATAGAGTGTGGTTAATTCAAATAAATCTCTCATTAAAATTGGAGTTTGGACTCTTTTCAAATACAGTCACTTTCTTGAGTGTGATACCTAACCATGTCAGAAAAGACCAAAAAAAAGTCCAAAATAAATTAAGGACTAAAGGCAGAATCTTCCCAAGCACTGAATGATGTGGGAATCGGTGTGAAAGTTGAGACGATCATCTGAGAAATGCAGTGGGGAGATTCCCAATGTCGGAAGCAAAAAATTCAATTTTCCAACCTATGTTGAACAGGGAGACATGATTCTCATGGGTGAGCAGTGAGAAGCTGTTTTGCATAAATTAGCATCCCCAATGTTAAGCCAAGGCGAGAGTGTCACTCGTGAGTGCAAACTAGAACAAATAGGTAAGAGTACCTGTTTAGGACAAACAATCACAGAAGGTGGTAGATACAGTGCTGAAGTTAAAAAGTTAGAGATCACCTGAAATAATTTTGTGAGGACAAAAGATCTTTTCACCAGAAAACTCAAGATATTAATGAGGAAAAGCTCATCAAGTACGAATTCCATCCACTTCCCGATATGCCTCAGAAAACTGGATAATAAGTAAAGATCTGTGGAAGAAAATAGGTGGCTTTGTAACATGCATTTGTCAGGTGGATGCTTAATATTCCAAATTCCAGCCTCGAGGGCAAACAACGAGGTGAGTGTAATTGTCAGAACAAATAAAAACAGTCCAAGTAACATCCAAAAAGGACAATCTCTGTATTTATGTCATTTGATCAGCAGTGAAAAGGCACAGAGGTCTCTTCTGGAGAGGACCAGACCTTGGGACAGTTGGTTGACTGATGTTGATGTGTTGCAAATAAGCTACAGTAGTTATCTGATGATGGCACAGAACAGTATCACAAATGTTTGATATATTTTGTAAAGAAATTTAATATGTCTTTAGAATGGACAAAAGGAGGGGTACAAAATGGCTCCCAAAAGCCACACAACTTCTCTTCTGGATTCTACTGCACTCAAACGCAAAAAAATAGCCTGTGTAACTTAAATTTCAATTCCAAAACATCATTCAATCTTTCAAGAATTCCAAAGACATCCTCAAAAAGCATGAAGCTGCTAAAGCTTCTCTGTTATGGAACAGGAGGGAGAACAAACATCACAAGAAATTCCAGTCGCATTGACTTTGCTTCATGGAGCAAGGACTCTTCTGAATTAACACGTGCGGTTATTTTGTTCAATGGCAATAAATCCACAAGGAAACAGTTATTTCTGAGGAGATTCAAACTGATAGTGAGAGAAACAATCTTAAATCATCCACTGCCTCTTAACCAGAAGACAGAAGGTGGATTCCAGGACTGCTGTTCTGAACCAGGTTATTGAGAGTCACAACCTGCACTATTGTAAAGGGGAAACAAAGACTCGTATTTTGTTCAGTCGACCCATGGGAGCAACCTTCAGCTATTTAAACACAGAAGCCATCACTGCCATTCCCACTGCGGGGTCTGACTGCAGGCTCCACCTCTTCACTTTGAAAGAGCATCTTAAACAAGTTGAGCCTCCTACAGTAGTAGAAACTGATCTAACTTTTCATTTTCATGACTAACTTTAAATATACTTTAAATCATTGGATCTGCATTTTAGCAAATACCTTTACTATTTGTTACTGGTGTGGGATACAGTAATAGTTGTATAATAAGCTACTGGGTGACACTGTGGTTCCGTGGTTAGCACTGCTGCCTCACAGCACCAGGGACCCAGGTTTAATTCCAGCCTCGGGTGACTGTCTGTGTGGAGTTTTCACATTCTCCCTGAGTCTGCATGGGCTTTCCCTGGGTGCTCTGGTTTCCTCCCACTATCCAAAGTTGTGTGAGGTGGCCATGCTAAATTGCCCATTGTGTTTAGGGATGTATCAGTTACGTGCATTAGTCAGGGGTAAATACAGAGCAGGGGAATGGGCCTGGGTGGGTTACTATTCGGAGAGTCAGTGTGGACTTGTTGGGCCGAAGGGCCTGTTTCCACACTGTAGGAATTCTATTTCCAACATTTCATCTTGTTGAAAGCTTCATTGTGCTGCTGTTTTTTCTTAAATGTCAACATTTAACATCACAATCAGGACAAAGCAAAAGGAGCTCAATTCAAATCCAGGAAGAAGCGAAGGTCACCAGGAATATGCAGCTGGGAATCTGGAGGGATATTTTTCTCCCCTGGGGAGAGCCTAATTGGGAGGGGGACTGAATTCCAGCAAGTGCTGCTTTTGATGAGTTACAAACACATGCAGATAAGACAGTCAATGTCTGCAGTCAGGAAGATCAACTCATTGTTTGAGGCTGGAGAAAATAATTGGAGAAGTTTATCTTGCCTTTGAGAATCTGAATTTTGGACTTGCCCAATCAAAATTTCTCGTCCATCATCATTCTCGCCTCCCCTCTTGTCTGCACGGCTCTAACTCATGAACAAATATAATCTTTTTAATTCCTTTCATTTGGTTGTTCACTACAGCCCTGTACCTTTTACACTCAGTCTGGTTCCCAATTGAATTATTAACCTGATAATTATTTATTTTAACATCACAATCTTATGTTCTTTGTTTTAATCTCCATATCTTTAGTCAGTCAGGGAGAGTTTGACTTGGTTGCCTTTTCTCCCTTACTTGCTGGATATTTTTTAAGCAATACACAAAATATCAGCTCTTCAAAGGTCTCTGATTGGGAAGTACTGATTGAATCATTTATCTTCCTAATTTTCAGTTTCAATCCATCAAGGTCAGGTCAACCTGAATAGGGATAAAAATGGAGTCAGTCTCCGGAAAGGGTTCAATGTGAAACTCAAGTCTGCAGGTTATTTATGTTACAATTCACTCATAATCATCCCAAAGACATTGGAAGCAAAGAACTGAAAACATCTGAAATATAAGCCCACAGTTAAATCAGTTCACATTCCCATTTGCCCACTCACTTCCTAACGAATATTCCGTTATCAGCTCCTTATGTTTGAAATCACTGCACAGAGACTGGTATCCATCACCGACTCACCCTTTATTTCCACATGAACAATCCCTAACTATCATACTGCCTCATACAGACTCAGCTACCAGAGAGTCAGTTTCTCTGACCTTCCCCTTCAGGGCTCCCTGATTGGACCAGACTAACAGCTTCAATATTCTATGAGGTCGGCCTGACTGACCTCATTACAATCGTTACAATGTCCTCTTCACAACTTACTTTCCTGTTTTTGTGTCATTGGCAAACTTAGCAATCGTGACTTCAGTCCATTTATCCGAGTCATTCATATGTATTGTAAAAGTTGACTCTCCAGCACTGATCCTCATGGCACACCACTTGTCACATCCTCCCAAAAGGGGGAGTGTTGGTTAGCTCAGTTATTCAGAAAGCTGGTTGGCCAGGTCAAGTGAAGCCAACAGCATGGGTTCAATTCCTGCACCAGCTGAGATTACTGCAAAAGACTCTCCTTCTCAAACTCTTCCCCTCACTGCATGTGTGAGAACCCTAAGGTTAAACCACCTATTAAAATGTTTGTGCAAAGACCTTGAACTGATTCTACTCCCTCAGTGACCTGATTGAATTGTAGATGGATTTAGGTCCTTTATATGAGGAGCTGTAACAACTGAGGAAAGGCTGATGTTTCAGGTCTGTCATCATTGTTCTCATTTTGTCTCCTTTCTCCAAAAATTGAACTGTCAACAATCGAACAGACAGCTTTCATTTACTACCATTTTCTTGCAATCTTTGGAGTGCCTAGTAAGAAATTGAAGTTGATTATTCTTGTGTTTTTAATTATACTTTAATCCTGCCTTGCTGTTGGTGTGTCTCTCACCATGTAAACCCTCAATCTTTCCCTCTTCATACTGAATCCAGGTTGGTCTCCTCCCTAACCAGCACACTGCTATGGAAAGCATCATACTGGTTGGCTTCAGAGGGCAGCTCCTTGTGACCAACATTACAGATGTATTGAGGCAATGTGCAGTGTTGGGGATACCTAACGCATTTCAGTGAACATCCCCAGCCTCAATAAACAGTTGCCTCCATTGAGTTTTAAGCAGAATCTCTATGATTGTGCCTTGGCATGATGCAGTTACCATTGAACAACATCCCAACCCCACTTCTCTTTCCTCCCCTTCCCCTTGTGGGGCTGGAAGTCCCAGCCAGGATCCCACAGATTGCAGATCTTCTGATGGTTGATCTGTGCCAACGCTGATGTGTGGGATGAATTTCCCATGTTCCATTGAGTATTGTAGACCTGAGACATTGCAATGTGTGATGTTAATGAGGTGCAAATGCATCCAGAAAAGATGGTCGACCCACACTTAACAAAGTGATGACCTGTCTTGGGTCAGAAAACCATAAGCCCAGACACACTGGAGCAGAAGCAAGTCATTCAGACCATCGAGTCTCTCACCTATTTTATGAGATCATCACTGACCTGAAAATCCTCAACTCCACCACCCTGCCTTATCCCCATCATCCTTTAGAATCTTATCCTAGCCTTGAATATATTTAACAACTCAGCTTCTATAGACTCTGCAATAAAGGATTCCACAGGTTTGTTACCCTCTGAAATAAAAGAAACCCTCCTCATCTCCATCTTAAATGGACGTCCCCTTGCTCTGAGGTTTTGCCCTCTGGTCTTCGACTCCACCACAAGGGGAAGCAACCTTTCCTCATCGACCCTGTTCAGCTCCTGCACGATCTTATGTTTCACTAAAGTCTCCTCTCATTGGTCTAAACTCCAATGAAACAAAGTACATGCCACTCAACCCTTTCTCATAAGAACTACTACCCTCCTTGTCCCTGTTCCCCCCCCCCCACCACTACCACCAAACGCACGACCTGGAATCATCTTAATAAACATTCTCTGGACTACCTCCAATGCCAGTTATTTTCCTTAGATATAGGTCCCAAAATTGTTCACTGTACTCCAACTGTGGTCTGACTTGTATCTGGAATAGTTTTACCCAGAGGATCCTGGCTTCACTACTCCATTGCCTTTGAGATAAAGACCAACACTTCATGTGTCTTCCCTATTACCCATTGAACTTGCATACTCGCTTTTTGTGATTCATGAACAAGGACCTCCAAGTCTCTCTGTTTGGTCATGCCCTGCTGACTTTCCCTATTTAAATTATCTTCAGTTCTTATATTGTCAATGCCAAGTGTATAACCGCACATTTTCCCACATTATCTTCCACCTACCACGTTTTTACCCACTCGCTTAACTCATCTATATCCCTCTGCAGACTCTCTTTGTGTGATTCTCATGAACTTGCCTTCCCACTGATTTTGTGTTGTCCTCAAACTTAGCTACAGCACATCCACCTTCTTCATACAAGTCATTGATATATATTTTAAATAACTCTGACCCCAGCACAGATCCACGTGGTACTCCTCCGGTTACAGGCTGCCCTCCTAAAAATGTCTCCCTTATCCCAACTCTCCGTTATCTATTATTTAGTCAATCCTCTATCAATGCTTCCACAAGCACTTATCTTATCAAGTTGCCTCTTGTTTACAATTCATTCAGGGGATGTGAGCATCACTGGCTGGACCAGCATTTACTGATCATCCCTAGTTGCCCTTGAGAAGGTGATGATGAGTCACTTTCTTAAACTGCTGCAGTCCATTTGCTACATTTAGGCCATTAGGGAGGGAGTTGTAGGAATCTGACCCAGTTACAGTGAAGGAACGGTGATGTATTTCCAAGTTAGGATGGTAAGTGTTTGGGAGGGGACCTTGTAGATGGTGGTGTTCCCATGTATCTGCTGTCCTTGTCCTTTTAGATGGTAGTGGTCATGGGTTTGGAAGGTGCTGTCTGAGGAACTTTGGAGAAATTCTGCACTTCATCTTCGAGCTGGTGTACATTACTGTTACTGAGTCGGTGGTGGAGAGAGCGGATGCTTGTGGGTGTTGTGCCAATCGAATGGGCTTCTCTGTACTGGATGGTATCAAGCTTCTGGAGCTGCAGTCATCAAGGCAAGAGAAGAGTATTCCATCACACTTGTGTGTTGTAGATGGTGATTTGGCTTTGGGAATCAGGAGGTGATTTATGGCAAGATTCCTCACCTCTGATCTGCTCTTGCTGCCCCTGGGAGAAAGTGAGGACTGCAGATGCTGGAAATCAGAGTCGAGAGTGTGTTGCTGGAAGAACACAACAGGTTAGTCAGCATCCAAGGAGCAGGAAAATCGACATTTTGGGAAAAAGCCCTTCATCAGAAATTAGGCTTGTGGGCTGGGGTACTGAGAGATAAATGGGATGGGGGATGGGGCTGGGGGGAATGTAGCTGAGAATACAATAGGTGGATGAAGTTGGGTGAGAAGGTGTTGCCACTGTACTTATATCGTTAGTCCAGTTCAGGTTCTGGTCAATGTAACCTTCAGAACATCGATAGTGGGATTCAGTGCTAGCAATGCCATTGAATGTCAAGGGCTGATAGTTAGACTCTCTCTTGTTGCAGATGTGTGGTGCCTTATCAAACGCCGATTTGAACCCCAAATATGTTACCTCTATGAGCTCCCCTTTTCCTATCCTGCTTGTTAATCTCTCAAAGAATTATAGTAAATTTGTGAGGTATGATTTCCCCAACATGAAGCCATTCTGACTCTGCTTGGTCATATTATTTATTTCCAAATGCTCTGTTTTACATCCTTTGCAGTAGACTCTAACCCTTTGCCAATAACAGATGTTAATCTTCTTGGTCGATAGTTATCTGATTTTTGTCTCCTTCCCTTTTTGAATAAGAATGTATCATTGGCAGTTTTCCAACTCTCTGGGAGTTCTCCCAAACTACCAGTACATCCATGATCCCTGTAGTTACTTCCCTCAAAATCCTAGGATGCCACCCTTCAGGTCAAGGAGACATATTGGCCTTTACACCCATTAGTTTCCCTCGTACTTTCTCTCTGATGCTGGTTGTTGTACTTATTTTCTCTCTCAACATCCACCTCCTCCTCTTTGACCCCATGATTATTCAGTGTTTTGGAATACTTTAATACCCTGCACTGATGGAAAGTATTTGTTCGTCTCCACTGCTCTTTCCCGGTCTCCCGTTATTATTTCCCGACCCTTAATTTCTAAAGGAATTCTATCTTCACTTTAGTCTCACTCTTCAGTGCTCCATACTTGACAAAGTTCCTACTGTCTATTTATTTCATATTACTTAGTAGATTGCCATCAAAGATTATTTTCTCTCTCCATGTTGAATTTTTGGATATCTCTGTTAGCTTTTAAAACTTTACCACTCCTCTGGTTTACCCCAAAACAATGCCACATAAAATGCTTAAATATTTCTTTCAATTTGACACTATCCTAAACTTCCTTGATTAACCATGGTCGGTTTATTGCCTTCCTAGCCTTCTTTCTCCTCACTGGGATTTCTCTTTGCTGTAAGTCATGAAATATATTCCTAAAATGCTGCCATTGTTCTTAAACTGACAATCTACTCGACAATGTGGAGAATTGCCCAAGTATGTCCTGTACAGAAAAAGCAGGTCAAGTCCAACCAGGCCAGTTCCTGCCCCATCAGCCGACTCTCGGTTGTCAGTAAAGTGATGGAAGGTGTCATCAATAGTGTTACCAAACATCAATTGTTCAGCAATAACCTGCTCAGTGATGTCCAGTTGTGTTTTTTTCTGCTCTCTTCATTCTTCTTGGCGATGTCCTGAACTCCTGGGCCTCAGGGCAGACTTGGACGCCCTGCTTCAGCGAGGACCTGGCCAGGCATCCTTCCAGCCTGGTGTGACCGTCTTTTGAACTGGCGTGACGGTCTCCCCGCCTGGTGTGGCGGTGTCTCGGCCTGAGGTAGCGGACTCTCAGCCTAGATATGGCGATCTCTCAGGTAAAAACAATAACTGCAGATGCTGGACACCAGATTCTGGATTAGTGGTGCTGGAAGAGCACAGCAGTTCAGGCAGCAATCAAGTAGCTTTGAAATCAACGTTTCGGGCAAAAGCCCTTCATCAGGAATAAAGGCAGTGAGCCTGAAGTGTGGAGAGATAAGCTAGAGGAGGGTGGGGGGTGGGGAGAAAGTGCATAGAGTGCAATGGGTGAGTGGGGGAGGAGATGAAGGTGATAGGTCAGGGAGGAAAGGGTGAAGTGGATAGGTGGAAAAGGAGATAGGCAGGTAGGACAAGTCCAGGCATGTCATGGGGACAGTGCTGAGCTGGAAGTTTAGAACTAGGGTGAGGTGGGGAAAGGGGAAATGAGGAAACTGTTGAAGTCCACATTGTTGCCCTGGGGTTGAAGTATTCCGAGGCGGAAGATGAGGCGTTCTTCCTCCAGGTGTCTAGTGGTGAGGAAGTGGCGGTGAAGGAGGCCCAGGACCTCCATGTCCTCGGCAGAGTGGGAGGGGGAGTTGAAATGTTGGGCCACGGGGCGGTGTGGTTGATTGGTGCGTGCGTCCCAGAGATGTTCCCTAAAGCGCTCTGCTAGGTGGCGCCCAGTCTCGCCAATGTAGAGGAGACCACATCGGGAGCAACGGATACAATAAATGATATTAGTGGATGTACAAGTAAAACTTTGATGGATGTGGAAGGCTCCTTTAGGGCCTTGGATAGAGGTGAGGGAGGAGGTGTGGGCACCTGCCACCGCAAGAACTGTAATGAATGGAATGATATTAGTATCATTGTCAGTCACACATTACACCCCATGACACACATGGACACTTCCTTGACAAGTCTTCCGTATCTAGATTTTTTCTCCATTTTGAGAGCTAATAGGCCTGACCTACTTTGTTAGACATCGCTCTTTCTCTCTTGAAACCTACATGAATGGGGTTTTTGATTCAGGACAACAAACCATATTTTTGGCAGATTCCAGGTTTGGCCTTCATCTGTTTTAGAGTAACAGAGTCGTAGAGTTCTACAGCACGGAAACAGGCCCTTTGGCCGAAACCAGTCCATGACAATCAAAATGGCCGTCCATACTGAGCCCATTTCCCTGCACTTGGCTCAGATCCTTCTAAATCAAGATTAGAGCGTTGCTGGGAAAGCACATCAAGTCAGGCAGCATCCGAGGAGCAGGAGAATTGATGTTTCGGGCAGGGGAGAAGATTCCTGATGAAGGGCTTTTACGCGAAATGTTGACTTTCCTGCTCCTTGGATGCTGCCTGACCTGCTGTGCTTTTGCAGCACCACTCTAATCTTAACTCTAATCTCCAGCATCTGCAGTACCCACTTCCACCCAGATCCTTCTAATCCTTTTTGATCCATGAATTTGTCCAAATGCCTTTTAAATATTGTTAATGTACCCTCCTCAAACATTTGCACTGGCAGCTCATTCCATATGCGTATCATCGTCCATGTAAAAAAGTTGCCCATTAGGTTCCCTTTTATTCTTTCCCTCCTTACCTTAAACTGATGCCCTCTAGTCCTTGATTCTCCAACCTTGGGAAAATGATGGAGTGCATTCACCCTACACATGCCTCTCATGATCTTATACATCTCTGTAAGGACGCCGTCAGACTCCTACTCTTTGAAGAAAGAAGTCCTAGCTTGTCCAATCTCTCCCAATTGCTCATACCATTGATTCCTGGCAACACCCATGGAAATTTCTTCTGCACTCTTTCCAATTTAATAACATCCTTGAACAAGGTGACCAAAAGTGAGCACAATGCTCCAAGTGCAGTCTCACCAACATCCTGTACAACTGCAACATAACTTTTCAACTTCTGTGCTCAATGCCCTGACTGATGAAGGTCATTGTGCCAAAAGCCTTCTTCACTGCCCTGTCTACCTGGGAGTCCACTTTCAGAGAACTGTGCACCTGAGCTCCAAGGTCCCTCTGTTCCCCTACACTCCTTAAGGCCCTATCATTCACCATGAAACTCCTACCTTGATTTGAATTTCCTAAATGCAACACCACACTTGTCTATATTAAACTCCATTTGCCATTTCTTGGCCCACTTCCCCAGTTGATCAAGATCCTGATGCAATTTGTGAGAATCTTTCCCACTGCCCACGATGCTGCCTATTTTAGTGTCATCAGCAAACTTACTTATCATGCCTTGTACATTTTCATCCAATCACTGATCTCGATGTCAAACAGCAAAGGGCCCAGCACTGACCCCCGAGGCACTCCATTAGTCACAGGCCTCCAGTCCGACTAGTATTCGTCCACTATTACCCTCTGCTTCCTGCACCAAACCAATTGTGGATCCAATTTGCCAGCTGCCTCTGCATTCCATATGATCTATCTTCCCAGAATTGTCTACCTTGTGGAGCCTTATCAAAGCCCTTACTGAAATCCACATTGACAATATCAACCTTCCTGGTCACTTCATTAAAGAACTCTAACAAATTTGTGAGGCATGATCTCCCTCTCACGATACCACCCTGACTACTACTAAACAAACCCCAATTTCTCCAAATGCACCTATATCTTAGAAAAGTGATTACACAGCAGGATCAGTCAGATAGATGGGCGACTGTCAGGAAAGAGAAGACGGTAGTTCAAATGTCTCCGGGAGATATTCCTCCATCAAATCGATGTTAATTTTTAATTACAGCTGAATTTAATAGAATTGTTATCGGGGACTGTCCTGTCAGGGGCATAGACAGGAGATTCTGTGACAGTGAGTGTAAATTTCGGATGGGATGCTGCTTTCCTGATGCTAGGATTAAGGATGTCTCTCAGTATTTCAACCATATTGTTCAAGGTGAGATTGAGATGCCAGAAATTATTGTACACATTGGTAGGAATGTTTTATTAGAGAAAAGATGAAAGCATTAGCGAGTGATTTTAAGAGGTAAGGTGGAAGATTAAAAGTAGAATCTTAAAAATCGTAATCTCTGGTTTACTCCCAATGTCAAACTCAAATGAGGGAATGAAGAAAATGATAAAGGAGATAAAGGAATGGCTGAAGTGCTGGTGCATTGTTCAGAGATTCAGGGTTTGGGATAATTGGAAGCTCTTTTAGGACAGAAAAGACCTGTTCAAAGAGAATGGGTCTGACCTGCACTGGAAAGGAACCAATATCTTTCCAGGGAGATTAGCTTGTTCCACTATAGGGGACTTATTACAGATGGAGCGGGCGAGTAGAGGAATTCTAAGGAGCAGTGCAAATAGAAGGATTGATGGGGGAGGGTCTGAATGTGAAGAGAGCACGTCAGTTTGAAAAGAAAGAGAAGAGAGAGTCAGAGTATGTAGCAACTCTGAAGAACTAAATTACATTGATTTCAACACAAGGGGTCTTACAGGTAAGGTTTATGAACTCAGGGCATGTTTATGAACATGGGATTGAGAGGCCATAGCTATTACAGTAACTTGGCTGAGAGATGGACAAGACTGGCGGCTCAATGTTCTGGGTTTTAGATTCTATTAAGAGGATAGAAAAGGAGGCAAGAAAGGAGGGAGAGTGATGTTTTTACTTCATGAATATATTACTGCTGTAACTAGAGAAAATATTTCTGAAAAATTATCCAGTGAAAATATATGGATAGAAATTACAAAAACGAAAGGAATAAGATGGGATTGTACTATAGTCCCCCAATGGTAAGAGGGAAATTAAGAAACAAAGATATGGGAGATCTTTCTCAGATATATGTAAGCATAATGAGGTTGTTAGGATGAGGATTACTAATTTTCCAAGCCATGACTGGGGCTACCAAAGTGTTAAAGGTTTGGATAGGGAAGAATTTAATAAAATGTGTTCAGGATTATTTTCTTGGTCAATTCATTGATGTTCCTACTAGAGAAGGACCAAAACAAGACCATGTGTGTGCAATGAGGCAGGGCATGTATCTGAAGTAAAAGTGGGGGAACACTTTGGGTCTCATCAACCAGAATTCTGTCAGTTTCAAAATGGTTATGGAAAAGGATAAGCTTTCCATAAAAGTTAAAGTTTTTAATTGAATGAAATATGGATAAAGGTTTAATGGTATGAGACAAGAACTTTCACAAGTTGATTGGAGTAGACTGCTCGCGGGGTAAAAGGAAGTCTGACAAGTGGGAGGCTTTCAAGGGTGCGGTGGTGAGAGTTCAGAGGCATTATGTTCCTGTAAGAATGAAGGGTAAGGTCAGTAAGATGAAGGACGAATGGATGAATATACATAGTGAGTTTTCAGTCAAGAATAGAAGAGAATCTCATTTTAAATATAAACAATTTGGTTCAATTGAATCTCTTCAACAATATAAAGCATACGGGGCATTCTTCAGAACGAAATCAGGAAGGCAAGGAGGGGATATGTGATAGCATTGGCAGATAAGGTAAAGGATAATGCAAAGAGATTCTACACATACATTATGAGTAAGAGGGTAACTGGAGAGAAGGTAGGGATTCTTAAAGATCAAGGAAAACAGCTTTGTGTTGAACACCAGGAGATGGGAAAGGTAGAGGGCATTGGTTAGGCCTCTGTTAGAATATTGCGTACAATTCTGGTCTCCTTCTTATTGGAAAGATGTTGTGAAACTTGAAAGGGTTCAGAAAAGATTTACAAGAATGTTGCCAGGGTTGGAGGATTTGAGCTACAGGGAGACTCTGAACAGGCTGGGGCTGCTTTCGCTGGAGCATCGGAGGTTGAGGGATGACCTTATAGAAGTTCACAAAATCATGAGGGGCATGGATAGAATAAATAGACAAAGTATTTTCCTTGGGGTTGGGGAGTCCAGAAGTAGAGGGCATAGGTTTAGGGTGAGAGGGGAAAGATATAAAAGAGACCTAAGGGGCCAATTTTTATCGCAGAGGGTGGTACGTGTATGGAAGGAGTTGCCAGAGGACGTGGGGGAGCTAGTACAATTGCAATATTTAAAAAGCATTTGGATGGGTATATGAATAGGAAGGGTTTGGAGGGATTTGGGCCAGATGCTGACAGATGGGACTAGATTGGGTTGGGACATCTGGTAGGCATGGACAGTTTGGACTGAAGGGTCTGTTTCCATGCTGTACATCTCTATGATACCATGACCCTGTACTAAATGAATATTTGTGTCAGGTTTTATGATGGAGAAAAAAAATTGAGGCTGGAGAATGGAGGGAAATAAATGTTTTTTAAAAACAGTTCACATTACAGAAGAGATAGTTCAGGAGGTCTAAGCAAATATAAAGGTGGAAAAATCTCTGGGACTTGACCTAATGTATCCCAAAGCATTGTGGGAAATAAGGGAGGAAATTGCGAGACTCCTTGCAGAAATAATTACATTGTCTATAACTAAGGGGGAGATTCCTGAAGACTGGAGGATGGCTAATGTTGTATCTTTGTTTCAGAAAGAATGCAAGGAGAAACTGGGAACTACAGACCTGTGAGTCTACCTCTGGTGATGTGTTCATTGTTGGGATGATTTTAAAAAATAGAATTTATGGACATTTAGATAATCAAATATTGATTGGGGATCGTCAGCTTGGTTTTGTGTGAGGATAACTGTGTCTCACAAACCTGATTGCGTGTTTTGAGGAAGTTACCAAAAAGATTGATGAGGACAGAGCAGTAGACATTGTTCAATGGGACTTTAGTAAAGCCATCAACACAGTTCTGCGCGGTAGACTAATTGGTAAAGTAAGGTCACATGGGATTCAGGGTTAGCTTGCCAATTGGATACAGAATTGGCTTAATGGCAGGAGACAGCGTTTGGTGGTGGAGGATCGCAGTTCGGAGGCCTGTCACCAGTGGGGTTCCAAAGGGATCTCTCTTGTTTGTCATTTATATAAATGATTTGGATGAGAATACAGCAGGCATGGGTAGTAAGTTTATGGATGACACCAAAATTGACCGCATGGTAGACAGTGAAGAAGGTTTTCTAAGATTACAGAAGGAACTTGATGAAATAGGTCAATGAGTTGAACAATCGCAGATGGAGTTCAAACTGGATAAATACGAGGTATTGCATTTTGGTACAACAAACAAGGGTCAGGCTTATACAGTTAATGGTAGTGCCTTGTGTTGTGTTGTAGAACAGAGGGACATGGAGATTCACGGACATATTTCTTTGAATTTTGTGTTGCACATAGACAGGATGGTTAGAAAGGCATTCAGCACAATTCCCTTCATTGCCTCTCCCTATGAGTTCAGGAGTTGAGAGTCCTTTTCTGGAATAATGCATCCAGTTCTAATTATAGGAAGGATATCATTAAGCTGGAGAGGGCTCAGAAGAGATTTCCCAGGATGTTGCCGGGTATGGAAAGTTTGAGTTCCAAAGAAAGGCTGGATTGGCTGGGACTGATTTCACTGGAGTATAGGAGATTGAGACGCTGCCTTATAGAGGTTTATAAAACAATGGGGTGGGCGGGTAGATAGAGATAATGGTCTTTGTCTTTTTGCTCGGATGGGGATTTCAAGACTAGGGACACATTTTTTAAGGGGAGAGGAGAGAGATTTAAAAAGGACACGAGGGGCAAGAAATTAAAACAGAAGGTGATTCATGTGTGGAATGAACTGCCAGAGGAGGTGGGGGGTGCAGGTAAAATGAGAATGTTTAAAAAAAATTTGGATAAGTCGATGATGAGGAAAGGTTTGGAGGGATATGGGCCAGGAGCAGGCAGGCAGGACGAGTTTCTTTTGGTATTATAGTCAGCTTGGATTAATTGGACAGAAGGGTGTGTTTCCGTTCTGTATGACTCTCTGACTCTGTGCCTTGACAAATAATTTGGGATTGTTTCCTTCTTCAAAATTGTGAGAAGTTTTGTGAGATCCAAGAGAGACAAAATCCTTTGAGGAGTCTGTCAGTCACCAGAGGTTAGATAAAATCTCTTTACCCATTCCATTCTTAATTTCTCTCCTGTACTTTCCATATTCCGCTTGGATCGTGACTGAATGATGAAGCTGTCAGTGTGGAGCTGCCCTGTACAGTTGCTGATATTTGCCCCAGGAATGGCAGACAGGGGGAAATCGGTACCCCACACTGCGGGAATGCTCCTGACACAGGACTTTCTCCAGCTCCAGCGGCAGGAGAGGAGACCCCAACACCAGCCCATGCCAGCTCTGTCTGAGGTTCCCACCCGGGTCAATGCAGTCTCAGCTGCCTGGAGGAATGTCCAGCGCTGTCTGAAGGGGGTCAATATCCTGCTGTTGAAACAGAATTTAATTAGCAGGGATCTGTGAGAGCAAAAGAAATCAACAATACTCAAAAAAATAATTGAACTAACAATAATCAGCCTTTATTTGAAAATACTGCAGCAGTTTGGCTGGAACCTGAGGAAAGCAAGAGATCCAAGTGGTTCCCTATTTCACCTTTACAAAAAAGGAGTACATTATATACTTTAAAATATGCAGAGGAATCACTGATTATCATGAAATATATGTCATCGGTTACACTGAACCTTCGCCCTAAAAAACATTAATTGTTTGAGTCATTCCATAACTTTGTTTCTGTTATACAGACATTTTGTTTCGACTAAAATCTGCACTTTGAAATATCCAAGGAGCCGTTAAGAAGATTACTGATGTTTGATCAAACTTATGGAATTTGTTCAGACTGGTCCTGACAGCTGTTTCTGACCTTTTGCCACAGTCCTTTTCACTTACTGAACTATAACTCGAGAGTTGACCCATCCTTTTCCCATCATGCATTGTTAAATGTTTCCCATAATACCACATTTTCCCCCTTTTGTTATATCATGACAATCAGTCACACAGACATATTGAAAATCCGACTGAAAATGCATTGGCACAAGCAAACGAGTAACCCTCTTCCTACGAGCAATTGTACGATGAGCAAAAAGGCTTTAAAGATCCAATTAGACATTCTGTGAACCAGCCAACTCATCCAACTCAATCGGCTTTTATCATAGAGTTCCTTGCCCATGTCTTGTACGTGGTCAGCATGTTGTTTAATATGTCCAGCTGGATTCGTAATATTTTCAGAGGGATCTGGAATGTAAGGACATCACTCCTGACCCACAACAGCCTGCATTCCTCTTGCGAGGCGAGCTGATAAATCAAAGACACTCGATTCTGCAATGGCACTGTCCGTGCAGCCACGAGCTCAGCTGAGACCTCAGTCAGGGCTTGTCCAGTTGCCTTGACTTCGAAAGCTGTCTCATTGGTCAGGTGTTCCAGTGCTGAGGCCGTGTGAACCGATTCAATGGATTCCCATCCCATTCAGTACAACAGAAAAGACAACATGAGGAACTGGTCTAGCCCAGTAATGGCTCTCATAGTTCGTGGATGATGGTGATTAAGGGAGGTGAGGTGATGCATGTAGGGTACAACATAACCTAGACAGCAGGATTCTATCCAATTGGTAGGAAGCCATGGGGACCATTTGGTGCCCAATATAAAATATGTGCCATTGTAAGCTGTAAGCCAATGGCATCCAAAGTTACATGGTGGAATAGGCCCATGGACTGTCAGATGTAATAGTCCATATGCTGGTCCAATCACAGTTAAACATCCTATTTCTTGAAATATTGACTACTGGGCCTTGCCAGTCAAATGTAAGATTGTATTTGCTTCTCCCCATCAGCATTCCTTCCCCAAATTTTCTAAAGCACAGGGACACTGCAGCGATATTGGAATGGACTGTAATGGAAGGAGGAACTGAGTCGTGATTATATGCAGGCTGATACCATGTCGAAAATGTTATCATTTCCGAACCTGCCGATTCCCATATCCTCATTTCCCCATTAAGGCCTGTGTGATTCCGTTGTAACATCCACTCAACTATTTCTGACATATAGAAAGGGATGGGTTGGAGAGGTATTCCTTCATTTGAATCGATGTGGATATGTGCACAAACCCAACACCTACTTATATTCAATTTCTCGGCATACATATATGACAATTGTAAATCGGTGTTTGCATGCTGTTCCCAAGTAGGCCGGTTTGGTAATGTCAAATGTTCACCTACATTGAAGAATTCAAGAGTCCAAAGAGTACCAAAATGATGGTCATGCTGTGTCATCAACCATTTGATGAATTATCTGCTTCCAGTCAGATGGATGAACTCAATTGGAACATCCTCCAGTTGTGACAGAGGTTGGTGTTGCTAGTAGGACTAAAAAGGGGCCACTCCAGTGAACTCCTAATTGGTATCTTTCCCAAATCTTGACCAACACGCAATCCCCTTGGTTTACTCGTGGGTATTGGCAGGCGATCGTGTTTTCCTCAGCTGGGAAATGTGATTGTTGGACCTGCGAGTGAAGAAACTGCATGGAAGGAGTGAACTGTTCCAAGTAATTCTGCATTTGCTCACCCATGACATGGAGATCGACACCCTGAAGGGGTTTACCATGAGCATCCCACAGAGTCCTCATTGGACAACCATAAACTATCTCTGCAGCTGATAGTCCGGCCCGCGAATACAGAATAACTCACATGTGAAAAAGTGCGAAAGGGAATACTTTGAGCAAATTTAACCCCATGTCATCGACTAATTTAGATCATTTTTCTTTTATGGTACAGTTGGCCTGTCCCACAATCCCCGCTGCCTGTGGGGATACACGCAGTGCAGTTGCTGTTTAATTGAAAGTGATTCATACAATTCAGTTCTGATTCCAGCTACAAACTGTGGTCCATTGTCTGAGCTTATCACCTTAGGCAACCCAAAGCAGGGAATAACTTCAGTCAGCAATGTGTTCACTACTGTATGTGCAGTACAATTAATGGTGGGGAAGGCTTCAATCCATTTGCGAAATACATTGACCATCACGAAACAATATTTATAACATTGTACCTTAGATAATTCATGACAATCAAGCTGTATACAGGCAAAAGGACCTTCTGGCACGGGGGCATTTAATACTTTTGCCTTTGTTATTTTTCATGTAAATAAGGTTTGAGCTGCTGTATTCAAATCTGGTTGCCACCAGGTTTTTAAACGTCACTGTACCATTCCTTCCTTGCTGCTAAGATGGGTACAAGTGGCAAGTAATCAATACGCACTGGGAACAAAGATTCAGGAATACAAACTTGACCGACTGTCGTTAGCCAAAATCTCACGTCCAGAATTGTGAATCCCCATCGACTTACAAAGTGTATGCTCAGATTCAGAGGCGTCCCTCTGTAAAGACTGAATCACAGTAAGATCTGGCATGCCCTTTGACCCTAAAGTAGCTCCTTGATTTAAAGCCTGATTCCCGTTAGCTGGAACAACTGAAATGGCGGATGCAGCCCACTCCTTAGCAGCCGAATCTGCACGGGCATGTCCTCATTGTACTGGAGTGTCCCCTTTTGTGTGTACAATGCGTTTAATAACAGCCAATTGATGAGGAAGCAGAATAGCATCAAGGAGATTTTTAACCCAAAGAGCATTATGAATGGGAGTCCCCGTAGAAGTCAGGAAGCCGTGTTACTGCCAGAGGTGGCCAAACTCCTGGGCAACACCGAATGTATCCCTGGAATCAGTGTAAACGTGAAGAATTTGATCAGTGGCTAAAATACAAACTCTGGTCAGGGCAAAAAGCTCAGCTTTCTGTGTAGAGACAGGGCTCTGAAAAGCAGCAGACTCCTGAACAGCAGTGTCTGTTGGGATAGCATCACCTGACTGCCAGACACCGTCCGGGGAAACGGAGGAAGGACCATCAACATAAAATATAAGGTAAGGATTTTCAAATGGGAGCTCTGCCAAATCTGGGTGAGGAGCAGTAAGGAAATGATTCCCAATCAAACAGTCATGTGGGGGATCAGGGAGATCGTCAGGGGGTTGCTCAAGGAGTGGAGCAGGTTTTAAAGTGGAGCAGGACCGATATGATAGGTAAGGGTTCGGCAACAGTGAGATCTCAGAACCAGTTTGGGTGAGGTGTTGGGTCTGCTGAGGTGTGAGGAGGGTGACAGCAGAGTGTGAGGTGTACACCCGTACGGGCTGGGGAAGGGTCACATTAGAAGCTGCCTGGACTAACAAGTAGACAGCAGTTAGGATTTGGGTGCAGGGAGAGAGGCCATAGGCAACAGGATCCAGTTTCGTGGAATATCGGGTCACTGGGTGATGATGGTCACTGTGTCTCTGAGTGAGGACACCAGTGGCACCTTAACCTTCAACCTGCAAATTCTCCACAACGTCCCTGACCATCCTGACTTGGAAATGTATCTTTTACAGTTGCTGGATCAAAATCCTGGAATTCCCTCCCTTAGGGCATTGTGGATCCACCTACTGAACATGGGCTGCAGTGGGTCAAGATGGCAGCTCCCCACCACCTTCTCAAGGGCATCTAGGGACAGGCAATAAATGCTGGGCCCAGCCAGAGAGATACACATCCCGGGAGTGAATAAAGAAACCTGCACAACCCACAAAGTACTTTAAAAATGAGTCATTGTTGTAATGTAGCAGTGAATCTGTACACAGTGAGATCTCACATTCAACAATAAGAGAAATGATCAAACAATCTGCTTTCAATGATGTTGGTTCGAGGAAACATATTACCCAGAAGACCATGGATGACATCACTGCTTGTCCTCAAAGGAGGACTGTGGGAAATGTTACATCCACTGAGGAGCACGGACTGGTGTTGTGTTACCAGCTCATCTGAAGTGGAATTCTGTCAGCCTCAGTCATGTGCTTGATCACATGACCCTGTGATGCAGAGGGGAGAATATCACCACAGAGCCAGGACTATTACTGATGGTTCATATCAACCTCTGAAGACAGAATTGTAGTATTCAGTAGATTGATGTAAAGGCTTTGCAACTTTGTTTCCAGTCACGTTCATAGCATAATATGTGACACATTGAATAATTGCAAGAAATGGAGACATTATTGCATTTCTCAACTTTTCTCTGAATTTAGACTGAGCCAATGCATAAACACATGTGTTTGTACAGGAGCTCAGCAGCTGAAACATATCTGCAGTGTAGTCCGCGATTAATATGGGATCAGTATAATCATCTGGCTCATAAAGCGGGTTTGTAATTCTAGAAATGAGGAAAAACAGAGAATATGGCATCCACAGCACGATGAAAGTGCCAGAAATGGCGAACAATAAAGTGATGGATTTCCTTCGGCTCTGCATCTCTGGATCATCGCTGTTCTGGGTATTGCATTGACCTTGCAGTGCTCTGCGGGTTCGATTCGCCATCACAATGTGTCGGACAGTCAGTCCGTTGAGCAGTAAAATGAGAAAGTATGGCAATACTGGGATTAAAATTGTGTGAAACCAGTCAAAGGTTATCCATCCTGGCAAGATAAAGTAGTCTGGCTTGAAATAAGCACCCCACTCCACATTGTTTATTAGATACATTGGCTCAAAAGCAAAATATAGGGGAATATTCAGGCAAGTGAACACAATACACACAGTCACTATCACCACAGCTGCAGTTTCCTCCCTGCAATACTTTGTTCTCAACCTCTGGCAACAAATGAGGACAAAACGATCCACAGTGAAAGCGACTGTGAGCCAAACAGAGCAGTCAACAGCTGTGTAGTTGATCACCTCATTGATGCTCCTCATTGAGGTGAAGTGTAGAAATGAAAATGGGGAATAGTAGTAAAGCATGTAGTAGATTATCACATTGGAAATAATGACCAGGAGATCAACTGTCGTCATACCCACCAAATAAAGAGTGATCCCTTTGGAGAGACCACAGCCTCCACGAATTAGAAGGACAATTGTCAGGAGGTTAGCTGCAAAGAAAAGAGCAGAATCCCCAGATTAATAACACAATGTTGTTTGGAAATTACAGCACAACAACAGGTCATTTGGTCCAATAAATCTACGTTGAGGTTCACACTGCACGTATGCTTCCTCCCACCGACTTCATCTTACAACATTGAGATATTATTTCTTTCGCCTCACGTAGTCACTGCGATTTCCCAACAGGCAAACTCACAAATGTGTCGAAATATTGCACAGATTGGAAGGAAATAAAATCTTCCTCAAACCAGAATCCCTTAACACAGATGGATTGAGTGGGTGTACCCCCCACCACATTGTCTGATGCCAGTCTGCAATTCAACAGAAGAGTGGGTGGGGCTGGGAGGGGCTGCCTCCTTTGAATGTTGATGAATTTACATACACTGAAGCTTATTGTGAACTCAATTCACCTTCACTGTGTGGGATGTATTCTACTTTACAGAGGTTACCCAGGCAAAACAGAATGGGGAGAGGGCTTTCCAGCAGTGTTATGTCAGGGGCACTGAGATGGAAAAAAAATCCATCAATATTTTTGCCGGCTGAGAGGTTGGATGGAGTTGATGAGGGTTCTCAGGGAGGTGAAAGCACTGATCTACATTTTATTTTGCCAACTTACTGTAGGTTAAATAAAAATCATAGCAGAGGAGAGACAGGATACTGAGGGCTCAAGATAGGGCTGTTGTTAATTCTGAGACTCAGACAGGAGTCCAGGGGCAGTTGTCCCCAGGGGGTTGTCAAATTGGGAGGAGATCAAGACAAAAAGGTTCAAGAGGGCAGATAGCCAGGGGCAGGTGGGCTCTGTATAACAGGGACATAATGGACCTAGTCCTGTGTAATGAAGCCATTCAGAATAACAGCAGCCTGAAAGGAGAATGTACGATCAGTGCCTTGAGTTTACAAACAGAGGGCAAACTCTCTGAAGCATCTGGAGCTGCAGTGTTTGCACAGAAGTTAATGATGTCTCTTTGTGATAAATCTGTTCAAATTGTGTGCCTGGGTATTAGTGTCCATAGCTTTAAAGGACCATATGGCCATAAGACTTCGGAACTGAAATTAGGCCATTCAGCCCATCGGGTTTGCTCCACCAGTCAATCCTGGCTGAGAAGCTTCTCTGCCCTATTCTTCCACTTTCTCTCCAAAACCCTTGATCCTCTTTATACTCAAGAACCTATCTATCTCAGTCTGAAATTTACTCAATGATCTGGCCTCCACAGTCTTCTGTAGCAATGAGTTCCATAGATTCCCCACTCTCTGGCTGAAGATGTTTCTCTTTATCTCCTTTCTAAAAGGTCTTCCCTTTACTTGTAGGCTGTGCCCTCGGTTGCGAGTCTCTCTTACCAATGGAAACACCAGCCCAACATCTACTCTGTCCAGGCCATTCAGTATTCTGTAAGTATTAATTAGATCCCTCCCCACCATCGATCCTTCGAAACTTCATTGAGTGTAAACCCAGCGTACTCAAACGTTCCTCATACGTTAAGCTTTTCATTCTTGTGAACCTCCCCTGAACACACTCAAGCACATTCTTCCTGAGATATGGGGCCCAAAGCTGCACGCAATACTCCAAATGTGATTTGACCAGAGCCTTATATGACCTCAGACATACATCCCTGCTTTTATATTCAAGTCCTCTCAAAATAAATGCCATCATTGCATTTGCCTTCCTGGACTGGAACTCTCAAGTCTCTTTACACTTCAGAATTCTGACTTTTCTCCTAATTTAGAAAACAGTCCATGCCTCTATTCTTCCTACCAAGGTGAATGACCTCACACTTTCCCACGCTGTACTCAATCTTCCACTTCTTTGCCCACTCTGCTAACCTGTCCAAATCCTTCTGCAGCCTCTCCACCTCCTCAATGCTGCCTGTCCCTCTGCCTATCTTTGTATTGTCTGCAAACTGAGCCAGAATGCCCTCAGTACCTTCATCCAGATCATTCATGTAAGAAATGAAAAGTTGTGGTCCCAACACTGAGCCTTGCAGAATACCACTTGTCACAGTTTGCAATCCTGAGAAGGCCCCGTTTATCCTTCCTCTCTGCTTTCTGCCAGATAGCCAAGCCTCTATCCATGCTAGCATCTTGCCTCTGACACCATGGGCCCTTATTTTACTCAGTAGCCTCCTGTGTGACCCCTTGTCAAAGGCCTTCTTAAAGTCCATGCAAATAACATCCATTGACTCTCCTTGGTCTAACCTGCTTGTTACTTCCTCAAAGCATTCTCACAGATTTGTCAGGCATGACCTCCCCTTGATGAGACCATGCTGACTTTGCCCTACTTTACTATCCCAATGTTCAGAAATCTCATCCTTCACAATGAGATTCCAGGATCTTACCCACAATCGAGATTTGTCTTATTGTTCTGTAATTTTCCATCTTTTGTATTGTCCCTTTTAAACAGGGATGTCATGTTAATTTTCCAGTCCTCTGGGAGCCTCCATGATTCTCGTGATTCCTGAATGATCATCACTGACACCTCCATTATCTCTTCAGCTCTCTCCGTTCACACTCTGGGGTGTAGTCCATCGAGTTGAGGTCATTTATTCACCTTCAGGCCGTTCAGTTTTTCTCGCATCTTCTCCTTGGTGATGGCCACCATACTCAGGTCTACCCCCTCACTGAATTTTTGGGATATTACTCATGTCTTCGACCATGAAGACTGACACAATATAATTATTCAGTTCCTTAGCCATTTCCTTGCTCCCCACTACTGTCTCTATAGCATCATTTTCCAGCAGTCCAATATCCACTTCTGCCTCGCTTTTGCCCTTTATAAATTTTTTGAAACTCTTACAGTCTTCCGTTATAATATGGCCAGCTTACCCTCATAGTTAATCTTCTCCCTCTTTATTTATTTCCATGACGCCCTTTGTAAACTTCCCAATCCTCTGGATTCCCATTGCCCTTCACCACATTATATGCTTTCTCTTTTGCTTTTAAGCTGTCCCTGACTCCCTAGTCAGCCATGGTTGCCTCAACCTCCCTTTACCATGCTTCTTTTTCCTCAGAATGAATCTCTGTTGTGTCTCCTGAATTACTCCCAGAAACTCCTGCCATTGCTGTTCCATGGTCTTTCCTGCTGAGCTCCTCTCCCAGGCAATTCCACGCAGCCCCTCCCTCATACCTCTGTAGTTACCTTTATTCAACTTTAATATCATTACCTCTGATTCCATCTTCTCCCTCTGCAATTGCAGAGTAAATTCAATCATATTTGATCACTGCCTCCGAAGGGTTCCTTCTGCTTAAGCTTCCTCATTGAATCTGCCTCATCGCACAACACTAAATCCAGTATTGACTGTTTCCACCATAAGCTGCTCCAAAAAGCCATCTCGGAGACATTCCACAATCCCCGACCAAACTGATGTCAGCAGTCCACCTGCATATTGCAATCCCCCATGATCACTCTCACTCTGCCGTTCCTACACATTTTTTCCGGGTTTATCCTGCACCCAGCTCTTGTCTACTATCTGTAGATCTGTACAGAACTCCAACTATGGGTTTTTTAAAACTGTGCAGTTCCTCAATTCTCCCCACACAGATTCGACACCATCTGACCCTGCTTTGTTTCTTACTATTGATATAATTTCATTTCCTCCTAATAAGGCATCCCCATTCCCTCTGCCCTCCTGCCTATCTTTTCGATCGGGTGTATATCCTTGAATATTCAGCTCCCCATCCTGATCCCCTTGCAGCCATGTCTCCGTGATGCTCACCGCGTCATACCTGCCAATTTTGATCTGTGCCACAGGCTCATTTACCGTATTCCTTATACTGCGTGGGTTCAGATGGAACACTTTCACTCCTGTATTAATCGGCCCTCTTCTAATTCTCAATCGTTTCTCCAGCTTGCTTGAAGACTGATTGCTCACCCTCTCCATACCCTCTGTCCTATTTATGTCTGTGCTGGAGATTTTAATAACCCCTCCTGAGTTCTGCGCTCTTACCTCCTCCTTTTATTTGGGTTGTCTAATTTCCCCGATAACTGACCACTCCCTCTCTCCTATTTAGTTTCAAGCCCTGTCTGCAGTCGTGGTTTTGTGATTCACTCGGACTGTGGTCCCAGTACGGTTCAGATGAAGACCATCCCATTAGAACAGTTCACTTCCTCCCCAGGACTGGTGTCAATCTCCCATAAATACAAACCCATTTCTCCCACACCAAGCTTTGACAGATTAGATTACTTACAGTGTGGGAACAGGCCCTTCGGCCCAACAAGTCCATACTGACCCTCCGAAGAGCAACCCATTTCTCTACATTTCTCTTGCACCTAACACTAAGGGCAATTTAGCACAGCCAATTCACCTAACCTGCACATATTTGGACTGTGGGAGGAAACCGGAGCACCAGGAGGAAACCCACGCAGACACGGCGCTTTTACCTGCTTCATCTTAAGGTGACCTGTAGCTTTGAGTTTTCATGCCTCCAGCTGTTTGTAACCATTAGACTGAGCTCTTTACAGCGGGCTGGAAGCTCCTGTACAACACTGTATGATGGTGGTAATATCTACAAGGGTTTGGTGTGCTCACACCTACATTACTTTCACCACAGATAAGGTTCACCAAGCAGGAAGATGCCACGGGATTCAGGAATCGTGCTGGATCCTCAAAACTGGAAGGTGTCATCAATTACAAGCATGTTACTGTTGAGGTTTCAGTGAAACAACTAGGGGCATTTGTAAATATTAAAGGGGCTCACTCCTGAAGGGTCCAATTAGTCAGCATTTATCGACAAAGGCTTTTCCAGGTATGTGTGTCTCTTCCAGAGAGGGGTCATGACCCATACAACCTTCAACAGCCGTTGGTTCCATAGTGGGCAATGTACCACAGCCATTGTAGAGATAGATTCTGGGAGGGAAGGGCTGTCTATTGAAGAGATGGCTCATGACCCCAGTGAGACACATGCGACCAGATGCAGATTGATATTGAAATAAGATTCACACAAGCACCAAGGTGATCTGTCCAAAGGATTGACATCCTGCTCAACTCCACAATGTCACCTCAAGCTATGACCAGTGACAGGACCATTGTGTATATGACAAAGGTAAGGCATGTACTGAAAAGGATGCTGGGACACACACCAGCAACAAGCCCTGGTTAGTAAACCCTCAAGTTGTCATCCATCCATAAGACCAGCCAAATGAACGACAGCAATAACTACACATCCATCCTCATGTGCATGTATTTAATGAAGGTTATCGGCAATACCTTTCCTGTAACGACATCATAAATTATTCCCCGTTTTCTCCCATACGGACTCAGTGTGATTTCTTACATTGTTCCAGCCTGCTGCACTGTAGCCTTCCCCATGTGCTGCCAATGGTCCTGGAGGCAGGCGGCTGACTCTAATATCCCTTTGTCTGGAATTGCCTTGGGGGTGGTCCTCTGTTTGGCTGAGTCTGTCTGGACCCTGACATGGTGAGGCTCTCCTGCACAGTGTCAGGAACCTCCTTCATCACCATGGCTCTCTGAATCACTGGTGTCAGTGGCAGAGGGTAGAGGAGTAACTATCCACATCAGGAGTGCCCTGACAGGTAATGCCCAATGGTGACTGCTCCTCCACATGTCCCACTCTGAGGCTCACTTGACCCTCCATACTTTCCTGACTCAGGGACAATGACCCAACGATGGCTTCAGATAAATTCATTCACTTTTCTCTTGCACATTGAGTTCAGTGACATTGCAATGGATTTCACTATCCCTAACCCTAACATTCACCTGAAACCTCTCCCAATCTTAAACTGTAGACCTAACCCTTACCCTCACCCAGAACTAAATCATAAATCAAATCCTAATCTTCACTGAACTCTTGTATTAACTCGACCCCTAACCCTAATCGTAACCCTGACATTAACCCAAACCTGAATCCGAGTTCTGAACTCAACCGCAAACCTAATCTTAAACCTAGTGTAAGTCTAACCCAAAACTTAACCACAACCCTACCCAAACCCTAAACTCTAGACCGAAGCCTAATCCTAACCTTAACCATAGATTTAACACTAATCCAAATCTGAGAACTAACCCTGACCGAAACCTAACTCCCAGCCTAACTCTATTACAAATCAGTCTGTATATTCCACAGCACCTGATTGATCTGCCTCCACCAGAGATTGGAATGTGCTTGTGACCACCCCCCAACCCCCTACTCCTCAGCAGATGTGCAGAAACCCATCAAGATGTGATGCTTCATCAGACACAAGCCCATAGCCCCGTGTGTAGCTCCCTGTTCCCCCTCAGTGGCCAATGCTGCTCACTGAGGAGCGGTTACAGGGACCAACTGTTAATCTGTTTTAAAAAAGAAGAGATTAATGATGATCACAACTTCATCTGTGATCATTTTAGAAGACACATGCCCTCTCTGTGAAACCAGTTGAACAGAATCACAACCTTCTCCATTTCAGCGGAGATGCCACCATTCTCCCTCTGCCAATGGTTACAATATCTCCCTTCTTCTGCCCTTCCTTCCTGGAGAAGGCTTCGTCCTGCTGAATCTCACCTCATGCACACCCTCCTGCCCATCCAGTCTCCCAGTGGGTCTCCAGGCGAATGATCAATGCAACATCTCCTCCTCCATCAGAGTCAGTATGGATACACCTCCACTGGTCCTCGTTCTCTCTCTCAGCCTCTAGCAGCAAATCCATCACATTGACCAGACATGCCCAATCTACTGCCCACCTCTGCCAACTCTGCCCGATAACTGCGACACAGGGGAGGGCTCACTCCTCGGATTTGGACCAGCCCTGGATGGGGTGGATGATATCTCCACCTTAGCAAAGGGGTTGGTGAAAGATGGCACTGTCACAGGAGACTTCAGGGTTAAAATTCATGGTCTAACCTGCTCCCTCAACAACTAAGGTTCTGAAATCTCAATGCTGCCTCCCCACAGTTGAAGCAGATTTACACAATCCCACTCCCCCTCAGCTGCCTGCTCATGCCCACAGCCCTGTACAATGATGGCCAGAGCTGACCTGCTGTTCACGGCCTGACGCTTCTCCCAGTGGACACCCGCCCTCACTGTGTGCTTCACTGAGGATCCACTGTGAGGATCATTCAGGTGTGTGAGCACATGGACCGGGCACTATCCCATCGACCTGCCTGATCCCACTGACCAACATCAAATCCAGGCCCATGTCCCAGCAACAGACCCAGACACATGGCAATAAAAACCGAGTCGGAGAGAGCTTTGGGATCCAGAAATCTGAAAGTACCTGTTCCTCCCAGACAAGGACCATTTAGCACACGTCAGGTCACAGATTCCTCATGTCCTCATGGAACTAAACTAAACTTCACAAATTACAGCATGAGCTGTTTCTTGTAGGAACACTTGAAATTGGATCCAGCATGAGGAGAGAAAGAGGGAGGGTTTATACACTGAGAGATATATCAGGGGAAAGAACAGAGTGAAAGTGGGATTGAAAAGATAACACAACCTGCTTCAGCTTCTTACCAGGAACTCCGAAGATTGTGAGGAAATGGTAGTAAGTGAAAGCTATCTGTTCAATTGTTGGTAATTCCATTTTCAGAGAGGGAAGGTGATATCAATTGTTGTTGACAGATCTGAATCATCAGACATTCATCTGTTATATAAAGCAACTAAATCTCCCCTGTGATTTTGTGCAGTTGCAGAGAGAGTGAAATTAGTTTGCAGTCTTTGAACAAACAGGTAAAGTTAATTTTAATAGATATTACACAATACAATCTTCACCTACACTGGAAGATTGAAGGAGAACAATTGGGCCAGATCCATCTCAGGGCTCCTTGCTCACTCTCTTAGTGCCCTCTACACAGATGCTCACACCATCTCTGCCTTGCCTTGCCTTTCTCACTTTATCCCCTCACCCACACAGTCAGAGAACCACAGAGCTGTACAGCATAGAAACAGATCATTTCATCGAACTCGCCCATACCGATCAGATATCTTCTATTAATCTCATCCCTTTTGCCAGCATTTCACCCATTTCCCTCTAAATTCTTCCTGTTTATATGCCAATCCAAATGCCTTTAAAATGTTACTATTGTACCAGCCTCCACCACTTCCTCTGGCAGCTTATTCCATACACCCACCACCCTCTGCATGAAAGATTTGCTCCTTTGGTCCTTTTTAAATCTTTCACCTTTCACCCTAAACCTATGCTGCCTAATGTTGGGCTCCCCCACCCTGGGTGAATGACCTTGGCTATTTACCTTATCCAAGACCCTCATGATTTTATAAACCTCTATAAGATCACTCCTCAGCCTCTGATGCACCAAGGAAAATAATCTTAGCCTTTTCAGCCTCTCCCTATAGCTCCAACCCTCCAACCCTGCCAACATCATTGTAAATCTTTTCTGAACCCTTTCAAGTTTCACAACGTCCTCCACATAGTAGGGAGACCAGAATTGAATGCAGTTTTCCCACATCCTGTACAGCCACATAACCTCCCAATTCTGCACTTAATGCACTGACCAATAAAACCAAGTGTACCAAACCCCTTCTTTACGATCCTATCTACCTGGGAGCCCACTTTCAAAGAACTATCAACCGACACTCCAAGGTCTCTCTTGTTCAGCAACATTCCCCAGGACATTACCATTAAGTGTATAAGTCCTGCCCTGATTTGACTTTCCACAATGCAGCACCTCACATTTATCGAAATGCCATTCCTCGGTTCATTAGCATATCTGATCAAGATCCCTTCTTGCCTGTCCCTTCCAAAACCAATGTTGGTGTCACCTGCGAGCTTACGAACCATTCCTCCAACATTCACCTCCAAATCATTTACAGAAAATAAAAAAAGCTATGGACCCAGCACCAATGCTTGGAGCACACCGTTTGACAAAAAGCAATCCCCCTCCACCATCATCTGTCTCCTACCAATAAGCCGGTTGTGTATCCAATAGGAAAGTTCTCCCTGTATTCCATGTGATCTAACCTTGCTAATCAGTCAAATATGCAGAGCCTTGTCAAATGCCTTTCTCAAGTCCATGTAGATCACATCCACTACTCTGCCTTCGTCACTCCTCTTCCTCACTTCTTCAAAAACTCAGTCAAGTTAGTGAGACATGAGTTCCCACGCACAAAGCCATGTTGAGTATCCTGAATCAGCCATTGCCTTTCCAAATAATTCCAAGTCCTGTCCCTTAGAATTCCCTCCAACAACTTGCCTGCCGCTGATGTCAACCTCACTAGCCTATCGATCCCTGGCTTTTCCTTACCACTTTTCTTAAATACTGGCACCACATTAGCCAAACTCCCGCCTTCTGGTACCTCACCTGTGGCAATCGATTGTACAATTATCTCAGCAAGTGGCCTAGTAACCACTTCTCTAGCTTCCCACAAAGTGCTCAGGTATATCTGATCAGGTCTCAGGGATTAATCCACCTTAATGCATTTTAAGGTGTTCAGGACCTTGTCCTCTGTAATAGAAACAAAATTCAAGATGTCATTATTTATGTCTCCTTGTTCTACATATCTTTCATATCATTCTCCACAGTAAATAGTGTTCCAAATACTCGTTTAGTATCTCCCCCATCTCTGAGGTTCCACATACAGAGGTGGCCTTGCTAATGTTTAAGGGGCCCTATTCTCTCCCCAGTTCCTCTTTTGTCCAATGTGAGTTGGCCGATTTCCTGTGGATTCTGCCTAACCCTACTTGCCAAGGCTATCTCATGCCCCTTTTTGCCTCACTGTTTTCCCTCGTTAGTAGACTGACGTTTTACTCTTCTCGGGATACACTCGATCCCTGCTGTCTATACCTGACATATGCTTGCTTCTTTTTTATGACCAAAACCTCAAATTCCCTCACCATCCAGTATTTCCTGCAGCAATCAGTCTCACCCTTCACCCTCACAGGAACATATTGTCTCTGGACTGTCATTATCTCATTTTTGAAGGCTTCCTATTTTCCAGCTGTTCCTTTACCTGCAAATGTTCACTCCCAATCACCATTTGATAGTTCTAGTCTCACAACATCCAAATTGGTCTTCTTCCAATTTAGAACATTTACTTTTAGATCAACTCTATCCTTGACAATTGCTATTTTAAAACTAACAGGATCACGATCACTGACCCCAGTGTACTCCCCAACTGACCCCTCAGTCACTTCGCCTGACTTTTTTCCCAAGAGAAGGTCAGGTTTTGCTCCTTCTCTCATAGGAACATTCACGTACTGAATCAGAAAATGATCTTATGCACACTTAACAAATTTCCCTCCATCCAAACACTTAACACAATGACAGTTCCAGTCTCGGTTTGGAAAGTTAAACTTCCCGAACATTATCACCCACCAGTTCTTACAGATAACTGAGATCTCCTTTCAAATTTGCTTCTCAGTTTCCCACTGATTGTTGTGGGGGCCTGCTGCACAATCCCAATAAGGTGATCATTCCTTTCTCATTTCTCAGTTTCAGCCAGATAATTTCTCCTGTCATATTCCCAGGAATATCCTTCCTAAGTACAACCCTAATATTATCCCAAACTAAAAATGCCACTCCATTCCCTCAGTTCCATTCTTCCTATCAGCATATCTACCCTGTAACATTAAGCTGCCAGTGCTGTCCCTCCCTTAGCCAAGTCTCTGTAATAGCTATAATATCCCAGTCCTATTTTCCCAACTATGCCCTGATTCCACCTGCCTTACCTGTCGGGACTCTTGCTTTGAAATTAATGCAGTTTAATTTATCAGTCCTTCCTCATTCTTTGCTTTGTTCCTGCCTGCACTGACTGTTTGACTTGTTCCTTTCCCCAGTTGCAACAGTCTCAGTCCGATCTCTTTTCTCATTGATCTCTCTGGGTCCCACCTTGTCCCCCTGACTAATTTAAATCCTCCCGAAAAGCCCCAGCAAATCTTCCCACCAGTTTATTAGTCCCCTTCCAATTCAAGGACAATCTGTCTTTCTTATACAGGTCACTCCACCCCAGAGAAATTCCAGTGGTCCAAAAATGTCAATCCTTCCCCCCTGTAACAGCTCTTCTGCTGCACATTCAGCTGCTGTATCCTCATATACCTCCCTCAGGGCACATGGCAATGGGTGTAATCCAGACATTACTATCCTCTGAGGTCTACTTTATAACCTCCTGCCTAATTTCCTGTGCTCTCTTCCCCGAACATCATCCTCTTCTTTCCCTATATCGTTGTTTCCAATGTGCACAAAAACCACCTGCTGGTCCTTCTCTCCTTTGAGAATATTCTGAATGGACTAAACACACCATTCTGATGTCCTGCTATCAACTGCAGAAATGTCTGTCTGTGCGTCTGACTAGAGAATTGATTAAAGACTCACAATATTTCTGTTGTTTCTTCACTTTGGTGCAGACACAAAGCCAGACAGTTTGGTGTGGTTTCCAGCTGTCATCAGTCAAGGGAGCGGACATGTTGCTGTGAATCACTGCACTACATCGATCTTACACCCGCACCATGTGACAACAGTGTCCAGTTTGTGTTCATGGTGTCATCCAATGTGGAATAAAATGAATGTGAACGATATCGGTATCATTGACAGTCACACATCACACCCATGACACACACAGCGACACTTCCTTGGCAAGTCTTCTGTATTTAGATTTCTTCTCTCTTTAGAGAGCAAATCAGCTCTCCCAAAATCTCCACATTTTTAGACTTTAATACAAACTGCTTTAGAATCAGCTGTAACAATGTGTGACTTTATCAACATGTAAATATACAACAATGTCTCTTTCCCTGAACTCTAGTACCATGGCCCTTTCACCTTCCCATTGGTGATTGTGCCTTGAGCCATGGGCACCATGCTTTGCAGTTCACTCTCCTGAAACTCTTCAGTCCATTGAAATCTTTGTTCCTGAATAAATCTTTGCTCTCCTTTTCCCACTTCCTCATCCCATTTCTTTTTCACTTGCTCATCCCAACTTCTTTTGTCTTTCTCTTTACACTTGATTATGTTTAACTCCTGAGTTGGTACAGATTGTACTGTTGTTTACATGTTATCTGACCGTGTTGCAGAACAGGGATTCTTGGGGTTCAGGTACATAATTCTTTGAAGTTTACATCACATGTAGATATGGTGGATAAAAAGGCTTTTGACATACATAACTTCATTGCTCAGACCTTTGGGAACAGGAGTTGGGAAGTCATGTTGAGGTGAGGCCTCTTCTGGAATACTGTGTCTAGTTCTGGTCACCCAGTTACAGGAAGTTAGATTTAAATTTTGTGGAGAAACAAAAGAATTTGGGTTTGTTCTCTCGTTGAAAATTTTGAAAAGTTTGACGAGATTGCAGAGACACAAAATCCTTTCAGCAGAGAGTCAGGAACCAGAGGTTAGATTAAATTCTCTTTCCCCATTCCATTCTTAATTTCTCTCCTGCACTTTACGTATTCTGCTTGGATCGGGACTGAATGATGAAGCTGTCAGTGTGGAGCTTCCCTGTACAGTTGCTGATATTGGCCCCAGGAATGGCAGACAGGGGGAAATCGGTACCCCACACTGCGGGAAGGCTCCTACTGGATGGGTTGCCCCTGACGCAGGACTTCTTCCAGCTCCAGGGGCAGGAGAGGACACCCTGACACCAGACCATGCCAGCCGTGTCTGAGGGTCCCACCCGGGTCAGTGCAGTCTCAGCCACCTGCATGAATGCCCAGCGCTGTCTGAAGAAGGTCAATGTCCTTCTCCACTCTGCCAGGTTACGTTGTACCATCTTCTCTCCAATACCTCACTCTCACTCTGTTTTTGCTCCTGTACCCACCACCCACTAAGGCTCATCCTTTCCCACTCTCACTATTGTCTGCAATATCTCCCCCACTGACTGTTCTTGAGCCCAACCCCCAACACCACTAACCCTGCATGCCCTCTGCACTGCCTACTCACTCAGGCAGGGCACCTTCCCATCCGCACCAACAGCAACAGCTGTGCCACCCACTTTCATCTCCCTTAATACCTGCCTCACTCTCAATCCAGGAGGAGAACAGCCCAAACAGGACAGAAAGACTCAAGGCGGGAGGCAGGCTGCCTGCCATTCGATAGCTCTCCCATGATAAGGAGAGGCTCCTGACTCTGACTGCCCCGAGCAGGCCCTGGACTGGTATTGGAGGATGCCCCTGACTTACTGCACAGGGAACCCCTGAGAGAAAGCTCTCTGCCTTGACTTGTCTGGGGCCTGCTGACAACTCTGACAAGCTTCCTGGCTTTGTGTCTGTGCTCAATGACAAGGTCAGACAGCAGTGTATGAGCCTGGCTGAGAGAGAAAATGAGCAGAAAATGTGAGCCAAAGCAATGGGAGGAGGGATGCTTGAGCATTCAGTTTGGCTCTGAGTGAGTAAGTGCTCTGAGAGGAAGTGGAGAGCCTGGAGATACAGCCTGGTCCAGTCCATGAGCTGGGTGTGTGGCCCTGAATGTACAGGGTCCTTGCTGCAGCATTACAATGAGAGTTGTCAGTGCACACCAAGGGGCAGCATTGAAGGGCAGAAGGGTCCTGTGAGTGGGTTTGATATATGACATGGGGGTCTTTGAGGCTGGCACGTGTTGGATGCCTTTATCCGTGGAGGTGGGGAGCATGTGACCGATGCCCATGGAGTGTGCCCTGAGATATTGGTGTCCGCTCTCCAACGTGACGGTCTTTCAGACTGAGCGCTGAGCTGAATCCATGACTGGATGGGATTTGTTTTTGTGTGACTTGAAGTATGTTCGAGAGTCTGGAAGTTAGAAGTCAGTTCTGTTTTTTGCACTTTCGAATTCAGAGTGTCATTCTACAGCCCCCTCCAAAGACAGGACTACACCTTGACCAACCTCATGATGTTAAAAATCTATGTGACTTCATCCAGGGTCCTAATATGGAGAATTGAAGACACCGTATCCAAATTACTAGCTAAATCCCCAATTCCACTATTTAAAGAAAATAAAATCAATTTATTTTCTAACTCAAAAGTGAACATGAAACAATAACTATTCACTACTCTAATCCCCCTTTCTCTTAACTGCTTACTGTCTGCCTCCAACTCTACAACAATATGCTGTTCTAATAAGACACTCATTAAAATTACATCCACTTCATTTCAAAACCTCACAGCCGCTGTTTTCTTCTGTGCCTTTCTCCTTCCAGCTGAGGATTTCCCTGGGTTTCCTTCTGCCATTTTACTGTAAGTATGTTTCACATGTAAAGGTACATTTATTCAAGAGTGTTTCCTCATTTCTTGTAGAGCAAGGTGTTAGCTCTCTATGCATTTCTTTCTCTATGGCAATTGCTCCCTGACCAATTTTCAAAATGTCTGCATTTTATTTCCACTCAATATCAGATTGTCTCATTGGTTAGTTGTTGGCAAAACAATAAATTCAAATTTGATTGGGTTTTTGTATCTCCTCAGCTGCTGCCTGACCTGCTGTGCTTTTCCAGCACCACACTTTTCAACTCGCATAATTTAAGCTGATTGGTTCAATGTGAATTGTAGTCATAACAGCAATCAACTCAGGTATCAATTTCACAGTTAAATGTTACATACTCTCAATTTTCCAATATACTCTGGGAATGCCATCCACTCTGTATACACAGGTGTTTGTAATCTCTCAGTTCAGAACAGTATTCACTCTCTCTTCAAGGTACAGTACATGCCTTCAACATCATAACAGATTGAACACCAGGATATCTTGAAATGACCTGCACAACCATGTGTGAAAAGTGCTTCTGGATACTCAAGGTCAGGATTCCTAGCATTGAGTCTCTCCAAGGCACACAGGATGAGAGATTCCTGCAGAATAGGTTCAGGAAGTGGAACCCCTGAGAATACTAAATGGGTGGCCCATCTGTCAGCTGGCTAGCCAGTCAAAAGTCTCCCATCCTGTTAACATATAATACATTGATTTGAACTGAGCACCCCTCTATACCGACAGGCTCAAAAGCAAAGTACGGGAAAAAATTTTGAAGCAGAGCACAATACAGGCAGTTGCTATAACCACAGCTGCAGTCTTCACCCTGAAATACTTCTCTGTGAACTTTTGACAACAAATGAGGACAAAGCGAACTACAGTGAAAGTGACTGTGAGCCAGACAGAGCAGTCAATGACCATGCAGTTGATCACCTCATTGATCCTGTGGATGGGAGTGTAGTGGAGAAATGAGAAGGGGAAGCAGCATCCAAGCCTGGAAAAGATGATCACATTGAAAATAATGATCAGGAGGTCTGCTGTTATCATACCTACCACGTAAAGGGTGATCCCTTTGGACAGACCACAGCCTCCTCGGAACAGGAGGATAATTGTCAGGAGGTTAGCTCCAAAGAAAAGAGCAAAATCTCCAAATTAATGACAGAGCATTGCTTGGAGGTTATAGCTCAATATTAGGTCATTTATTCTAACATGTCTGTGTGGGTGTTCATGCTCCACAAGAACCTGCACCTATGTCACTTCCTCTCATATATCAAAATGTCATATAAAATCAGAAGGTGCTGGAGAAACTCAGTAGATCTCGTAGCATTTGTGGAAAAAGAAACAGAGTTACTGTTTCAAGTCCAGTCCAGTAAGACTCTTCTTCAAAAGACTTCTTCAGGTTTCCAGCATCTGCATAATTTGACTTTTATATCAAAATGGTACTTTCCTCTTCACTTCCACAGTGACTAGCCCCTAACTGATAAACTCACTATATCCATATGAGGGTGGCAATACTGCACAGAGTACAATGAAGTAAATTCCTCCCCCAAACTGGGAAGTTTTATGAACATGACCTGGGACACAGGAATTTATAGACAGAGGAAGAGCGAAGACTGTTGAGTTTGCCTTCTCCCATCTTGATATTTGCATGTTCCAGGATAATGAAGTTGTTGATTAGTCCTAGTGATCAATCTTTATCCCATGGATCGACAGCAGACCCAGACATATATGAGGCAAGGAAAACCTGCAGTGGGACAATCCTCTCAAGCGTGGTTAATTTATCATTAATCTCCTCCCAAACACCTGATACAAAATGCCAAAATGTTTGCTGAGAGAGAATAAATTTAATAAATAGCAGAAAGAGTTGTTGATTGAAAGAATATCCTGAAAGTGAACTGAGCGCAGAGAGAGACTGAGGTGTCGGACGTTGAAGGATACATCAAGAACAAGAACAGAGTGAAAAAGTGATTAGAATAAAAGCAATCAGGTTTAGCTTCTTCCCAGGGACTCCAAAGATAGCCAGGAAATTACAGGAAATGTAAGTTGTCTGTTCGATTATCGAGAGTTTGATTAGACCCAGTTTTTTGGGAGCAGAGATGACAGAAATCAATGAAGACAGACCCTGAATCACCAGATGTTCTCTGTTTGTGACAGTTCCTTAAACATTTGGATATTGTGTTTCTGAACAATAGAAATAGTCTGAGAAATGAACAACAAATAGGATCATGTTTCTGTTCCCTGAGACCATTTTCTCACCTCATATCCGCAGCATCAGTGCAGGAACTCTCCACATGCCACAGTAGATATAGAGATTACTGCCATGTTGTTACAATCCAGTTTCACACTGTCCTTACTCATTTATCTGAGACCGTATATTCTGCACTGTTCACCTCTTTCAGGTCTTTTTGATTGAATTGATAAAATGAATTTGAACATGAAATAAGACTGAAGTTTCAATTTGAGGATCTGATTTTCCCAGACCTTCATTTACTCATTAGAAAAGAATGTATTTGGCTTGGGCTGGTTTTATGAAAGAGTTATCCAGTCAGTCCCACTCCCCTGTTCCTTCCCTATAAATATTTCCTTTCCAATTGTAACTGTGTCTCAATTGGGATCCCCTCTGTCTGAATCACAAGGTTCTGGGTTCCAGTCCCATATGATCAGGAAGCAATTCTTCACACAAAGGCTGGTGACCCAATGTCATTCTCTCCCACAGGAGGCAGTGGAGGCCAAGTCACTGAATAGACCAAGAAAGAGATTGATCACATTTCAGGAATTAAAAATATTAAGGAGTATGGGGAGAAAGTAAGAATATGGCATTAGGATAAGGGGATGAGAGATCATCACATTGAAATGTCCTGGTTCTCCCAGTTTCTGTTTCTGTGTTTGAGCAGAAATGTCAAGACTGATGATCCAGTGCAGAATTGAAGGAATACTTCACTTTTTGAGCTTCCATTTTCCATATAAAGCACTAAACAAGGCCCTCTCTACCTTGTCGAGTTGTTGTAAAAGATCCATGGCACTGCTTGGAGGTTATGCTCGGAAGGAGACAGAAGCATTGGTTTTGATTCCTGTAGCAAACTCTGTTCCTGAGCTTCTGACTCTATCCCTCTGACAACTGTTTAATAATAAAGCAGGCTTTCTGCAAACAGAGTTAAATTTGACTCATCTCTTGCTGAAACCCTCACTTGTTCCAATTATCTCTTGACTTAACTATCCCACTTGTTGGCCTCCCATGTTCTATTCTTCATAAACTTACGGCCATCAAAAACATTGCGGTCCATATTTACCTTGCACCATGTCCCATTCACTTATCAACTGACCTAAAACGGCCCCCAGTCAAACACTTTTGAAGGTATTGTCTTTGTTTTCACATCCCATGTAAATCCCAGTGGGGAATGGTGATGCTCACTTGTACCAAAGGAAGAGACTCCACAAACATACCCATTCTCAATGATGGTGTGCAGTGCAGTGGGGCACTGAGTTTAAACCCACAGGGCACTGCAATTTCAATGCAACACCCAGAACAGCAACGATCCAGAGATGCAGAGCCAAAGGATATCCATCACCTTACTGTAAAATTGTCTTTGTATTTTAGCCTGTGTTTTCCTCACCCTTAAATGATCTCCAAGTGGTAGCTCATGTGCCACCCACAGCACCTCCTTTCTATACCCTACTGGCAAAACAATCTGATGAACCTCTGCCCATTTCTCATCTGCTTGAATGTGTGATGGTCTCCATTTCCTCCTTAAGGCATCGTTTCTGTAAAGTAATAGCACACAGGGATGCATTCACTCTCTGTTTATGCCTTTTGATATAACTGCTTTAAATTCTCATTTCTCTGTTGTAACTCAATCAGCTTAGCAGAGCTAAAGATACTGGCATGTTTACCGAGTTACTCCTGCTCTGTCCCACTTATCTGATAAACAAAACTCCGATAAATTTATGTCAGTTTCCTTTTCTGTGCCTTTTGAACTCCCCTGCTTCAGCTTGTGCCTCTGTGATCATGTGACCACACAATCAGGGAAAATTCCTGGATAAACATCTTCCATGTCTTCAGTTGCCTGCATCTCCACTGGCTTTTCAACCAAAATAGGCAGCACACCTACCAGTGAATCAATGATATCATTTCCAAGGACAAATTGTATTCCTGCATCTGAGAGTTTGTCCAGTGTTCCAACCACAAATTCTCTTCTCTGGACTCCACGGCCTCACTTTATATAACTGGGCACTTTTTGTCTCACCATGAATTCCTGTGACGAATAGTTTCTGGCAATAGTCCTTCAGGAGTACATATTTCCTCATCCTTCAGCATTACAGCCAAAGAGGAACCTGTGTTCCTTAATACTGTCACCTCTTTACCTACTGCTCCTGGCCTATGTGAATAAACTTTACCCTTGCATGGATATTTTTTAAGCAGATCTGGCCCTTCCTCCTTAACCAACCTCTGATCATCTTGTACACTCTGAGGCAGTTGTCTAACCTTCCTTGTGCTTTTTGTTACCAGTCCAACAAAACCTCCCAGGCTTGTGTGGTTTTCCTACATCAGGCTTTCTCCTGGCCCACCAACGCTGTGATTTCGTGTGGCCCACTTTATTACAATGAAAACACAGGAACTCTTTAACTTCTTTGTCCCCCTCAAGGGTTTCTTTTTTACCCCGTGGTAAGTTTTCCTTATGATCTTCACTGAGATCTACCTTTCCTTTTCCACGTGAAAATTTCTCTTTGCCCCAATTTCTATCCCTCATAGACTAAAATTGATTCTGGAAGCCAAACCAAGTTTTATGGACCAGCTCATAATCATAAGCCCCTTCAGATGGCAAGCTTGCCATTTTAACTCTCTACTCTTCCACGTGAGTTGACACTGCTTCCTCACTCAGGTTACCCTCAGTCTTTATCTCCAGCCTTTTTCACTGACTTTCCTTTTTAAGTGTCAGTTTCTGAAGTTCAAATGTTCTCTTTTTTTTTTCTTTCTCTTCTGCCTCTCTCTCTTTCCCTCTCTCTGTTGCTCTCTCTTTTCCCCTCTCTCTGCTGCTCTCTCGTTTTCCCTCTCTTCTGCTTTTAATCGTAACTCAAAGTGTTTCATTTCTGCTGCATTTTCCTTATCTCTCACCTCTAACTTGAGCTGCATCCTCTGCAATTCAATTCTTGCCATCTCTATAGATTCTGATGGTTTCTTTGGCAAGTTTAAATGTTGAGCTCTCCTTTGCTCACAGAAGCAAGCAGGTCCAATCCCAGCTGGTCTGCTCATTCCTGCAGCTTGGTCTTATTCACCTTTTGCAAAAACTTCCAAAGTCACCGCATCCACATCCAGAAAAACTTTGGCGACTGAAAGATCCATTCCTACCCCAAGCTTTGTCCACCCAACCAAACCAAATAAAGAGCCTGGCACCTGCCACTCGCTGTTTAAAATCCCACAAAGAGCCCCCAGTCTGTTATAGACTAGGCCAGAGCACTCCAAACATTCTGAAACAGGCGGCTCTGGGAGATGAACTGAAGCAATTTCCAAGTGACCCTGCAGCAGGACCTGAGTAAACGTTGCTGCAGCAGATAGCAACACAAAGCTGATGATGGAACAAAGGGAAGAACTACTCTGAACCTGAATGAATCCATGATAACAAATAATGACACCATGGAACTATGAAGAAGGATTTGTGCTCTGGAACATAAAGTGAAGCTTGAAATCAATGAAGCAATTGATCTTGCAAGAAAGAACTGGACATCTCTTGTCCTGAATGGAAGAATTAAGACAAAAAGTGTTTGTGAACTGACGAGAAACAAGTGATCATTGATTACTTGAAATTCTTGTCGTAAATATAGAAGATATTATTCATCAAAGCACTGCATACAAAGAAAACCACAATTTTATATCTCTCCTTCTTGCTAAAGGTTGAATAAAGAGAACTAAATTACAATTAAAGGACAATTCTGCTTTAACCAGGATGAGGTCCATTTGGATGTTTGGATGGTTGAGATGCTTTTGAAAAATATGGACATCCAAAGGAAAAAAGTCCCTGCAGACATGGACGAGAATCAGAAGCGTGCCTGAACAGGATGGTTCAGGGACTGTGTTAAAAAGGTCAGCACGGAGATGACAATGTAGTGACTGTTTTTGAAGAAGTTTACATGGAGCTACTGAATTTAGACAGGAAGACTATTATGATGGAGAATTTCTTTTTGGTTTATAACACACAGCTGCTGGTCTGTGAAAGGAGAGGGTCTGTCAGAAAAAAGCAAATTCTTGATAAATCTAACTGACCAAACCAAGTGAGCAATTTTCCCAGAAGAGGATGGAAAAGCTGTAAAGATTACAGAAAAAGAGAAAGGTGATTTGCTGTGCTGGGAAACGGAAAGTGAAGCCCAGCAGTTCTGGTCTCCTTCCTATTGGAACAATGTTGTGAAACTTGAAAGGGTTCAGAAAAGATTTCCAAGGATGTTGCCAGGGTTGGAGGGTTTGAGCTATAGGGAGAGGCTGAATAGGCTGGGGCTGTTTTCCCTGGAGCGTCAGAGGCTGAGGAGTGACCTGATAGATGGTTATAATATCATGAGGAGCACGGTTAGGATAAACAAACAAAGTTTTTTTTTTCCCTGGGGTGGGAGAGTCAAAAACTGGAGGGCATAGGTTTAGGGTGAAATGGAAAAGATAGAAAAGGGACCTAAGGGGCAAAGTTTTCACACAGAGGGTGGTGTGTGTAAGGAATGAGCTGCCAGACGAAGTGGTGGAGGCTGGTACAATTGCAACATTTTAAAGGCTTCTGGATGGGTAGATGAATAGGAAGGGTTAAGAGGGATATCGGCCAAGTACTGGCAAATGGGACTTGATTAGGTTGGGATATCTGATCGGCATGGACGAGTTGGACCGAAGGGTCTGTTTTTGTGCTGTACATCTCTATGATACTATGGCTCTAAATACCTTAAGAGCTGTCGGACCATTGCCCTATACAATGTTAGTGTGTGTCTCACAGACTGCAGATTTTGCCCCATTGGTCAGAAGGACATGTTATATGCATAAATATCAAAGGGGGATCACACAAAGATATCGAGCGTCCAATCACAAGTAACAAGGTCCACAAGTCCTTTGCACGAAGCAAGCAATGCAGATTACCAACAGAATGTTAAACAATTAAATAAAGTCCATCTCCAGCTCATTCATACCAGAGGCTGATTCCAATTCGATCCCCATGATGCATTGTTCTGTCAGGATTTCTTGCACAGCCCTTTGAATGTCCTAATCCCCGGCCTCATCTCCACCCTCAGCAGATTGTTGTTGGTCCCCATTTTGTCTGGAGCCAGGGCATCCCCCCCTTTTGTTGTTAGCTGTTAGGAGGTGCACAGCATATGGTAATGATGCAGGACAGCCTTTCTGGGCTACACTGCAATTCTCCACCAGAACAATCCAGGCACTGGAACCTCATTTTAATGAGGCCTGGGTCTATGCCAATATGGCCCCGGTCAGATGCAGAATTTGCCAATTTACCTGTCTTTTTGACCCAGGTTGATTAGAAAGCATGGACTTGGTTTGTGTACTTAACAAGAGTTATTATTTACTACAAATAAATAGATTCTAACAGTAGAGAAATAATTATGAACTGCAAATAAACAAAAATCTAATCCATTAATGAACTCCACATCAATGTACACAAACAAACAGACAAAACACACTGTTGTTCTGGTTAGAGGGGAAAGCTGGGTAGGTAGTTTAATGGTCACTGTTCACAGGGTTTGCTGAGATGATTATTTGTTTTTCTTGTTGCTTTCACTTGTTTGCAGGAGGCACAGGGTGACTGGTTCATAATTATAAAGGTCACTGGCATATTAACAGCCACAGCTTACAGCAACAGGAAAGGAGAAATAAATTGGCTTCTTAAGACTTGAGATGTTTTTGATTGCAGCCCTCTCACCTCCAATAACTCCTGACCAATCATTTACACCCACAAGACGTTTAGCTACTTCCTTTTTAAAGTTTGTGAGGTTTTCTAGCCCTACCTCCCAGGTAATCCATTCCAGATTCCCACCACCCTCTGGGAGGAAGAAGATTTCCTCATATCCTCCTGAACCCTCACACCCTAAAATTATACCCCCTTGATTGTGACGCTTCACCTAAGGGCAACAGCTGCTTCCTATCCACCCTGTCCACACCCTTTAGCTCATCAAGTCTGTGTCCATCAAAAACAATCATCTAACTCTTCTGTTATGGACCAGGCCAGACCCCCTCAAAACATTTCAAGAAAGTAGCCCAGACCATAAATTTGCTCGTTGCTTTAAGCAGGTGTAATGCAGATATTCCAGGAGGGATGCCATTGATCAAACCATTTAGTTATAAACAAAACAGAATTATTTCGAAGATTACAAAATGAAACATAAACAAAACAGAATACTGAGTAACTTAACCAATCTGAAAAACCAGCAGGTTATCCCAACTTAATGATGCTGTTCCCAATCCTTGCAACCATCCCCATAAACACCCCACGGCACAAAAGGTAAGATCATCCCAGAGTCTTCCAGGAGAGATGTCAGAAAGAGAGAGGAGCATCAGCCTGTACTTGCTTCTTTGGCTTCAGCAGCTTTTACAATGACCTGCCTGTTTTCAGTGATCAGGCAGACCAAAACCAAACCAGAGTGACACTGAGCTGGGAGAACTGGCCACTCCCCTCTCATTGTACAAGTGTTTTTTTTAAACTTAAGAGCTTTTTGTCTGAGGCAGTATCAGTGAGCTATCATCAAACTGTCCCTAAAACCCTTCAAACCCAGACTTTTCCGAACCTGAATGTTTATGACATCTTGAAAAAAAAACAAGGACAACGTAACCTTGTTAAATGAGAAGCGATGCATTTTGGCAGGAGGAGTAGAAGAGCTGAAGACTACAGGAAGCTGCAGCACATCGGGATTGTTGTTTGAATCACAAAAATCAAGCATCTACGTTCAGTAGGCCATAGTGAATCAAATGGACTGTTGGCCTTTATTTCACAGGGAATGGAGAATAAAAAATAGTGATGTCTTGCTAAAACTGGTCAGCCCACAGCTGGAACCCTGTGAACCCTTTTGGTCCCCTTATCTAAAGAAAGAAAACCTGACATGGGGGGGTGGGGTCAGTCAAGAGAAGGTTCAATTAAAGGGACCAATGAAGAGGAGCTGATGGTGTTGTGGTGATGTCACTCGGCTGTTCATCCACAAACCCAGGGAATGTTGTGGGGAGTTGGGTTCAAATCCTGCTGGCAGGTGGCAGCTGAGAGAATTTTAATTCAATGTTTTAAATCTGGAATTAAGAGTCTGATAATAACCTTGTATCCATTGTTGATTGTTGGAAAACCCATCTGGTTCACTAATGTCATTTAAGGAACAAACTGGTGTCCTCACCAGGCCTGGGTGACATGTGACTCCAGACCCGCAGTAATGGTGTTGACTCTTGATTTCCCTCTGGGAATTGGGGATGGACAATAAATGTTGGCCGACCCAGAAACACCCACATCCCGTGAGTGAATAAAAAACTCGGTTGATTCTCAGTATGGAGATAGTCTCTCAGGAGAAAAGGCTGAGTATGTTGAGCTTGTGCTCATTGGAGTTTTGAAGAATGAGAGGCCACCTTATTGAAACGTACACAATTCTTAGGGGGATTGACAGGGTTGATCTGGAGAGGGGGCTTCCCCGGTGGAAGGGTCGAGAAACAGAGGGCACAGTCTCACAGTGAGGGTCACTCATTTAATACAGGGATGAGGATGAATTCTGACTGTCAGAGAGCAGTGAATCGATGGGATTCTTTATCACACAGGGCTGTCGAGGCTGGGCCATTCAGTATATTCAAGGCTGAGATAGACACATTTCTAATCAGGAAGGGAATCAAGGTTATGGGGAAAAGGCAGGGACATGGGGTTGAGGATTATCAGATTGGCAGTGATCTTATTCAGTGGCAGAGCAGACTCAATGGTCAAAATAGCCAAATTCTGCTCCTACGTCATATGGTCATTGTTTAAAAAATAAGGGATGCCCACTAAGACAGAAATGAAGAAGCTTTTTTTCTTTTAGATCTTCATGAGTCTTTGGAATTCTCCTCCTCAAAAGGCAATGGATGGAGAATCTTTCAATGTCGATAAGGCAGACGGAGAGAGATTTCTGATTACCAATGGGAGGAAAGATTATCATTCTGTTATTGGAAGGATATTATTAAACTGGAGAGGGTTCAGATGGATTAACCAAGATGTTTCTGGGAAAGGAGGGTTTGAAATATGAAAATACTGGAATGACTGGGACCTTCTCCCCTTGAGCTTAGGAGTTTGAAGGGTGACCTTATTGAGGTCTATAAAGTCATGAGGATCATCGATAAGGAGAATGACAAGGGTCTTTTCCCTCGGGTTAGGCAAGTTCAAAACTGGGGGAGGGGCATATTTTCAAGGTGAGAGGGGAAAGATTTAAAAAGGAAATAAGGGATAACCTTTTCCACAATGAGTGGTTTGTGTGTGGAATGAACTGCCAGAGAAAGTGGTGGATTTAGGTACAGTTACACTGTTTGGAAGATATTTGAATAAGTTCATGAAGAGGAAAGGTTTGGAGGGATATGGGCCAAGCAGAGGCACATGGGACTGGTTTAGTTTGAGAACATGGTCAGTGTGGACTGGTTGCACTGAAGGGTCTGTCTCCATGCAGTTAGCTCTTGTAATACTGAATGCTCAACTCCCATTCATGAGCACATTGCTCAGCCTTTCCAACGTGACCTCATGTCATGTTGAATAGTCCCCCCTTTCCACAGCAGTCACTATGATCCCTGCCTCAGAAATAGAATGGTCGCCTTGTCTCCAGCCCATTCCAGATTCACCATCGCCCCTGGGGCCAGATCACATTAGCCCAGACCCTTCGACCAGTCTTTGCCCTCTCCTGCCTGTTCAGGCATCCCCCTCTTTCAGCATTGGATTCACTTTCATTGTTGAACCCTGCAGCCACTCACCTCCATCAAGACTTCCTTCAATCCCTCAGTAGTTCACCTTGAGGGTCCTTTAGGGCCATCAGTTGTAGATAGACCCTCACAGAACCCCCTCTCCTGGCAGGAGGTCACACAATGAAGCTTCAATGAGCCAATGGGGTCATCCTGTGGCCGGACTGTGACAGCTCTGAGCTTTTGTTGATCTGTGTCTGGCTGGTCCCTAAACTCCCATGAGCCTTTTGGGATCCATCCCATACAAACCCAGGATGGAACTTCACATGTATTCATCCTGAATACTCTTGCCTTCAACACTTACATCAAACTGTTTTAGAGTTTTCACAGACTGTTTGACCGTGTTTTTTCACATTAGTAATTATTTGTCATGGTTACATACATATTCAAAATTACACTCAATTAAAATGGCTTTGCATAATACAATAATTTAAAGTGTAAATTCCTCTTAAGTTTCCGAAAGATTGAGTTTACATTAAGGGAGGAAGTGTCTTGACCTTCGTGCATTCCTACTCACTTCACGTTCATCAGATTACAGTAGTGAGGACACTTCAACATAATCATTGTGATGAAATGTAGAAATTATAACAGCAAACAAATACATCCCAGAGCTTCACAAACAGCAATAAGATAAAGAGCCCCACAGTCTGATTCTGATGATGTTGGTTCAGGCAGAAACAGGAGAATGGAAAGAGCTCCCTGGTTCATTTCCATAATGATGCTCTGAGGTCCACTCTGTTCACCTCAGATGGGAGGCTGACCCTGGGTTATCTGCTCATCTGAAAAAGCATCACGGACATTACAACAGCTCCCCATGTACTTGAGCAACAGTGAGAAGACAGTTACTGAGCTGAGGCTCACACAGGACAGGTCACAATCTGAGGAAAGAATTCAAATTACAATTCAGGAGATTGCTGCCAAAGTGCAGCTGCTGTGGTTGGCGTTGCTTTGGTTTCTTCACATATTTAACAATTACAAAAAATGGATACATCATGCATCTCGCAACCTTTCTCTGAATTTAGCCTGGGCCAGTGCGTAAACACATGTGTTTGTACAGGTGCTCAGCAGTCCAAACATAGCTGCAGTGTAATCTGCGAGTAGGAGGGGATCCATATAATGATCTGGTTCATAAAGATTTCTTGTAATTCTGGAAACGAGGAAAAACACAACATATGGCATCAACAGCATGATAAAAGTTCCAGAAATGGTGAAGAGGAAAATGATGGATTTCCTTCAGCTCCACATCTCTGGATCGTCGCTGTTCTGGGTGTTGCGTTGACCTTGCAGTGCTCTGCGGGTTTGATTAGCCATCACAATGTGGCGAACAATCAATGCATTGAATGATAAAATTATAAAATATGGCAACAATGGGTTTAAAATTGCACTAATCCAGTCGTAAGTGAGCCATCCTGGCAAGGTGTAACAGGTTGGTTTGAAATGTGAGCCCCACTCCACATTGTTAATTATATAGATTGGCTCAAACGCAAAATACAAGGGAATATTTTTGAGTGAGAACACAACACACACACAGTCACTATCACCACAGCTGCAGTTTCCTTTCTGCAATACTTTTCTCTGAAATGTTGACAACAAATGAGGACAAAGCGGTCAATAGTAAAAGCGACCATCAACCAGACCGAGTAATCAATAACCGAATAGCTGATAACCTCCTTGATGCTATATATGGAAGTGTAGTCCAGAAATGAAAATGGTATATAGTATCCAAGCATGTAATAGATGGTCACATTGAAAATGATGACCAGAAGGTCTGCTGTTGTCATACCCACCAAGTAAAGAGTGACCTGTTTGGATAGACCACAGCCTCCTAGAGACAGGAGGGCAATTGTCAGGAGGTTAGCTACTACAAAAAGAGCAACATTTCCAAGTTAATGACATTCTATTTGCAGAATATTACTGCAAAACATCAAGTCATTCTTCCCAATAGGTGTATTCTGTTGTTTATGATCCACAAGGGCCTCCACACACCTAACTTCAGCTTCACATATCAAAATATCCTTCTCTTTGCTTCTTTATGCCCTGATTGAGCTTTCCCTGACTGATAACTTCACAATATGTTTATGCACATGAGATATAACTGGTCAAATAGAAAACAAGCAAATTCCCCTCCCAATCCAGAAAGCATTCAGTAATGAACCGAGGAGCTAGGAATGAAGAAAGTGAAGAGCACATTCCCTGCAGTTTGCATTCCACCCTCCTGTTATTTACAAGGTACAGATATCACTGAGTTGTGAACTAATCATAGAAATCAATGAATCAATAATAGACACAAACATGGGACAATGAAAAGTCCCAGCAGTGAAGAGCATCGGGAGCAATGGGTCTGGAAACATCTGTTTCTCCCGAACGTGGACCAGCACACAATCTTCTCAGGGACTGTATGTCAATACTGTTTCTGATGAATTTAAACTTCATAAATTGCAGCATTTTCTGTTCATTAAAGGAATACCTGAAACTGGATTCAAGCTGAAAGTGACACAACCTGAGGTTTCCCAGGCTGAGTGAAAAGTAGAACAAGAAGCGAGTTAAAGATCGGTTAACAAGGTAATAAATAATCACCCGGCTTCAGTTTCTTACCAGGAACTCCAAAAATTGCAATGAAATGATAGTAAATGAAAGCTGTCTGTTCAATTGTGGACAGTCCCATTTTTAGAGAGTGGAGACAACACCAAGCGTGAAAATAGACCTGAAGCACCAAATGTATTTCATTTATGACAGCCCTTTGTATCAAGCAACTACATCGCCCCTGTGATTCAATTAAGCTTCAGAGGGAGTGGAATTATTTCAAGGTCCCTGAGCAGAAACATTTGTACATCATTTTAACTAATATTAGGCATCACAATCTGAACACACATAAGAAGTTTGAATCTAAAAATAATCTACTGAAAAATACTTTTTCAAAAACATTAATTCAGAAGTGTTTACTTTTCAAGGGTTTACTAACTAATTAATAATTGGGAGGTTTATGGTTTGAAATAGAAAAGTTTACTCTTTGCAGGTGTTAAATGCTATGTTTCCTTGGGAATATGTTAATATATTAAAATAGTGATTTTAATGAGATAAGCACTATATCCTTGTCAGGAATTGGAGCGATTGTTAATGGGCATTGCAAGTAAATTAAACAATTAGGATGGAACAAATTAATACACTGTATAATTATCATAGCTCAGAATGTTCTTACCCTCCTATGCCTGTACATTATACTTTAGACAAAACATCAGGAATTACGTTCTTTTTTGCCCCTACATGCACCTGAATGCTTTGAGAAGTGAGCTGTGGTTTGTACAATTAGCCCTTCCCACAAACTAAGGTTCACATACACTTCAAACAGCAAGACATGAAGTCTCTTTCCTGATGCTTATTAAAAACTTACTGGAGCATTAGATAACAGCCTACCTCGAGCAACACAACCACATTGACAATACCCTCCATTGTGTTGTGTGACACTATCACTGTGTTAAAAGGGACAGGCTTCCAACAGATCTATGACCCGAAGACTTCATCCATGAAGCACTGGGAGCCATCAACAGCAGCAGAGTTGTACTCCAGCACAATCTGTAACCTCCTGACCTAGAATACCCCGCAGCCAACCATTACCATCAAGTCAAGGTATCAATTGTGATTCAATGGAGAGTGCAGGAGGGCTGGCCAGGGACAGTACCAGGTATACCTCAAAATGAGATGCCCAACCTTCTGAAGCTATCAAACAGGACTGTGTGCATGTTAAATAGCAGTGATTGATAGACAGAGCTAAGGTAACCCCAAGCAACAGATCTGTCTAAGCTCTGCAGTCCTGCCACATCTAGTCAAGACTGTTGCTGGACAATTAAACGACTCATGATAGGAGGAGTCTCCACAAATATACCCAGCCTCAGTGATGGAAGAGGCTGGCACATCAGTGTAAAAGATAAGGCTGAAGCATTCACAGCAATCTTCAGCCAGACATTCCGAGGGGATGATCTGTTTTGATCTGCTCCATTGGTCCCCAGCCTCACAGATACCATGTGATGTATTGAAACGGTTGGAGGCACTGGATACTGCAAAGACTATGGGCCCTGACAGCACTGCGGCCATGGCACTGAAGGCTTCTGCTCCAGTACTCCTGCTAAACTCTTCCAGTACAGTTACAACACTGGCATCGAGCCGACAATGTGGAACATTGACTAGGCACATCCTAGATACGAAAAGCAGACACATCCAACCCAGCCAATTACTGCCCTATTGGTTGATTCTCAATCATCAGTAAAGTGATGAAGGTGTCATCAATGATACTATCAAGCAGCACCTGCTCAACAATAACCTGCTCACTGGCGCCCAGTTTGGATTCTGCCGGGACCACTCAGCTCTTGATCTCATCACAGCCTTGGTTCCAACATGGAGGAAAGAGCTCAATTCCAGATGGGAGCTGAGAGTGACAGCTCTAGACACGAAGGTTCCATTTGACTGAAGACAGCATCAAGCAACCACAGAAAAACTGGAATCGATGGGTGTGAGGGAAACACTCTCCGGTGGTTGGATTCATGCCTGGCAGATAGGACGATGATCGTGGTTGTTGGAGGTCAGTCATCTCAGCAGGCGATCCTCAGGAAAGGGCCCAAGGCACCACAATCTTCAGCTGCTTCATCAATCACCTTCCATCCAACATGAAGTCAGAAATAGGAATGTTCACCAATGATTGCACAATATTCAGCAACATTTGTCACTTCTCAGATAAAACTGAAGGAATAATGTCCAAATGCAACAAGATCTGGACAATATCCAGGTTTGCGCTGACAAATAGTACGTAACATTCACACACATAGATGTCAGGCAATGGCTATCTCCGATAGGAGACAATCTAAACAAAACCCCTTGATATTCAATGGTGTAACCAACACTGTATCCCCCACTAGCACATCCCTGGGGTTATCATTGACCAGAAACTCAATTAGACTTACCACATAAACACACTGGCTACATTGGTCACAGGTGAGGAATACTGCAGGAATAACTCACCTCCTGACAACCCAAAGCCTATTCTCCTATAAGGGACACATTTGGAGTATGATAAGTTACTCGCCAGGTGTCTGGATGAACGTAACCCCAACAGCACTCAAAAACCTTGGCACCATTCAGGACAAAGCAGCCCACTTGATTGGCACCGCATCCACAATCACTCACTCCTTCCACCATTGTTGCTCAGTAGCAGCCGTGTGTACTATCTACAAGATGCACGGCAGAAAATCACTGAAGCTCTTCAGACAGCACCTTCCAAACCCATGACCACTTCCCTCTGAAAGGACAAGGACTGCAGATACATGGGAATACCACAACCTTCCATTTCCCTCCAAGCCAACCACCAATCTGGTTTGGAAATATATTGTCATCTCTTCACTGTGGTTGGGTTAAAATTCTGGAGTAAGGGCATTATGGGTCTACATACAGCATGTGACTGCAGCGGTTCGAAAATGCAGCTCACCCCCACTTTCTCAAAGGCATCTAAGGACAGTCAGTAAATGCTGGCCAGCCAACCAGCAACACCCACAATCCCATGGGAGAATAAAAAACAGATTCCAAGCCAATCCTCTCCAGAAACCCTCCCTGAGTGGGAACGTTGATGTGCTGGAGCTCTTGAGACAGGTCAAATTCTTTCTCACTGAGTTTAAAATGCAGATGTATGTCTCATTCACAAACCGGGCTTGTGAGGTCTCTGTAAACTTTCTTCAAACTGTATGTCTCAATCCAAGCTCCCTGCTCTGTGCAGAGTGAAACATTGTTGCGGTGTTGTCCTCAGGGTGTTTTCCTCAGCAAAGTGTCCTTTGTAAAAAATATCAGGATACCTTTATGAAGTTCTACAGAATCTCATCATTTTCAAAATAAATCCTTGAATCACAGCCCTTCTAACAGTGTACATTACACAATTACTCAACTTGGTCATCAGCTGAAGTTTCTGGTTTTTGATAGCTAACTGAATAATTTCCGCTCTTCAAATCTAGACATCCTTCCTCAACTGGTAATAGTTACTATAACGTTAACTGTAACTGGATTGCATTCTATATCCCTCTAAAGCTGAGGGACAACCTCCATCCAACTGATTGGATGAAAAGCCTCAAGATGCATGTCCCTCATCTTCCTTTAAGAGAATGCTGGCTTCCTGTAGGTCAGAGAAATGAATGGGGGACTGTCTACAGCAAGAATCATTGTCTTCCCGTGAGACAGCCAATCCTCAATCCATGCCAGTAGCTCACCTCGAACACCATTGGCCCTCACCTTACTCAGCACCTTATCAAAGGCCTTTTGGATGCCTAGATAGACCACATCCACTGGATTTTCCTGGTCTAACCGACTTGTTCCCTCTTCAAAAAAATCCCACAGGTTTGTCAGGCACGACCTCCCCTTACTAAATCCATGTTGACTTGTACTAATCCGACCCTGCTCTTCCAAGAATTTAGAAACCTCATCCTTAATGATGGATTCTAGAATTTTACCAACAACCGAGGTTAGGCTAATTGGTTTATAATTTTCCATCTTTTGTCTTGATCCTTTCTTGAACAATGGGGTTACAACAGCAATCTTCCAATCATCCGGGACTTTCCCTGACTCCAGTGACTTTTGAAAGATCTCAACCAACGCCTCTGCTATTTCCTCAGCGACCTCCCTCAGAACTCTAGAATGTAGCCCATCGGGGCCAGGAGATTTGTCAATTTTAAGACCTTTTAGCTTTTCTAGCACTCTCTCTTTTGTAATGGCAACCATACTCAACTCAGCCCCCTGACTCCCTTTAATAGTTGGGATATTACTCATGTCTTCCACTGTGAAGAGTGACGCAAAGTACTTATTAAGTTCTCCAGCTATTTTCTTATGTCCCATCAGTAGGCTTCCAGCATCAGTTTGAAGTGGCCCAATGTCTACTTTCGTCTGTCGTTTGTTTCTTATGTATTGAAAGAAACTTTTACTATCATTGCCATTATTACTGGCTAGCCTACCTTCATATTTGATCCTCTCCTTCCTTATATCTCTCTTTGTTATCCTCTGTTTGTTTTTGTAGCCTTCCCAATCTTCTGATTTCCCAGTGCTCTTGGCCACTTTATAGGATCTCTCTTTTTCTTTGATACATTTCCTGACTTCCTTTGTCAGCCATGGCTGTCTCATCCCTCCCCGGATAATCTTTCTTTTCTTGAGGATGAACCTCTGTCCTGTGTCCTCAATTTTACCCACAAACTCCTGCCATTTTTGCTCTACTGTCTTCCCTGCTAGGCTCTGCTTCCAGTCGATTTTCGCCACTTCCTCTTTCATGCACTCATAATTACTTTTATTTAACTGTAACATCATTACATCCAACTTTGCCTTCTCTCTTTCAAACTGCAGACTAAACTCTACCATATTATGATCGCTGCTTCCTAAGTGTTCCCTTACTATAAGATCTTTTATAAAGTCTGGTTCATTACATAGCACTGGGTCCAAAATAGCCTGCTCCCTTGTGGGCTCCATGACAAGCTGTTCCAAAAACCATCCTGTAAGCATTCCAAGAATTCCATTTCTTTGGATCCACTGGCAGCATTATTTACCCAGTCCACCTGCATATTGAAGTCTCCCATGATCACCGTGACCTTGCCTTTCTGACATGCCTTTTCTATTTCCCGGTACATGTTGCGCCTCTGGTCCTGACCACTGTTAGGAGGTCTGTACATAACTCCCATTATGGTTTTTTAGCCTCTGTGGTTCCTCAATTCCACCCACACAGACTCCACATCATCCGACCCTAATGTTATTCAATGCCATAGATTTAATTTTGTTCTTAACTAACAAGGCCACCCCGCCCCCTCTGCCCACCTCCCTGTCTTTTCGATAAGTTGTAAATCCTTGGATGTTTAACTGCCAGTCCTGAACCCTCTGCAACCATGTCTCTGTGATGCCTACCACTTCATAATCATTCACGATGATCTGTGCCGTTAGTTCATCTAATTTGTTACGAATGCTACGAGCATTCAGGTAAAGTGCCTTAATGCTAACTTTCTTATTATTAGAGATATTGGAAGTCATAAGATGTCCTAAGTTCTCCTTCCTTTTTGTTGCATTCCGAGTTTGCCTCAAGCTTAAATCCACCTGCATACATGCTATCCTGCTGCTTATCTTTCCAGTTAACTGCATACTCCCTGTCGCTTTCACTTTCCCTTCCCCCCAACTCAGAAGTTTAAAGTCCTACTGACCGCCCTATTTATCCTCTTCACTAGAGCATTGGTACCAGATCGGTTCAGGTGGAGACCATCCCAACGGTACGATCCCCCAGTTCCAAAACTGATGCCAATGCCCCATGAAATGGAATCCCTCTTTCCCACACCAATCCCTTAGCCATGTGTTTACTTCCTAATTTTCTTATCCCTATGCTAATTGGCACGTGGCTCGGGCAGTAATCGAAGATTATTACCCTTGAGGACCTGTACTTCAATTTCCTTCCTAGTGCTTGATAATCCTCAAACAGGTCCTCCACCTTGGCTTTGCCTATGTTGTTAGTCCTAACGTGGACCACAACAACTGGATCCTCCCCCTCCCGCTCCAATATACTTTCAAACTGGTCGGAGATATCCCGCACCCTGGCACCGGGCAGGCAACACACCATGCGAGACTCCCGATCCGGCTTACAAAGGATACTATCTGTCTCCCTAATTATAGAATCCTCTATAACAACGACTTGTCTTTTTGCTCCGCCCTCTTGAATGGCCTTCTGCACCATGGTGCCGTGGTCAGCTGGCTCATCCTGTCCAGACCCCTTTTCCTCATCTGTCCAGGGAGCAAGAATCTCATACCTGTTGGACAAGGTCAAGGGCTGAGGCTCCTGCACTCCTGAACTCAGGTTCCCCCTACCTGCCTCACTTACAGTCACACTCTGATGTCCCTGATCACTAACTGAATGTGAATTACTTAATCTCCCAGGTGTGATTGCCTCCTGAAACAAAGTGTCCAGGTAACTCTCCCCCTCACGGATGTGCCGCAGTGTTTGAAGCTCAGATTCCAGGTCATCAACTCTGAGCCGGAGTTCTTCCAGCAACCAACACTTGCTGCAGATGTGGTCACTGCCATTCACAATGGGATCAGCCAGCTCCCACATCATACAGCTACAGCACATCACCTGCCCAGCCATCTCTGCTTAGTTAATTACTTTATTACTTTCTATAAGTTTGAGTTACAATACTTTCTGATACCTCTCTGCAAGTCTTTTTCTAAAAACCAATTAATAGATAAACCATAAAAAGTAAATTTTTAACCAATCACCGATAAAGAAATAGAAAATCCTTACCTTAACAAACCAGAGTCCTCTTTTTGGTTAGAGGAGGGGGGCAGGGGGTGGGAGACACAACACGTGTAGTTTCTCGGGTTCAGCCACTGCCCAGATATATTACCGGCATTCTCCTGGTCGTCGTTCCCTCTCTTCCTACTTATTAACTAGGTTAGAGGAGGAGGGCGGGTGGGAGACACTACAGTAGTAGGGTCTCTGGGTTAGCCGCCTTGCTGATATATATGGTCACTGCTTTCCTTCCCGGCTGCCCCTCGGGTCCTCGTCACTTCCCCCACTGCTCCAGCTCCTTCTGTGAAAGAGAAAAACACCGCTGCCCTCTACCGGTAAGTAATTTTAATAAAAACTGCCTTACTTTATCTGCAGTCTTCCGAGTTCGTCCTACCTCCACTGCTGCTCGCACTTAAAATGCTCTCACAGGAAGACAATGATTCTTGCTGTAGACAGTCCCCCATTCATTGCTCTGACCTAAAGGAAGCCAGCATTCTCTAACAGGAAGATGAGGGTTATGCAGCTTGAACCTTTTCAGCCAATCAGTTGGATGAACGTTGTCCCTCAGCTTTAGAGGGATATAGAATGCAAACCAGTTACAGTTAACGTTCTGTCAATGGACTGTCCGATCTTGTTGATGTAGTTGACCATTACGACGATCATCTTGAGTAGTATTCCACACAATAGGTGGTATACAGTCTCTTGTTGTTCAGGGTCACACAGATAGATGATCCTCTCTTGTGTAGTCATGCTGGCCAAGGCAAGTCCCCATTTCAGGATGAAAGTGGTTCTCATCTTGGGAGTCATTTCTGTCGCAAAGGTTAAGATATGTAAAACAGAAGGGAAATTACTATTCGAAAAGGCAGCTATGCACTAAACGTCTGGTTCCGACTCCATTCTCATCATCCCCATCATTCTCAGATACATCTCAATCATTCTCATCATCTTCCCCCCTTCTTAGATACATCTCCAATGACCTTACAATGGTGGGTGTGAACCCATGCAGATTGCCCCGCCACTTTGACAGCAGTTGGGGTAGTGAGGAGGACCTGAAAGGGTCCTTCCGATTGAGGTTGGAGGCCACGGCATGTCCAATTCTTGATGAGGACAAAGGAGCCTGGCTCAATATTGTGATCTCCTTCAAGGGAGCGGAGTTTTTCGTGAGCAGCATGTACTCTAGAATGGAGCCCTCGTGAAATGTTAGTTTAGAAGAGAACATAGCAGGACATATCATCTGCCATGTGGTGAGAGTGGACAGGGGCAGTGGCGTCATTACAAGGTGTGCGAAAGACCCGGCCGTAAACTATTTCAGCAGGGGATAAGTGAGTTCTCCCAGCGGGAGTGCAGCATAGGTGAACAGAGAACCAGGGGCAATAGTTTAACCCAGGAAAGGCCTGTCTCAGAAGTTCATTTTGTGAGTTTAGTTTTCAGAGTCTGGTTACAACGCTCCACAAGAACTGCAGCCTGTAGGTGAGTAGCACAATGAAGTTGGTGGCGAATGCTGAATTGAGAGGATAATTCCTCATTTATGTCACCAATAAAATGAGGACCATTGTCAGAAGACAAACAAAGAGGAATACCAAAGCGGGGAATCATCTCCTTCAGTAGGATACTCACAACAGTTTTTGCAGTAGCTTTGGAAGTCGGGTAAGATTCGACCCATTCAGAAAAAAAAACATCAACAATAAATAAAACATACTTATAGTTTTGACACTTTTCCAATTCAATGCAATCAAGTTAAAGAGTTTGAAAAGGGCTCTCAGGGAGGGGTGTGTGACCCATACGGTAAGGAATACCTTTTCCCGGATTGTGTTCCTTACAAGTGAGACATCCATCACTTACTTGTTGGGCTCTCTGCTGGAGGCGTGGATGCCACCATGTATTCAAAAGCAAATCAGATGTTGAGCAAGCACCACAGTGAGTAGCTTAATGAATATAACCAACTACCCAGAAAGCAAATTCATCAGACATACAAATCTGTCCAGCTCGAGTGCTCCATAGTGTAGTAACAGGATTACAAAAAGAGTCGGCTTTAGACCACAACTGCCTTTCAGATTCTGAGGCGTCCCTCTGTAAGGTAACAACATCTTGAATGGTTGGCATTAGTTTCTCCGAGGTAAACCTACTCCTGTCAGAGCTTTCAATCTGACTCACCATTTTGGACACAATCTTAAGACAGTTGCTAACAGCTTGTTTTGCAGCTACATCAGCAACACGGTTACCTGTATCAACAGCGGATTGGCCAGTTCCATGGGTGGTACATTTGACAACAGAAACCTGTTTTGGGAGTCGGAGTGCGGTCAAAAGGTCTGAGACAAGCTGACGGTGAGAGATGGGAGTGCCAGAAGATGTCAAAAATCCTCTGTTGCTCCAGAGTTGTCTGAAATCATGTACAGCCTCAAAAGCATATCGGGAATCAGTGTAAATATTAGCGTGAAGGCCTGTCCCTAGAATGCAAGCACGGATCAGAGCAAAAAGTTCAGCTTGCTGGGCTGAAAAAGGGTTGTCAAAGGCAGCAGTCTCCAGGATAGAGCCATATCAACGAGAGCGTAGCCTGAAAAACGAGTTCCTGTTTGGTCAATAAAGGAACTACCATCAGTGAACATATTGATATCTGGATTTTGGATTGGAATGTTAGAAGGATCTGGTTGAACTTGGACGTCCTCATTAATGAGGAGAAAACAATTATGTTCTGGTATGGACAAGGCTGAAGGAAGAGGAGCTAAAAAAATCAGCAGGGTGAATGGTAGTACAATGCTTAAAAGTCAATCAAGGATTATTTAAAAGATAAATCTCATAATGGTTTTGGCGGGCTGCAGTCAAATGTTGAGTTTGCAAATTCCCTAAAAGGGCAACCACTGAATGAGAACTGGAGATGACAAAGTCTTGTTGCAGTGTAAGATTTTCCACAGATTGTAGACTGAGATAAATGGCAGTTAAAATCTGAGTGCAGCGGGGATGTCCCAAGGCAACGGGGTCAAGTTTAGTAGAAAAATAGGCAACTGGATGATGTTTATCTCACTGAAGTTGAGTAAGTACTGAAGAGGCACAGTCATCCACAATAGTGCAGTATAATTGAAAGGGTCTGTCATAAAGAGGTCTTCCCAGAGCTGGAGCTGGTGACAAAAATGCTTTAGATCAAAGGCTTGCTTTCCTTCTGAGGAGAGGGTGAATGTCCCTTCATAAGAGGAATATGGAGCCAACTTCTTCGTGAGGAGAGCCGCATTTGGAATCCACTGTCTGCGGAAGTTGATCATGCCCAGGCAGTGGTGCACTTGTTTCGCGTTGATTGGGGCATGGAAGTTGATAACAGGAGTGATACGACTCTGTTCCAGAGAGCGTGAGTCAGCACATATCATAAAGCCCAGGAATTTAACCTGACGTAGTGCAATGGAGACTTTCTGTGGAGAGACTATGTATCCTGAGTGCTTCAAGTAATTGAGGAGAAGCACAACATCAGGGTGGTTTGATTCTTCATCAACACTGGCTACCAGGAGGTCGTCTACATATTGAACTTGTGTAGATCCACTTGTCAAGGTTAAAGACCTCAATTATTTCTGTAAGATCTGAGAGAAAAGTGTTGGAGAATGAAGGAGGCCTTAGTGTAGTCGAGTCCAAGCTAGCTGCTGTCCATTAAAGGTGAAGGCAAATAAGTACTGGCTGTTCTCATGAAGAGACAGTAAGGAAAAGGCATGTTGAAGATCAACAACAGCAAAAGATTTAGCATCCGATGATATTGTGGATAAAATATGAGCTGGGTTTGGTACCAAGGCCTGAAGTGGCTGGACAATGGCATTGATCGCTCTTAAACCTTGAACCATCCTATAATGGTCTGGTTTGCCAGGATTTGGGACAGCCATAATAGGAGCGTGACAAGACAATTGACATGGGACTATATACTTTGATGGAGAAAGTTTTCAATTAAAGCAGTAAGGCTTGGTATAGCTTGTTGTTTTAGTTGGTACTGGCGAATGGATGGCAAGATAACATTTGGCTTTAAAGCAACTTGAATGTGTTCACAGTCTGTAAGTCAAACGTGAGAAGATGTCTCAGCTCATATATCCAGGTTGATTAGATCAAAGATGACCCGACTCTCATAGTGCTGGAGTGTGGCATTGCAGGAAGTAGGAGTTGGATAATAGAGAATAGTCATATCTTCTTCTGCAGTCGGTAACAATGCGGATCAGCCTTGGTAATTACACGGTGAACCATAGGGCCAACTTCCTTAGCATGGTGAGGCAGATTTACTTTCTGAGTGATGTGAAGGGCTGATGACCCCTTGATTCCATAAGTGAGAAGGTACTCTCACAAAATCGGCCTCTCCTTCTGGGCTGGTGACATGGGCCAAAATCTGCACAGTCCATTTAGTTCCAATTAAATCTGTGAAGAAGTTTTCAAGACATTTATCTTGGTCTGTTCAATCATAAGCAAGAGTAATATGTTCTCCAGGAACTTGAGGGTCAATATCAAGTGGCCACAATTATGGTTTAGTGGACAGATGAGTCAGAATCAAGTTGGACACCCTGAGGGGAACATGAAAGTTTAACTTGGAAGGCACACAGCAGGTCTCGTCCCATCAGGTTACATGATAAGTTGGTTGTAATCACAAAGCAATGAGACAGGGAATAGCCTTGGAAATAAATGGGGACTTGATCAGAGTGGATTTTTGTGGCTTTCTCCTTGGAGACCAGATAAATTCTCTGTCTGTTTAGAAATTGGCAGATTCATGTCAGATTTCGCAGAACACACTGAAGCCCCTGTGTCAGTTAGAAAAAGGTACCGTCTGTTGTTAACTTTAAGTAAGACTGTGGGTGTTCCTGTTTGGAAGACAGAAAACATAAAGGAAAATTATTTAGTCATTGGGAAAATGATTATTTTGGGAAAAATTGGTTATCTGTCCTCTTCTTCCTGCTTGTGATGAAAGATGCTTATTATCAGAAGGTCTTCAACAATTATCACAGGACTGAGGGTGATGTCTACAACTGTTTCCATGTTCTTCCTTTATTGCCACTCCAGGGCAAGCGTTGCCACAGACAAAGCAGAAAATGTGTTGCTGGAAAAGCGCAGCAAGTCAGGCAGCATCCAAGGAGCAGGAGAATCGACGTTTCGGGCATGAGCCCTTCTTTAGGAATGAGGAAAGTGTGTCCAGCAGGCAAAGATAAAAGGTAGGGAGAAGGGACTTGGGGAAGGGGTGTTGGAAATGAGATAGGTGGAAGGAGGTTAAGGTGAGGGTGATAGGCCGGAGTGGGGGTGGGGGCGGAGAGGTCAGGAAGAAGATTGCAGGTTCGGAAGGCGGTGCTGAGTTTGAGGGATTTGACTGAGACAAGGTGGGGGGGAGGGGAAATGAGGAAACTGGAGAAGTCTGAGATCATCCCTTGTAGTTGGAGGGTTCCTAGGCGGAAGATGAGGCGTTCTTCCTCCATGGTCTGACACATCCTCCATGTTGCTATGGTCTGGCGATGGAGGAGTCCAAGGACCTGCATGTCCTTGGTAGAGTGGGAGGGGGAGTTGAAGTGTTGAGCCACGGGGTGGCTGGGTTGGTTGGTCCGGGTATCCCAGAGGTGTTCTCTGAAATGTTCCGCAAGTAGGCGGCCTGTCTCCCCATTATAGAGGAGGCCACATCGGGTGCAGCGGATGCAATAAATGTTGTGTGTGGAGGTAAAGCAGCCTTGGATTGGGCAGTCCCAAGCCTAGTGATATGGACTACTACAATTAAAACAGCCTGGAGGTGCATTTCCAGGAGGAGGAGCCCCTCAGCCACACCCACGACTGTTGTTTCAGCTCGATGCAGAGCCACCATTACTGCGCACGGGTAGTTGTGTAAAAGACTCCTCTCGAACAACAAATTCTGATTTTACACGGATTGGTGGCTTTTCCTCACTTTGTTGTTTCCATAAAACTCTAATAGTACAATGGGGTTGATGAGGAGTGGCTCCAAACCATTGCAAGTCATTTATCTTGACTGCTGTGGCTACAGAGGGCAGCAGGCAGTTTAATAGCATCGAGTTATATTGAGCTTGGCAGCACTGAAATTTCAATTCCAGAATAAGATACATAACACTCTCTAAAACGTTCCAGGAAGCCCTCAGCAGACTCCTTTTTTTTGGGTGAAGTTTGAGAATACGAGCGAGGTCAATAGGCTTTGCTAATATAGCAGATGCAGCAGCAAGAATATCATTTGTCGCTGTTGTTCCTGGGCTATAGAATTAACAAAAGCATTAACATTGTGTGTTCAGTAAAGTGGGCATATTCAGAGAGGGTAAGGACTTCGAGTCATAGAGATGTACAGCAGGGAAACAGACCCTTCGGCCCAACCTGTCCATGCCGACCAGATAAGGGTCCAAAGATCTTTGGCATTACCATCATAAACTTTAATTGTGGTACTTAGGAAATCGATGAATTGCTGAGGTACCTTGTGGCGGTCTGGTGCATTACTGAGAATAGATATATTTTCATGGGGCTTCCAAGGGCAATAAATACAGATAGTGGCATTAGGGGCAGCAACTTGTGGGTTTGCTAGTTCATGGCCCAATGCTTTGTTTAAGTTTTCTAAAAGCCTCCGAGTTTTTCTGAAATTTTTCACGTTTTCACGAACGTTGAGAATGGACCTTCCGTTTTATCTGTATAATTACCCATTTTAAACCACTTTCCTTTTATAGCATTGACTCAAACTTGTTTTTAATTCACCAAACTTCCACAAACCCCAATTAATTTTACAAAGCATCAAAACTTTTGTTATAAAATACCGCAATATTTTCTTTTTATTAAATAATCTTGGTATTAATTTAAACAACACCAATGCAGCCAAATCGGGTTTACTTAATTCTGAGAAGATTCTCGACCTTGTCCCTCTCTCCTCATCTTAATCGGATCAAATTCAATCACTATATCAAAAGTCGGAAAGTTTGAAGGTGAGGAGGGATTCAAAGGTTGGAGTTCAACACTCTGCTCAGAGTTCAACGAAATCTCTGAATTAAACAACCCCGGAAACGGTCAACAGTGAATATTAAAAAAATTCCCAACTTCACTTATTTTTACCCCTTTTTTTACATACATAGGGTCTCCTATTCCTGCTCAGACTGATCCTTTTGGGCTGGACTAGAAAATAAACAGTGAGGGGTCAGGTCGGGCACCACTTAAATGAGAGGAAAACGAAACACATATAAAATACTCACGTCTGGCCGGCCGAGTTCCTCAACTCTCAACAGTGAAGGACTCTCGGCTCTTACACTGCTGTTCATGATCCATCCGTGCCGAACCACGTGTCACGGCAACAAATGAAGATTTAGACCCCAGGCGAGACCTCTCGGCTTCGAGATCGGTCAAAAGAATCAATGGAATGTGGTCTGTATAAAGCAAGGTTATCAGTTTAATAAAATAAGGCAGCCTGGCACTGTTTTCTCCAGCAACACAGAGGTTTAAGCTTCTGTGTTCCGTGGCAAAATTGCGCAATTACAGTTAAACAATAAGCATTTTAAAATATGTTTTTGAAAGACAGTACAGTCTTAATTATAAGAAAAGACCAATCAACTGTAATAAGGTGTCATGATTGACAGCAGGTTAATGCAATGATACTTCCTGGGAAATGGTTCTTGTCTTAGGGAGATCATCATCTCATGCTGGCAGTTCAAGGTTAGTTTGAGTGGCCAATTAGTGTCACATGATTCATTTTATGAGAACTCCATTGTTTGCTTTATCTTCTATTTCAGCTAATTCAGCAAATCACTAAGACAGGTTCACAATGTCATATCATAACTTGCAGCCATTTTGTTGTTAATAAAAACCTACATATATTTGTTGCTTCTGACAAGGGCTTAAATTCAACTTTTAAATCCCCACTATAATAGTCAGAAGAAACACTGTTTTAATCTGGATGGACAGTCTGATTGCTTCAACTAAAAGATTTCGTTTTGATTTGATGTATTTATTATCAAGTGCATTTTGTTACAAAATAGAATGGGAAGTGTTATATAGTGTCGCCACTCTATGGTGCCATCTTAAAACACAGAAAAATAAACCAAAACATCAAATATGAAGGTAAAGAAATAATTAAAAAGTGTTCAGCTTTACCCTCCTTCTTGTTCAGTGCTCCACTCTTTTGACCCATCTCACCTCCACCAATGCCCTCACCACGATGAGTCCTAGGTGGATCTCGTCAATGCAATTGCCACCGATGCCACTAGGTACCGCACCGACCCAAACACGACTCTGCCTTCGCCATGAATCTGCTTCAAGCCGACCTCACCGATGAAGCCACTGCTGATGCCACCAGGTCACGTACTGAGCCCAAACTCACCTCCACCGCTACAGTCATGAGTCAGCAGTAGGACCACCTCGTTGATGCAGAAATTACCAGGAACCCAAACTCACCTCCGACTGCTCCGTCATACTGCACCACGCAATTCTGTACAGGACACACCCGATTCTGCACTGGGCCCACTCAGTTTCACACTGGACCTACTCGATTCCATGCTGAGCCCACTCTATTCCACACTGGATCTGCTTGATTCCACACTGGGCCCACTCGATTCTGCACTAGATACACACAATTCCACACTGGGCCCACTTGATTCCGCACTGGGCCCATTCGATTCTGCACTGGGCCCATTCGATTCTGCACTGGCCCCACTCGATTCCACACTGGCCCCACTCGATTCCACACTGGGCCCACTCAATTCCGCATTGGGCCCACTCGATTCCGCACTGGCCCCACTCGATTCCACACTGGGCCCACTCAATTCCGCATTGGGCCCACTCGATTCCGCACTGGGCCCACTCGATTCCGCACTGGGCCCACTCGATTCCACACTGGCCCCACTCGATTCCACACTGGGCCCACTCAATTCCGCATTGGGCCCACTCGATTCCACACTGGGCCTACTCGATTCCACACTGGGCCCACTCAATTCCGCATTGGGCCCACTCGATTCCGCACTGGGCCCACTCGATTCCGCACTGGGCCCACTCAATTCCACACTGGGCCCACACGATTCTGCACTGGATCCACACAATTCCACACTGGGCCCACTTGATTCTGCACTGGGCCCACTCGATTCTGCACTGGGCCCACTCGATTCCGCACTGGGCCCACTCGATTCTGCACTGGGCCCACTCGATTCTGCACTGGGCCCACTCGATTCTGCATTGGGCCCACTCGATTCTGCACTGGGCCCACTCGATTCCGCACTGGGCCCACTCGATTCCACACTGGGCCCACTCGATTCCACGCTGGGATTGAGGATCTAAAATTTGAACTTAGGCTATTGTCAGAAGCAACAAGTATATGTAGATTTTTATTAACCACAAAATGGCTTTTCAACTTAAAATAACACAACAAAATGGCTGCAAGTAATGATTTGACTCTGTGAACTTGAACTGATGCTTTGCTAAGTTGGTTGTATTTAGAAATAAGGGAAAACAATGGATTTTTCATCATAAGAATCATAAGACAGTGATTTGGTATTTGAACTAACCTTGAACTGCGACCATGACATGACGATTTATGTAATTAAGATCCCTTTCCCAGGGAATATCATTGGATTAACCTGCTGTCGATCATGTCACCTTATTATATGTGATTGGCCTTTTCTTGTAATTAAAGATTTTCTTGTAATTTTTTAATCTGCACTGAACCCACTCGATTCTGCACTGGGCCCACTCGATTCTGCACTGGGCCCACTCAATTCCACACTGAACCCACTCGATTCTGCACTGGGCCCACTCGATTCTGCACTGGGCCCATTCGATTCTGCACTGAACCCACTTGATTCTGCACTGAACCCACTTGATTCTGCACTGAACCCACTCGATTCTGCACTGGGCCCACTCGATTCTGCACTGAACCCACTCGATTCTGCACTGGACCAAATTGAATCCACGCTGAGCGCAATTCTGCACTGTGCCCGTTCGATTCCACACTGGACCCACCTGATTCTGCATTAGACACATTCACCACCGCCAATGCCATTCTCATGACTGAGCTCGAAGGAGAGAAATGAAACTACGAGGGCAAACTAGTGAGGAATATAAAAACTGACAAGAAGAGCTTCTTTAAATGCATACAAAGGAATAGAGGGGTCAAAGTGAACATAGGCTCCTAAGAAAATGAATCTGGGGGGATGTTACAGAGAACAAGGAAATGGCAGAATAGTTAAACAGATATTCTGATGGTGGAAAATACTTTGAACATTCCATTCATACTGATGAATACAGATGGAAGAATTATGTCCAATCACTATCACTCAAGAAGTAGTTTTAGACAAACCTCTGGGGCTAAAGGCAGATCAGTCTCCTGGCCCTGATGGTTTACACCCTCGGATCCTAAAAGAGGTAGCTAAAGAGATACTGAATGCATTGGCTGCAATTTGCCAAAAACCCTGGGTTTCTGGAGGAGTTCCAGAGATTGGAAAGCTGCCAATGTGAAACCCTGTTCAAAAAGACAAGTTACTGTATGCTAATTAGTTAAATATCTATTGTGGGAAAAGTATTGGAATCAATGTATTCAGGAAGTAATAGCAGCACATTTGGGAAATCATAACCTAATCAAGCAGAGTCAACATGGTTTCATGAAAGGGAATTTGTGTCTGATTAAATTATTAGAGTTTTTTGAAGAAGCCCCAATCAGAGTACGTCAAGGACAGCTGACAGTTGTGCTGTATTTGGACTTCCAGAAGGCATTGAACATGGTCTCACATGAAAAGTGAGCCACATGATAAGAGTAAACGGTGTTGATGGTAGTGTATAGGAATGGAGAGAGAATTGGACAATGGGCAAGAAACAGTGAATGGGGATAAGGGGTTCTTGTGCAGGTTGGTGACCTGTGACCAATGGGTTTCCACAGGGATCAGCGCTGGGCCTGTAACTGTTGGTAATGTATATTGATGACTTGGAGGAAGGAAAGTAATGTACTGAAGCTAAATTTGCAGATGACACACAAATACATGGAGAGGCACATTGTGAGGTGATAACACAGACAGTTCACGGAGACATATTGACAGGTAAAGTAAGTGGACAAAATGTTGACAAATGGAGTATAATGTGGGAAAATGTGAAGTTGTTCATTTTGCTATAACACAAAGGAACTCAGGGGTTCTTGTACATGAAGCACAGAAAGCCAGCACACAGGCACAGCAGGTAATCAGGAAGGCTAATGGAATCCTGTTCCTTATTTCAATGGGATTGGACTATGAGAGTAGACAAGACTTTCTGCAACTGCACAAGGTGCTAGTGAGATCATATCAGAACTATGCACTGTTTTGGTCTCCTTATTAAAGTAAAGACACTATTTCATTGGAGGCAGTTCAGAGAAAATTCACTGGGATGATCCATGGAATGGAGGGATTATCATATGAGGAAATGTTAATCAGGTTGGGAGTCTACTCAACAGAATTTAAAAGGATGAGAAGTGACAGGCTGCAAATACTACGAGTCAGTGTCAGTGCTTCAGAACAAGGAAGTCTCACACGTACAAGCCGTGCTGAGAAATTTTTTAAAAATCACACAGAAATCTTTGACACTAATTGTGACTATCAGAAGATTTCTCGATGAATAAAAATACTAGGTGTTTAATTTTGTGTTCAAAATTGTGAACTGAAATGAGAAAGAATTGATTTGAAACCCAAGGATTTACCTGGACAACTGCATATTTGGAAATCAAGGAAATTGATACCAATTGTGTATCCTGTTTATGTAGCTCTCTCTCTCTCTCTCTCTGTTTCTGAGTAGCTAGAATCTGATGATCTGTAATACATAGTGATTTCTTGTTTAATACAGGAACCTGGTTTGTGTTTTCTATCAAACTGGCTCTGAAAATCAGGGAGGTTTGGGGACATTCCATTTCTTTTAAAAACTTGACCTTTGTGATGGCTAGGAAGAGTGGGCCTTGGTTTCCAGCACGTTATCCCAGTGAGTCACAATATAGTTGGACATAGTCACAGAGCAGCAGTACATCAAATAACTACTGATACATGACAATGAATGTGATACAGTTTCTGACATGAGAAATGATATTTGACGCAGACTCAAAGAATGGGAAATCTGACCAACATGAGTTTAACACAACCTGTTTATGTCAATGTCAGTCACTTTATTACAGGGTAAGATCCTGGAATCCATTGTAAAGAGTGAAATTGCTGAATACTTGGAAGTGTATGGTAAAATAGGGCAGAGTCAGCATGGTCTCATCAAGGGGAGGTCATGCCTGATAAATCTGCTAGAATTTCTTGAAGAAGTAGTGAGCAGTTTAATCCAAGGTGAGCCAATGGACGCTATCTACATGAAGTTCAAGAAGGTCTTTGACAAGGTGACGCACAGGAGGTTACTGAGTAAGACAAGGGCCCATGGTGTCAGAGACAATGTACTAGCATGGATAGAAGCCTGGCTGTCTGGCAGAAAGCAGAGAGTGGGGATAAAAAGGACCTTCTCAGGATGGCAGCCAGTGACAAGTGGTGTTCCAGAAGGATCAATGTTGGGACCACAACTTTTCCCTTTGTACATTACTGATCTAGATGTAGGAACTGAGGGCATTCTGCAGATAATACAAAGATAGGTAAAGGGACAGGTAGCATTGAGGAGGCAGGGAGGCTGCAGAAGGATTTGGACAGGTTAGCAGAGTGGGCAAAGAAATGGAAGATGGAGTACAGCGTGGGAAAGTGTGAGATCATGCACTTTGGGAGCAAGAATGGAGGCATGGACTGTTTGCTAAATGGGAAGAAAATTCATAAGTCTGAAGTGTAAAAGGAGACTTGGGAGTTCTAATCCAGGATTCTCTCAAGGTAAACTTACAGGTTGTGTCAGTAATTAGGAAGGCAAATGCAATGATGGCATTTATTTTGAGAGGACTTGAATATAAAAGCAGGGATGTACGTCTGAGGCTCTAGAAGGTTCTGGTCAGACTACATTTGGAGTATTGTGTGCAGCTTTGGGTCCCATATCTGAGGAAGGATGTACTGGCCCTGGGGCATGTTCAGAGGAGGTTCAGTAGAATGGTGCCAGGAATGAAAAGCTGAACATAAGAGGAATGTTTGGGCCTGTACTCGATGGAGTTTAGAACGATGATATTAAAACTTACAGAATAGTGAATGGCCTGGATAGAGAAGGTGGTGGGAAGATGTTTCCATTGGTCAGAGAGACGAGAACCAGAGGGCACAGCCTCAGAGTAAAGGGAAGACCTTTTAGAATGGAGCTAAGGAGAAACTTCTTCAGCCAGAGATTGGGGAATCTGTGGAATTCGTTGTCACAGAAGGCTGTGGAGGCCAGGAAATTGAGTATATTAAAGATGGAGATGGATCAGTTCTTCATTGTAAAGAGGATCAAGAGTTACAGGGAGAATGGGTTTGAGAAACCTATCAGATATGGTTGAATGATGGAGCAGACTCAGGCTGAATGGCCTAATTTCTCCTCCTATGTCTTATGGTCTTTATCTCATTAAACACTAAGTTTGATGCTCACCACTAGCTCTGAGTTAATGGTGGGATTTGATCCCCTTTTCCCAGACATTAGCCTGAACCTCTGCATTATCAATCCAGTGACATTTCCACTGTGTTCCTGCCACTCCAGAAACCATTCACTCACTTGGAATGGCATCTGGCTGTACAAGTGTCTGCGGTGGTGACGTGCTTGAACATAAAACTTGCTGACACAGGAGAATGGTGCTACCAAGCTGAAGCTGATATTTCGAGTCATTAAGTGTCAATTTTGTGGAAAACATTTCAGACAGAGTTCACTCAAACACAATAAAGTTTGTGCTGTTCTGTTTCAGATTGTTTTGATCATTTGAGATTCTCATAAATTAATACATTATTGCATTTCTCAACTTCTCCCTGAATGTAGTCTGGGCCAATGCATAAACATGTGTTTGTACAGGAGCTCAGCAGTTGAAACATATCTGTGATTAGTGTATTCTGTGATTAGTGTTGATCAGGTTCACAATGACGTTCTGTTATTCTAGCGATGAGGAAGAATACAACAGAAGGTATCCACACTGTGATGATACTGTCAGAAATGGAGAACCAGAAGGTGGTGGTTTTCCTTTGGCTCTGCATCTCTGGATTGGCGCTGTTCTGGGTGTTGCGTTGACTTTGCAGTGCTCTGCAGGTTCGATTAGCCATCACATTGTGTCGAGCAGTTACAGTGTTGAACAATAAAATCAGGATGTATGGTAACAATAGGTTTAAAATTATATCAATCCAGTCAAAGGTTACCTATCCTGGCCATGTAAAATATATTGGCTCAACATCAACATCCCACTCCACATCATCAATTACATAGCCAGCTTCAAAAGCAAAGTGCAGCTCCAGAGGTGTGTAATAATATCTCTGAACAGTTTGATTAAAAAAAAGTTAAAGAAAAGTAAATAACACAGACCCAGAGATGATCTGCGAACTATGTGTCCTGGGCTGGGACTAGCCTCTGTGTGCCATGAGCAATCACTGTATTTTGTTTTCAACAACAAACATTGCTCCTTTCCAGTCAGGCTTCCTGAGTTATTATATTGGCATTGAGAGGAAAGGCAAGTTTCAGACAGCCTTGCCTTTCAACAAACCCAGTGAGACCGTGTCAGGGAAATGTTAAACATTCTGCTGTTTGGGAATCTGGAACATTTTGATTCGGGGGTGGAGGATTGTCCCAGTACACTGAAATAATGAGACATTCTTCTCAGGCAAACGGGGTAGATCACCAACAAAATGTCATTCTCCTGACTGCTTGTGGATTCCCTTCTTACAGCATCATAAAGAGTTTCACCCCCCCCCCTCCCCCACCCCCACCCCCCCACCCCACTCCCAGCAGCACCGGAGTCAGAATCCTTGGAGGAACTGATCGATATGGTAGTGAGCCACTCTGACCCCAACCCATCTCTTATACTGTCGCATTACAGGTTTAACACAGCAAATAGACTTTCTGGGGAACCAGTTACTGAATCCTTGATGAGACTGTGGAAATTTCCAGAACACTGTGAGTATGAGCCAGAACTTTGGGAAATTTGAAGAGATCATTTAGTTTGTGGAATTAATAATATTACAACTGATCTGAACCTCAGGAAAGCCATAGAACAGGACATTTGCTCCAATAATGTGGAAAAGGGGCTCAGGAGCTTCAGGCGTCCATAGACGGTACCCTCCTCATCCTTAGGCAAGGCCTGTACTGCAGAGTCAAGTCTCCAATGGGTAATACTCATGGCTCCTGTTTGTTCCCAAGGAAGGAGGTTTGGAATCGGAGGCTGCAAGGTTCCAGAACTGGGTAGGAAGTTTCTCCATAATATAGTGAGGAGCAGGAAAGGCGATGCAACACTTGTAGTCACAGAGTTCACACCAGACAATGCTACCCAAAACATATAGCCCAGGCCAGAGAGGCGGAGTCACTCCAAGACAGGGTTTTGTAAATAAATCATCCAAGGATGAGGAACTGATACAGCTGAATCACATCACTACTCCCAACATCACCCCAATTGAAATAAAATGTCAAGTAAATGGCCACGCCCTTAGACATGGAGTTCAACACAGGACTACTCTATCTCTTGGGGAGTAAACCTTTAGGAAACAGCACTGGGACATCTTGTCTTTAAGCCTATGAGACACAGAGCTGCATTGGTCACTGCACTGAGGAGTCCTTATATTATTGGGATCACTGTACCCCAGTTACATGGGAGGGGGTCAACAGACAGTCAGACTCCCCTTGCTGGTGATAGAAGGTGCAGGTCTCAATGGCTTGGGAAGGAACTGGCTGGACAAAATCTGCCTGGATTGGTAACTGATTTTTAAGATGGCTACCAGTGATCTATATCAAGGCATTTGGAAGTTTCCCAAAGTGTTCCAAGAGGGCCTCTGGAAGACAAAAAGCACTCAGGCCAAGGTCTATCCAGATCCAGAGGCCCGACTAAATTATTTCAAAACATGGTTGGTCCCTCATGCAGCAGAGTGGAGGACAAATTGGAATGTCGAGAGGAAGTGGGCATCATACCCCCAGTGTTGAATGGGCCATGCCAATGGTCCCAGTTGTAAAACATGACGACTCGGTCTGACTGTGTGGGGATTATGAGGTGACAGTCAACAGAGTTTCCTGCTTAGACAGATACCCCTTGACACATAGCAGAGCCTTGTCTGAAAAGCTGGCTGGGAGTCACATATTTTCTAAATTGTAAATGAGCCCCGCCTACCTCCAACTGGAGCTTGAGGGGCCATGCAGGAAGTATGTCACTGTAATTCCTCACAAAAGACTGTATGAGTACACTTGCTTGACCTTTGGGTCATCCTCAGCTGGTGCTGATGTTCAAAGGGTAATCGAGAGCATCCTCCAAGGGGTGCCCAGAGACTATCTGGGTGGCATTTCAATCTCAGTGGGAACCACAAAGGAACATTTGTGGAGTTTGGAGGAGGTCTTTCTGTGTTTGTCTGAGGCTAGCATTTGGCTAAAGGGGGAAAAATGTGTGTTCCAGGTAAATGGGTCATTGTACATTGGGTACAGGGTTGACAAAGATGGATTATACCCTGTTGAAGAGAAAATGAAAACGAGACCAAAGGGACACTGACTCCAAGGAACATAATGGAGTTGAGGTTTCTCCAAGGTCTCAAACATTACTCGAGGGAGATGCAATCCATGCAAGGAACGTTGGTGACTGCTCTCCAGATACCTTGGGAGTTTACCTTTTAAAAAACAGGCCAATATTGTATGTGGTCAAAACTGAGGAGGAAATTGCATAAAAAAGCATGTTGACCACCTCCAGCAGGAACCCTCCACAGAGGGGATTGTTTCAATGGACACACCACCGAGGGGGAGCTCCCTGCACTGACTCTTTGATGGTCTTCACTGAAGGGACATTCACTGACTTATTATACCCCCCTCAATCAGACCTGGAAAGCAACAGGAATGGGGCCATGAACAAAGCAACACAGGAAGCCCCATCAACATAGGAGCCAGGGGGAGATCACTCAGACTTGGAGGGGGAGGGATGTGAGAATCTCTTTAAGGCTCATGAGAATCATGAATGAATCTCCCTGTCGAGCAAGTTGCGAATTAATTCCCTTGGTAACAGGAAATAACCTCTTGCTAGAACGCATCACCTGAGCCCATGATAAAGCAGACCCAATAAAGGAAGTGGTGGCCTCGGGATAATGTCACTGGCTCAGTAACCCAGGCTAATTCTCTGGAGGCACATGTTCAAATCCAACCACAGCTTCTGGTAGGATTCAGGGCTCTTGTGGGATATTGATAGTGTCCCTACCTCTGAGCCAGACAGCCTGGGTTGAAGATCTACCTGCTCCTCAGGTATGGAATAACATCTCTGAATGGGTTGATGCAGAAAAAAAAACACAGACTCTAATTTATAAAAATCTAAAGCAGGCTCAGTTGGGTAATAGATGGGGAAAAAAAATCACCTCTTGATGGAGAGAAACCATTCAATTGTGTGTGATATCATTCCTGAATATAAAATTAAAATCAGACCCAGGGATGTCTGTCTGTCCCGGGCTGGGACGAGCCGATCTACACCATGAGTAGTGGCTCGGTTTTGGTGTTGAACAAGAAATGATGCTCCTTTTCAGTTCGGATTGCTGACATATTACAAAGGGGTTGCCTATTTAAGACCGAGGAGTAATTGATTTTCTGAGAGGGTAGTGATTCTAAAGAATTCTTTACTTTGGGTGACTTTTGAAACTAGGCCAGTACGTTCCAGGCTGAGACTGAGAGATTTTTAATCAATCAGGGAATCAGCAGTTATGGGGAAAAAGGCAGGAAAGTGGAGTTGAGTCTTTGCAGAGAAACGATGATCTCATTGAATGGTGGAGCTGAGTTGAAGGGCTGAATGGACTACATCTGCTCCTGTATCTAATGGTCCAATGGAATCTATCATATTGCTGTGGGTGTGGAGACAGATGTAGGCCAGAGCAGGGAAGGACAGCAGATTCCCTTTTTGAGGGGACATTAATGAACCACACAATGAACAGCAGTTTCCTGCTAACCAGGAGCTATTAGGCTGTGGTGGGATTTCAGCACTTGTTTCCAACCATTAGACTAATATCTCTGCTTTATTCATTATAAATCATTTGCTCATCTGAAATGGCATCTGACTGTACAAATGCCTGCTTTGGTTCTGTGCTGAACACATCACTTGCTGACACAGGAGAAATGTTACCACAGCAGTGAGGCTGACACTTAGAGAATAAATTATCCATTTTGAGGACAACATTTAATCCAAGTTCAATCAAACATGATGAAGGTTTTGCTGCTCTGTTTCAGTTTGTTTTGATTATTTGAAAAATTTTATAACTGCAATAAAGGGATACATTATTGCATTCCTCAATTTCTCCCTAAAGTTAGTCTGGGCCAATGCATAAATACACGTGTTTGTACAGGAGCTCAGCAGTTGAAACATATCTGCTGTGCAGTCTGCAATAAATAATGGATCCATGAATTGATCTGGCTCATAATGACGTTCTGTAATCCTCGAAGTGAAGAAAAATACAACATATGGCATCCACAACACGATGAAAGTGCCAGAAATAGCGAACAGTAAAATGATGGATTTCCTTCGGCTCTGCATTTCTGGATCATCGCTGTTCTGGGTGTTGCGTTGACCTTGTAGTGCTCTGCGGGTTTGATTAGCCATCACAATGTGTCGGACAGTTAGTGCATTAAGCAGTAAAATGAGAAAGTATGGCAATAGTGGGTTTAAAATTGTATCAAGCCAGTCAAAGGTTATCCATCCTGGCCATGTAAAATACACTGGCTTGAAATCAACAGCCCACTCTACATTGTCAATTATATAGCCAGGTTCAAAAGCAAAGTACACTGGAATATTTTTGATGCACGATACAACACACAGGGTTGTTATAATCACAGCTGCAGTCTTCTCCCTGCAATACCTCTCTCTGAGCTTTTGACAACAAATGAGGACAAAGCGATCGACAGTGAAAGCAACTGTCAGCCAGACAGAGCAGTCAACAAGCACATAGTTGATCACCTCATTGATGCTCACTATGGAAGTGTAGTGTAAAAATGAAAATGGGAAATAGTAATAAAGTATGTAATAGATTATCACATTGAAAATAAGGACCAGAAAGTCCACTATCGTCATACCCACCAAGTAAAGAGTGATGCCTTTGGAGAGACCACAGCCTCCTCGGATCAGAAGGATAATTGTCAAGAAGTTAGCTACAAAAACAAGAGTCAAATCTCCAAATTAATTGTAAAGCAGAATTTAGAAGTTCCAACAAAAATGAGGTCATTCATTCCAGTAGTTCTATGTTAATGTTCATGCTTCATATAAACTTCCTCCATCTAACTTTACCTCAACATAATAAGATATCCTTTTGTTCACATTTCTTTCTTATTAATTCCCCAATCTGACAAGATCACACAGTCTGTGTGGTTTGATAACACTGTATTGATCATGCAGAGAAAAGCTCTTCTCTCAAACCAGAATATGTGGCAGCATGACAATGAGACAAAGAGCAAACCCCCCTCTCTGTTGCTTCATTCCCAATCCTGGATTAGTGGTGCTGGAAGAGCACAGCAGTTCAGGCAGCATCCAAGTAGCTGCTACTTGGATGCTGCCTGAACTGCTGTGCTCTTCCAGCACCACTAATCCAGAATCTGGTTTCCAGCATCTGCAGTCATTGTTTTTACCTCATTCCCAATCCTGGCAGACAGAGGATAGAAGGATGATTTTCAGTGTGGATGAACCACAACAATCAGCACCTCCAAATGAGTCTATAATGGATCCAAACGTGAGACAAGAGAAACACACAGTTAAGGAGAGCTGCAAACACATGTTCGTCTAAACTATGGGAAATGTTTTACAGATACATCCTTAAATCTGCCATCTTCTGGATCCCAGGAAATGTTCTGAAATAATGTTATCAATGCATATTGTAGGAAGTGTTCCTACACCTAACTGGGTGCCGCATTCAGGGAGATAATTTGAGGTTCTATGCTTGATGCATCAAGAGCAAGAACAAAATTAGAGTCTGAATTTTTAGACAAATGCAAAACACTCAATTTCAGTTTCTTACCAGGAACTCCAAATATTCCAAGAAAATGATAGTAAATGAAAGTTATCTGTTCAATTATTGATAGATCCATAAACACCATCTTGGGAACTGGAAGATGAAACCAATCAGTTACAACAGACGTGAAGCACCAGACATTCTTCATTCATATCAGCTTCTTATATAAAACAATTAACCCCCCTGTGATTCTCTTCATTTGCAAAGGGAGCAGAATGACTCCCAGCTCATTGAACATACATGTATAATTAATGTTGCCAGAGATTAGGCAATATATTTATACAGTTTGAAATGAAGTAATTACGAATAAAGAATACAGTTCTGAAAACATCCATACTGTTAATAAATGAGTATTTATGAATTGCAGAAGAATGTTCAACTATTAGCAAAGTAAAGTTTGAAATTGTACTGTCTTGGGAAATATATTAATTGATTAAATCTGGAATTTTGAATTGAATGAAATTGATTTTCCTGGTAGGTCTTTGAAATAATTGTGCCCTCCATTGGTGATTGTGGATTCAGAAGGTGCTCTCTGAGGATTTTTGGTGAATATCTGCAGTGCATCGTGTGGATAGTCCACACTGCTGCGACTGAGTGAAGGTAGAGGGAGTGAATGTGAATGTCTTGCCAATCAAGCGGGTTGCTGTAACCTGGATGGTATAAAACTTCTGCAGTGATTTTGGTGCTGCAACCATCCAGGCAAATGAGAAATATCCCATCACATTCCTGATTGGCTCATTGTGGATGGTCGACTGGCTTTGGGAGTCAGTTGCTTGCTGCAGTATTCCTCGTGTTATAGCTGCACTGGAACAGCTTGGCTGGGGGAGTGGCAAGTTCTGGAGCATAACTCTTCAGCGATATTGCCGGAATACTGTCAGGAGCCATATCCCATATCCAGCGTCTCCAACAGTTTCTTCATATCACATGAAGTAAACTGAATTATCTGACGATTGGTATTTGTGATGCTGGGGACCACTGGAGGAGTGTGAGCTGGATCATCCACTCAGCACGTCTGGTTGAAGGTTGCTGTGAATGGTTCAGTTTTATCATCAACACTGATGTGTTGGGCTCTTCCAACATTGAGGGTGAGGAGATATGTGGAGCCTCTTCCTCCATTCAGTAAGTTGTTTAATTGTCTCTCACCATTCATGACTGGATGTGGCAGCACTGCAGAGTATAGATCTGATCCATTGGTTATGGGATCATTTAGCTCTGTCTATCACTTGCTGTTTTTGTTGTTTGGCCTGTAACCTAATGTTTGGGTTTGCCTTGTACTGCTCCTAGCATGCCCTCCTACCCTCTCCATTAAACTGAGGGCGATCCCCTGGCTCGGTGCTCATGGTTGAGTGGGGGATATGCCTGGCCATGAGGTTACAGATTGTGCTGGAGTACAATTCTGCTGCTGTTGATGACCCACAGTCCTCCTGGATGCCCAGTTTTCAGTTGCTCAATCTGTCCCATTTATCACTATGATAATGCCACACAACACAATGGAGGGTATTCCCAATGTGAAGACAGGACTTTGTCTCCACAAGGACTGTGTGGTAGTCACTCTAACTGGTAATGTCATGGACAGATGTATCTGCAGACAGTGGATTGGTAAGGATGAGGTTAAGTATGTTTTTCTCTCTTGTTGGTTGTCATACCAGTGGAAAATTTAGGTCATTACTTCAAGAACGAATCTGAGAAAAAGCCACCAAGAAACCACCAGAACTGGAGGGACCATTCCTCGAACACCAAGAAGAGAATCTATCTTTGCCAACAAAAAGACATGTCTCCATAAAACTGCACCAGAATTCTTTTGGAAACCCAAACATTGCTCTTTCCCATTCATTCAAAGGACCAAAAGAGTGAAATCAGTTCACAATATGTGCAATTTAAAGAGCTCAATTGTAGAAATGTGATCTACTTCTTGCGTTTCCGTTAATGACATAATTGTGTGTGTGTATGTGTACGTGTGTGTATTTGTGTGTGTGTGTGTGTGTGTGTGTATGTCTGTGAGGGAGTGAGTGTTTTTCAATGCATGTACATTTCAGATTGCTGTGGGAATAAACTTTGGGTGGAATCTTATTGGGGTCTTTGTGACAAGAACAATAGCAAGTCATGTGACAGAATCAGGTGACCAGTACAGCGAGGCCCGTCTGAATGTCAGGATTGTCTTGCTCCACCTTTCCTGTTTTTGATAAATGGCCTGTGGAAACTTTCACTAGGCAGCAGGGAGATGGGGATTTATGGGCGTTAGTGACATCTAAACACCATCTGGTTAGCAGTCCAAATTGCTTCATTAATATTTAGCGTCACACCTTCCCAAACTCAACAAACAAGCTCAGTTTCTGGGAAAATGTGACAAGAAAACCAGAGCAAGAACCTCGTGGATTCAGCTCACCACTTGGTCTGAAAGACATTCATGGTGGAGACTGGACACCAACATCTCAGGGCACAGTCCATGGACATCGGTCATATGCTCCTCTCCTCCACGGATATTGGCATCCAACACATGCCAGCTTCAAAACCCCCCATGTCATATATTGATGCCACTTCCAGGACCCTTCTGCACTTCAATGCTGCCCCTTGGTGTGAACTGACAACTCTCATTGTAACGCTGCAGCAAGGCATGCAGGGTTAGTGGTGTTGGGGGTTGGGTTGGTTTACACTGCATAACACTGCTACCCCCCAGCACCAGGGACCCAGGCCCAACTCCAGCCTTGGGTGACAGTCTGCATGTTCTCCCAGTGTCTGTGTGGGCCTCCACCAGGCACTCCTTCCCCCTCTCAAAACCCAAAACATATATTTACATATTTATAAAGTCAAACATTGTTACAGCTGATTCTACTGCAGTCAGTATTACGGTCTAAAAATGTGGAGATTTGGTTCAGTTTAAGGGAGGTTAGAGGTTGTTATCTTTGAGTTTGTTCCATGGTGTCTGTGCAAGCTGATAACGAATGTTTAAACCTTTGACCCAGCTGAGAGGCTTCCAGAAGTAAGACAGTCCTAAGGTTGCGATGGAGATAATTATTGAAGAAGAAGCTATTCTTTAAACAGAAACTGAGAGGTTTTCAGTCGAAAATGAAACATAAGTAAAAAGAGAAAAGTCAGACTCAAAATCTGTCAAAAACATGGTGTGTTGTGCTCACCCAAAGGACTCAGGTAATTTATGTTTGGAGAGAGAGAGAGAGTGAGGTCGAGTAAATTGGGGAGGGCCGATTAGCTCTCTAAAGAGAGAATAAATCTAGATATGGAAGACTTGCCCAGGAAGTGTCGATGTGTGTCTCATGGAGTGTGATGCGTGACTGTCAATGATACCAATATGGTTCACATTCATTTTATTCCACTGTGGATGATACCATTCGTGCAAACTGGACGCTGTTGTCACATGATGCGGGTGTAAGATCGATGTAGTGCAGTGCTGCACAGCAACATGTCCGCTCCCTTGACTCATGATGGCTGGAAACCACAACAAAGTGTCTAGCTTTGTGTCTGCACCAAAGGGAAGATACAATAGAAATATTGTGAGCCTTTAATGGCAGAGGAAGAGAAGAGGATGAAGTTCTGAGGAGAGAATATGGGAAATTAGGGAGGAGGTTACAAAATAGGTCCTGGAGGGTAGTAATGCCTGGATGACACCCATTGCCATGTGTCAGTGACAGTAGGAATAGGAGGATACGGCAGATAAATGTGTGCTTAAAGAGCTGTTGCAGGGGAGAAGGATTCACAAGTTTGGATCATTGGAATCTCTTCTGGGGTAGGGGTGTTCTGTCTAAGAAGGACGGGCTACACCCGAGTTAGAAGGGCACTAACAAACCCATGGGGAGATTTGCTGGAGCAACTTGGGAGGATTTAAATTAGTCAGGGGGACCAGGTGGGAGACAATTGTCCTTCTAACTCATGGAGGCTGTGGTCTATCCAAAGGGATCTCTCTTTATTTGGTGGGTATGATGACAGTTGATCTCCTGGTCATTGTTTCCAATGTGATAATCTACTACATGCTTTACTACTATTTTCCATTTTCATTTCTACACTTCACCTCAATAAGGAGCATCAATGAGGTGATCAACTACACAGATGTTGACTGCTCTGTTTGGCTCACGGTCGCTTTCACAGTCGATCATTTTGTCCTCATTTGTTGCCAGAGGTTGAGAGCAAAGTATTGCAGGGAGGAAACTACAGCTGTGGTGATAGTGACCGTGTGTGTTGTGAGCCAATCTATTTCATTAACAATGTGGAGTGGGGCGCTCATTTCAAGCCAGACTACTTTATCTTTCCGGGATGGATAACCTTTGACTGGTTTGACACAATTTTAATCCCACTATTGCCATACTTTCTCATTTTACTGCTCAACGCACTGACTGTCCGACACATTGTGATGGCGAATCGAACCCGCAGAGCACTGCAAGGTCAACGCAACACCCAGAACAGCGACGATCCAGAGATGCAGAGCCGAAGGAAATCCATCACTTAACTGTTCACCATTTCTGGTACTTTCATCGTGCTGTGGATGCCATATACTATGTTCTTCCTCATTTTGAGGATTCCAGATACATTTTATGAGCCAGATTATTATACTGATCCCTTTCTTTTCGCAAAATATGCGGGAGATATGTTTCACCTGCTGAGCTCCTGTACAAACACATTGTTTTATGCATTGGCTCAGTCTAAATTCAGAGAAATGTTGAGAAATGCAATAATGTATCCACTTCTTGCTGTTATTTAATATGTCAAATATTCTTTGAAAAAGTGACTGGAAACAAAGTTGCCAAATATTTATATCAATCCACTGAACACGATAATTCTGTCCTCCGAGGTCAACACTAACTATAAGTAATAGTCTTGCCTCTGTGGTGATATTCTCCCCTCTGCATCACAGGGTCATGTGATCAAGCACATGACTGAGGCTGACAGAATTCCACTTCAGATGAGCTGGTAACACACACCAGTCCATGCTCCTCATTGGATGTAACATTTCCCACAGTCCTCCTTTGAGGACAAGCAGTGATGTCATCCATGGTCTTCTGGGTAATATTTATCCTCTAACCAACATCACTGAAAGCAGATTGTTTGATCATTTCACTTATTGTTGAATGTGAGGTCTCACTGTGTACAGATTCACTGCTTCATTACAGCAATGATTTGTTTTTAAAGTACTTTGTGGGTTGTGCAGATTTGTTTTTACTGCTGGCCGGGCCCAGCATTTAATGCCTGTTCCTAGTTGCCCTTGAGAAGGTGGTGGTGAGCTTCCGTCTTGACCCACTGCAGTCCATGTGCTGAGGGTTGACCCACAATACTATAAGGGTGAGAATTCCAGGATTTTGACCCAGCAACAGTGAGCTCCCTGATTCGATCGGGTGATAGCCCTAATCAGGAAACTCATTTTAGGCCATGGAATACAGAACATAGAACATAGAAAACAGAACATAGGACATAGAACACAGAGCTGGACAGGACTGGGCCCTTCAGTGCACTATCTTGTGCCGAACATGACGCCAAATTAAACTGACCCCTTCTTCCTGCCCTTGGTCCATATCAGAGAATCATAGAATCCCTACCATACAGAGACCAGCCCTTCGGCCCAACAATTCCACACTGACCCTCTGAAGAGTATCCCACCTTTATCTATTCCCCATCCTATTACTCCACGTTTACCCCTGCCTAATGCACCTAACCCACTCATCCCTGAACACTATGGGCAATTTAGTATGGCCATTTCATCTAAACTGCAGACCTTTGGATTGTAGGATGAAACCAGAGCACCTGAAGAAAACCCACGTAGACATGGGGAGAATGTGCAAAGTCCACACAGAGAATCAGCCGAGGATGGAATCGAACCAGGATCCCTGGTGCTGTGAGACAGCAGTGCTAACCACTGAGCCACCATGCTGCCCAGCCACCATGCAGCCTCTCCATACCTTACATATTGATGTCCTTCTCTAAAAGTCCCTTTAACTCCCCTATCGTATCTGCCTCCACCACTAACCGGGGCAGCACTCTGACCACTCTCTGTGTAAAAAACGTGCCCCTCATACCTCCCTTGAACTTAGTCCCTCTCACCTTAAGTGCATGACCCCTGGTAATACACATTTTTACTCCGGGAAAATGATTGTGACCTTCAACCCTATCTCTGCATCTCATAATTTTGTAGGCTTCTATCAAGTGTCCCCTCAGCCTCCACCCCTCCAGAGAACATTACCTGCGTTTTTTCCAACCTCTTCTTACAGCTCATACCCTCTAATCCAGCTGACATCCTGATAAACTTCTTCTGCACCCTCTACAAAGCCTCCACATCCTTCCTGTAATGTGGCAACCAGAATTGAATGCAATACTCTAAGTGTGGCCTCATCAAAGTCTTTTAAAGCTGTAACATGACATCTTGACTCTTGTACTCAATTCCACAACCAGTAACGGTAAGCATGCCACACGCCTTCTTTCCCACTCTATCTATTTGACGTGGCCACTTCCAGGGAACTTTGGACTTGAACCCAAGATCCCTTTGGACATCACTGCTGTTTAGTGAATACAACGTGGGAAATAGTGAAGTGATGTGCTTTGTTAGGAAGAATAGAGACGTGGAGTATTCTACTAAATATGGAGAAAGTTCAGGAATCTGAAGTGCACAAGGACTTGGGAGTCCAGGTTTCTCTTCAGGTAGCCCTGCAGGTTGAGTCGGTAGTTAGGAAGGCAGAGACAATGTTGTCATTCATCTTGACAGGACTAGAATGGAAAAGCAGGGATGTACTTCTCAGGCTTTATCAAGCTATAGTCAGACCACATTTGGAGTATTGTGAGCAATTTTGAGCCCCATATCTCAGGAAGGATGTACTGGCACTGGAGCGGGTCCAGACGATGTTCACGCGACTGATCGCAGGAATGAAAGGCTTAACATTTGAGGAATGTTTGAGGACTCTGGGACTATACTTGATGGAGTTTAGAAGGATGAGGAGGGATCAAATTGAAACTTACAGAATACTGAATGGACTGGATGGATGTTGGGAAGATGTTTCCATTGGCAGGGGAGACTAGGACCCAAGGGCACACACTGAGAGTGAGGGGAAGACACTTTAGAATAGAGATAAGGAGAAACTTCTTCAGTCAGAGAGTGGTGAATCTGTGGAATTCATTGCCACAGAAGGCTGTAGAGGCCAGGGCAATGAGTACACTTAAAACAGAGTTAGATAGATTCTTGATTGTCAAGGGGATCAAATGTTACAGGGCGAAAGGGGGATAATGAGGTTGACAAACCTATCAGCCATGATTGGATGGCAGAGAATACTCAATGGGCCTAATTTCTGCCCATGTGTCTGATGGTCTTATGGTCTTATGTCCAGGCTCCTGTCATTAACTGTGCACTTTTCCTTAACATTTGTTCTCCCAAAGTGCAGCACCTCACACTTACCTGGATTAAAGTGCATCTGTCATTTCTCTGCCCGTATCTGCGACTGACATATACCCTACTGTATCCTTTGATAACCTTCTACAGGATCCACAATTTCACTGATCATTGGATCATCTGTGAACATACGAGGCCAATCATCCAAGTCTGTCATAAATATATCAAACAGGACAGGTCTCAGGACGGATCCCTGTGGAACACCACTAGTCACCGACCTCCAGCCAGAAAAACACCCTTCCACCACTACCCTCTGTCGTCTATGGACAAGCCAACTCTGAATCCAGCTGGCCAGGTCAGGATGCATCCCATGCATCTTACGCTTGTGGATGAGCCTGCCATGAGGATCCTGTTGAATGCCTCACCAAAACCATGTGGACAACATCCACTGCTCTACTCTCATCAATCATCTTCGTCACCTTCTCTAAAAATTCAATCAAGTTCGTAAGACATGATCTGCCCTTCACAAAGCCTTGCTGACTGTCCCTAATTAGGCCACGCTTTTCCAAATTCAGGTAAGTCTGTCCCTAAGAATTCTCTCCTGTCGCTTCCCAAACACTGATGTAATACTCACTGAACTGTAGTTTCCTGGATTATCCCTATTTCCCTTTTTGAACAGAGGAACAACATTAACTACTCCTCTGACCTCAGGACTGCTCCATTGGCTAACGAGGTTAAAAAAATCCTTGGTCATGGCCCCAGCAATCCCCTCTCTCACCTCTAACACTACCATGGGGTCAATACCATTGGGTCCTGTAGGCTTATCCAACATAATGCATTTCAAGAAACTCAACACCACTTTTCTCTCGATCTTAAAGTGCCCGAGCATGTTAGTGTACTCCACACAAATCTCACTACCCTCCATATCCTTCTCCTGGGTGAACACTGACACAAAGCACTCATTTAGGATCTCACTCACATCTTCTGCCTCCAAGCACAAGTTCATTCCTTTATCCTTGAGTGATCCTACCATCTCCCAGTTTATTCTCTTGTTTTTAGTATTGATATGGAATGCCTTGGGATTCTCTTTAACCTGACTTACCAAGCTAATTTCATGGCCCCTTCTTGCTCTCCTGATTCTCTGCTTGAGTTCTTTCCTGCTTTCTTTATACTCCTTGCGGGCCTTGTCTGATTTTAGCTTCCTAAACCTTACATACCCTGTTTTTTCTCTTTTGACCGAATTCACAGCCTCCCTCGTTTCCAAGGGTCCCTTACCTTGTCATCCTTGCCCTTGCTCCTTACTGGAACATACCGGTCCTGAACACCAGGTCTTTAAACAACTCCACCTGCTGACCTCATTACAATCACAACATTCCCACCCCTCTGATTCCAAGGACAGAGGCAGGATCTTTGTCTTCTAGCTCCTCCTGGGGCACTTTAGCACTGGGTCAGGTTCCTCCAGTTCCGTCTCTGATACAGGCAGTGTGTAATGCACAGTAGCCCCCCTCTTGCTCCCAGAGGATTTCAGAAGAAATTCATTCTCCTCTGCAGACGGCAAAGGCATTGAGGCAACAACATCCGGCATCTCAGATTCTGAGGAACCTTCAACCCCTGACAGAGAGGGAGAACCCACGGGTTCCGGAACATTCACAAAGGCTGTCGAGGGGTCAGCATGTTTCGCTCCCGCAGAGTTTGTGAGTTTGCAATTTTCATACAGTTCACATGTTATTCAGGACTGTCCCACCTCCCTGAACTTTGTACCTCCCTGAACTTTGTACATCACTGTACCTGACCTCACACTGACAATGCCTCTTACCCATGCAGGGCCATTCCCATGGTTCCTACACCAAACCCCTGAAGTATCCTGTCTCACTTATCAGGGTCTTGTGTCCAACAATCGCATTCTTGATGCTGTTTCACTCTTCCCCCCAGGGTGCAGGAAGATCAGATTTAACCTGATACAGAGTCCTCTCCACAACAGTAATTCTGCTGGAGCCATCCCTGTCATTGCATGAGGAATGGTCCCATAATCAAACAGGAACCACGACAGTTAGGTCTCAAGTGAAGCTGTAGACTGTTTCTTTAAGCCTGCCTTCAAAGTTTGGTCTGTTCTTTCTGCCAGACCATTGGATGGTGCATTGTATGGAACTGTCCTGATCTATTAAAGACCATTTGATTTGAGGAAATTGTCAGATTCCCTGCTGGGAAACGATGGCCCGTTATCTGTGACCAACACTTCCGGAACTTAGTATATTGCAAAAAATGTGCACAATTATTCAATTGACAGCTGTGTGTTTGAGGAATGAATTCGATGCACATCCAACCACTTTGAGTCAATGTTCAAAATGACTAAGAACATTGACCCCATGAAAGGACCTGCACAGTCGATGTCTAAGCGAGTCCAGGGTTGAACCAACCATTCCTACCAACACACAGGAACTATTTGAAAGAGAACTGGGCAGTGAAAAGTGAACTGTGCTGATACTGTGACTTTAAGAGGTTATTTTATACTTTTTTTTGAAGAGCAGTTTTAAGGCAGAGATTCTGAGCAGGCTACCAGAACCACAAGAGTAGACAGCGTGAGAGGACATCCGTGTTTTTGGTTAAATTTGGAACAACAGAAGCAGCCTGGATGGGTGTGGTCAAACTCCCACAGAACAAGGATCATGCTGTTGGAATCTTGGGAAATATCTAAAATACAATTGTACATGAAGCAGCTTGAAGTCGAGGCAATGGCAAAGGAAAGGAAAGAATAGTCCTGGCTGAACAAAGAGGAAGAGAAAGGGAAATAAAACAGTTTGAATTACAATGAAAGCAGAGGAAAAACAGAAAGAGAAAGAAGAAAGAGACAAACTAAGAGAAGGAAGGGAAACAAAGAGAGTTTTTGAACTTGGAACTGAGAACCCAGAGTCGAATTAAAATTGCAAAAGTAGAGATGAAAAATAGAACTGGGGATGAAGACAGTGATAGAGAGCAATCCCACTGTAGCCAAAGGCCTATGGGGATCTGTTTAAATAGGCCCAAGTGTTGCCTAAGTTCGATGAGATGGATACAGGACCCTTCTCATTACATTTGAGAAACGGTCCGTGATCGTGGGGTTATTGTTGATCCAAATATACATTTGGACATAGACCTTGTGAGGGATTTGTATCACTATCAGAGGTTTTGTCTGGGGAGTATAGTGACATGATAAAGGCCAACATAAAAGCACCAGAAGCCGACAGACAGCATTTCAGGAATTTAAGGAGGGAAACTGGTCAAATGTATGTTGAGTTTGAAAGGATCAAACAAAGTATCTTTGAGAGGTGGATAAAGGGATTGAAAATAGATCAAATATATGACTCTCTTAGAGAGAGAATTACTTACAGGGCGTTCAAAAATTGCAGAGAGTTAAAACAGCAAGATTAGCAGTGGAAATGCCAAATGATTGTGAGTTGGTTCATAAATCAAAATTTGGCTTCCAACAATAATTTCAATCTGTGAGGCATAGAAATGGAGGAAAAGTGAAATTCTCAAGCGGTAAGGGAAAGGGAGATCCCATTGATGATAGTAAAGATAGTTTATTACAGGGTCAACAGGGAACCTGAGATGGGCAGAGAGAAGTAAAAAAGCTCAGCTGTTTACATTGCAATGAGATGGGCCACATGAGGCCATAGTGTTGGTGGGTTAGAAAAAGCCCTGGGATGGGCCCAGGAGGTTCCTCGAAATGGAAAAGGAAAACACAGTGGAAGGTAAAAAACTTCACCATAATGTACAGCCTGGTCAGGGATTGGTCGAGAAGAAGATTGCTTTAAAGAATTTCCTTGTGAGGGTAAAGCCTGTGTGTGTACGCCAGGTGGAGCAGGGAAAGAAATTAAAATGTTGAGAGATACAAGTCAATCTTTGATGGTGAGAGACGAGGAGGTGTGTAATTCAGACGGTGTGTTGTGAGGTAAAGTGGTAATATGGGGAATTCATGGTGAGAGGAGCAGTGTGCCATGATATAAAGTGAGGTTGGAGAGTCTGGTGAAATGGAGCAAAATGGTGTTCGGATACTGGAGGAACTCTCAGTTCCAATAAACCAATTTATCCTCAGGAATGATAGAGCTGGATCACAGGGGGAGTGAAGCCTACTGTGGTTGAAAAGCCAGTGGACAAACAGACAACTGAGGTGCAACAGGAATTTTTCCAGATTGTGTGGCAATAGGGTTACAAAGCCATAAGCTGAAGCAGCAGGAGAAGTCAAGGAATAAAGATAAGGAAGTTAAAGTTCATTTTGTCAAAGACTATGTTTGATCAAATGGCTGAGAGAAAAAAACAAGAACAAGTGGAAGACAAAGTGGATATTTTTCATTCAGAGAAATTAACTGAATTATCACAGAGAGATTGTAACAGAAACTAAAGCAGTTGTATCAAAAAGCATACACAGATAAAGAATCTGAGTGTGTACCAGAATGTCACCATTTTAACAATGATGTCCCAATGAGGAGAACTGGGCAGAAGTTCATCAAGTTGCATTACTGGTGGATCGTAGAATGGAGTTATTGCAGACAACTCATGTATTACCAGCTGGAGATCATTTTGGAGGAAGAAAAAGTCAAGCAAAAATAAAGATCTATTGGCCTGGACAGCACACGACGTGTTGAATTTTGCCAAATATGTCTTACATGTTAGGTAATTGGAAATCCCTGGGCAGTGAGAAAACTCATACCCTTCATACCCATTCCTACATTTGAGCAATTTTTTACAAGAGTGTTAATTGATAGGATAAGACTTTACTTAAAACAAGAAATGGGAATCCATATTTATTGACCATCATGGATGGATCTACGAGATTTCCAGGGGCTATTCCATTATGCACTGTCATAGCTAAAGGGGTTATAGAAAATTTCCTCAAGTCTTTCACTTCACATGGATTACTACAGAAATACAATTGCATCAATGTTCAAATTTTTGATCAAAAGTATTGAAGGAAGTTATGGATAAGTTACAAATAAAACAGTTCAAATCCACTGAGTATCATCTAGAGTCAGAGGGAACATGAGAACTGTGGCAGCAATGTAAAAGACCATGTTGAGGGTTCCGAGTCAACTATCCCAGAGATTTGGGATAAAGGAATTCCATTTGTACATTTTGCAATTAGGAATGCACCTCATACATTAACTAAATTCAATCCATTTCCATTAGTGTTTGGGTAAGGGGTGAGAACACCCCTGAAATTAATTAAAGAGAAAAAGGTAATTTGTGAATTTCAGATAAAAACTGAAATCACCTGTAAGTGTTATTGCACATACGGGAGGATAGGTGGGAATAAGTTGGGAAGTGCTAATATGATCTTGCATGATGTAGGTAGAGGAAATGCTATTCCCATTAAGCATGTCCTATAGGCTTAACCATCCAAAGTTGGGACAGGTTCAAAAAGAGATTAAACACATGTTCAGAGCCAATGCAATCAAACTGAGTTGCAGTGATTGACGCTCACATATGGTAATGATGTCAAAACCACGTGCTATCCAACGATTATGTGTGGACAATCACAAAGTCAATGTAGTCCCAAAATCTGATTGATATCCTATTACATGTTTGGAGGACTGTATTGAGAAGGTGGGGCATGCAACTTACATTTTTACATTGGGCTTTCTCTGAGGATATTGGGGCGGCACGGTGGCTCAGTGGTGAGCACTGCTGCCTCACAACACCAGGGTCCAAGGTCAATTTCAGCCTCGGGCTACTGTCTCTGTGGAGTTTGCACATTCTCCCCGTGTCTGCGTGGGTTTCGTCCGGTTGTTCCGCCTTCCTCCCACAGTCCAAAGATGTGCATATCAGGTAAATTGGCCGTGCTAAATTTCCTGTAGTGTTAGGTACATTAGTCAGAGGGAAATGGGACTGTGTGGGTTAATCTTCGGAGGGTCGGTGTGGACTTGTTGGGCAGAAGGGCCTGTTTCCACACTGTAGGGAATCTAATCTACTTTACCCAAAAGAGTGAAGTAAATTTCGTTTTTGATACTGAATGAGCTGTTCCAGTTTAAAGTCATGCCAATTGATATGAAAAATGTACCAGCCACCTTTCAAAGCCCAAGACCCACTCCTGGGTCTTGTTATTTGACGTTGGAAGATGGCTCCATGGGATGTGAAAACAAAAGTTATTGGGGAGTTTGCTATACCATCAATGGAGAGGAAAGTACTACAATTCCTGGGACTGAGTGGTTTAATCAGAAATTCTTGCTGAGCTTTAGCAGTGTGTGTGCTGCGCTGACTGACATTTTGAAGAAATGCAGAAACTTGCAGTGGATGCAGGAATGTGAGAAGGCATTTGACAATCTGAAAGCTGAGTTCATCACTGCCCCAGTATTAGCCACACCTTAATTACACAAAGCCATTCAAGGTGGCTAGTGATGTAATTGATCTGGATATTGGTGCTGGACACTTGTAAGAAGATGATGAGAGATACAAAGACCTATTGAGTATTTCTCCATAATATCAAAAAATATCAACTGAAATATTCCCCAGTTGAGAAATAGATCTTGAGCATGGTGTTGGCATTGCAAGATTTCAAACACTCATTGCCAGGAAAGTGTCACAGACATATTGTGCATACCGATCATAAACCTGTAAGGTTTTTGGAAAAAATTAAGGACAAAAAGTCCAGACTGTTTTGGTGAAGCATATTTTTTGTAGCCATTCAATTTAAAAACCGATATGTAACATGACAAGAGAATGGTAATTACTGATGTGTTGTCATGACATTGATGAATGAAGATGGAGGGTCTCGGTGGTGGGACAAAACAGACTGAAATGGACTGTGGTAGTGAATGTTTGCATGCTTAGAGACAATGTAATGTATATTTATTGTAGCGTTTTAAAAGTGTCAGGCTAAAGGTTTTTAAAACTTAAGTAAGCTTTGTAAATTGATATTTTTTTCTTTAAGGGTGAGGGAAGTGTGACAATGCTATGTTTTTAAGAGATGTATTTGTTCCTGTTTTTTTTATGAAGAAATGTTGAGACAGAGATCCTGAACAATCTGCTCCAAAGCCAATAGAGTAAACAGCTTGTGAGGGATCTATGGTATTTTTAAAGGTGGAACAACAGAAGCAGCCTGAATGGGTGGGATCAAGCTCCCAAAGAACCAGGATTTTTAGTTTTACCTTTCTGCAGCTGCTGGGGTCTTGAAGGTAAATGTTGGAGCTGTTACAGCTAAAAACTGGGGTTCTCTTCCTGTTGCTAGAATTGCATGGGAGACAATCTGTTTTACTGAATATGCCTTTGCCAAGGGACTGTTTATAGGGTGTTGTTGTACTGCAACAATTAACTAATATTAGTTAACAGATAATTAATTTTGGCATTTCAGTAGAGTTACAGTTAAGCTAATTCTTTTTAATTTTTATTTTGACTGAAGTTTAACTGTAGTGTAAAAATAAAGTGTGTTTTACTTAACTAGTTTGACCAATCAAATTGCACCTGGCATGAACCACCACACACTTCCCTTTAAGAAAAAAAACTGTTAGGATCTAGACTACTTAACATATTTTGCAGAAGTTTAGTCTGGTCCATAATAGAGAAAGATACTCATAAGGAATATGAGAAACAGACCATGGCAGGAAGAGATAGACTGAGCATCCAAGTCTAAACCAATAGATAAGGTTCGAGGTTTCCAAAATAATAAAAGTAATCTGTTTACTCCAGTTGCTGGAACTAATTACAATGATTTCATAAGCCTCCTGGGCTCAGTGAGTGTCACTCACCTGGATTCAGAAATGGCTTCACTGACTGAGTGAGTTCAGAGTGTTAGTGAAACCTGTTTGATGCTGAAGGACACTCACATTCCCCACACAACAGGAATCTGGTGGATCTAATGTTTCTGCTCTTTGATACTGAACTCATTTTCTATCCCTTCCTTGGGGTCACTGGAGTTCTGTGTGAGTTATTGTAACTGTTGCTGCTTTGCCTGCTGTGATCATGTAGTTTGTCGGTGCAGTATTTGTTGTTTTGTCAAACATTTACAGTTTTATTTCAGATACTGTTGATCATTAACATCCCGTGATGTTTCTCTTTATTTTAGTTATAGTCTCTTCACCCATTTGAACATCCAGCCAAACTGGGGTCTATCTGCTTCAATTAAATTCTGTGCATTCAATTTATTTCAGGAATTAAATCTGAGGTAAGTATATTTTTACTGATTTCAAGAAACCTGTTTCATATAGTTCCAAGCTTCAGTCTTGGAATACAAGACAGGATGCATTGTATTTGGATGTTGTTTTGTGCATTGAAGCAAAGTGCGGAGATGCACCTTCACTGCAATGGAACGTGTGCTCTCTCACACCAAAGAATTACACTCAGGAATGGACTATGTCAGGCCTTTTGCACCATCAGAACATCCTGAAGCTCCTCACATCCTGTGAAGGATCACTGTATTTTTAAATATTCTTAGTGAGGATGTGACGGGTCACTGACTGGACCAGTGTTTATTGCCCATCTCTAACCATTCTGGAGAAGGTGGTGTTGAGCTGCCTTCCTGATCTACTGAGCCTGTGCAGATTATGGAGGAAGGGATTTCCAGGATTGTGACAGAGAGAGAACAGCAAAATACATCCATGTTGGGATAGTTATGGCTTGGAGGGAAAATTGTAGGTGACACTATCATCACCCTTGGTGCTGTCTGAGGGGTCTTGGTGAGTTATTATAATCCATCTGTAGATGGTACACACTGCTGTCCCTCTGTCAATGGAGTCAGTGCAGAAGGAAGTGGATGAAGTGCCAATCACACGGGCTGCTTTGTCCTGAATGATGTTGGGCTTCTTGAGTGTTGTTGGAGCTGCCCTCATTCGGCGAGTGAACATTAGTAGCAGCCCCTGATTCCGATTGCCTTGCCTTGCCGTTTAGCTCAGACACAAAGGCAGAAAGCTTGTCATGGGTGTCAGCATCTTCAGTCAAGACAAATGAGATAGACTTCACTCACAGAGTAAATCAAGGGCAGCCTCTGATACTAGTCCAGAGGATTGGACATGATCAGTCAGACAGTCAGGGTCTTATCCTCACAGGGGGATGAGGAGGTGAATGTCCAGCAGCCCATCATCTGCCATGATGCTTTTTGCCATATTACACTGTTTTCCTCCTGGAGTGAGAGAGAGGAAGGGATGAAGGGAGCTGAAAGTGGGTGGGACAGCTGTGACATTTGGTGGAGGTGGGAAGGTGACCCGAGTGAGTGAGGAGGCCAGGCCAAGGGCAAGTGGTGTTGGGGGTTAGGGAGAGTGAGAGTGAGTGAGGGAAGATGGTGCAGGCAACAGTGCGAGTGGTAGCATTGGGCCATTTCAGAAGGAGAGACAGGATCAGAGATAGAGTGAGTGTGAGGTGGAGGAGAGAAGACAGTGGCAGGTTGGCAGAGTGGAGAAGGACCATCTCCTTACACTGCTAGTCAGTTCTGCATATGGCTGAGACTGCACTGACCTGGGCGGTAATCACAGCCCAGGCTGGCTTGGGTTGATGTCATGCCCATTGCTGTTGGTGTTTGTAGAGGAAGAAGATATTCTGTGTCTGAATCCCCACATCCAGCAGGAGCTGCAGATTCCTGCCCACAAACTGGAGGACCCATTTCCCCATGTCTGCCAGGCCAGGGGCAAACCAATGGTTCTCTTTCTCAGTCACCATGCAGGTCAGTTCAGGCCTCACAGCGCTTGCCCAGGTGCACTGTAGGATTTTAAAGTTGGCATCGGCACGAGTGATGCCGGTCAGTTTGTGGATATCCAGTGAGTGCCAACTCTTTCAAGGAACATGGATGTAATGGATAGAATTGAATGTGAGCGATGCACTTGGAGTGGAGTGGGCCATTAATAAGGTCCCTTTGGGAAGATATGAAGGGAAAAGACATGGGACTTTTCAGCAAGAAACCCAGCAAAACACTTGATATAACTTGCACTTCCCGAAAAAAAGCTATAGACTTATATTTTTGCAAAAGTTATATTCTCATTGTCCATTGAGTAACTGAACTGTTGATCCATTTCGCCAATGTATCCACCATGTTTATTTCAGGTCAAGTGTAAAATTGTTTTTTTTATTATTGTTTACACTATTTACATATTTTCAGGTAAAATTTTGCGTGACCTTTTTGATTACCTTTGCAGCTAACCTAATCACAATTGTGACACTATCGGGAAGGATTAGATTAGATTAGATTACTTACAGTGTGGAAACAGGCCATTCGGCCCAACAAGTCCACACCGACCCGCCGAAGCACAGCCCAACCATTCCCCTACATTTACCCCCTAACTAACACTATGGGCAATTTAGCATGGCAAATTCACCTGGCCCTGCACATCTTTGGACTGTGGGAGGAAACTGGAGCACCCGGAGGAAACCCACGCAGACACGGGGAGAACGTGCAAACTCCACACAGTCAGTCGCCTGAGGTGGGAACTGAACCTGGGTCTCTGGCGCCGTGAGGCAACAGTGCTAACCACTGTGCCACCATGCCGGGAAGTTTGGTCTTTCTAAAGGTGTCAACTGATACCTGGTTGCTATGGCTGGAGCAGATCTGCTGATTGTCCTTATTCAGGTCATACTGGACAAGATGAATCACTCATATCTACGTATTGTATTCTTCTCCTACCCTCCTGGTTGTAATATCAGATATAATCAGTTGTAATATCCTGGTCATTGGTTCCACAGCTGTAAGTAGCTCAGTCTGGCTCACAGTCACCTTCACCTTTGACCTGATGGTGGCTATTTGTTTCCAGAAACTGAAGAGAAAATTCTGCACTGAGAGAAATGCAGCTGTCATTATCACAACTGTCAGTTTACTGAGTTTATTCATCAAAATGGTGTTCGAGGTGAGCTGCTGGGATGGATTGAGGATTGGCTATCTAACAGAAGGCAGAGAGTTGGGATAAAAGGTTCTTTTTCAGAATGGCAGCCGGTGACGAGCGGTGTCCCGCAGGGTTCGGTGCTGGGGCCACAGCTGTTCGCATTATATATTAATGATTTGGATGAGGGAACCGGGGGCATTCTAGCGAAGTTTGCCGATGATACAAAGTTAGGTAGACAGGCAGGTAGTACTGAGGAAGTGGGGAGGCTACAGAAGGATCTAGACAGGTTGGGAGAGTGGTCCAGGAAATGGCTGATGGAATTTAACGTGAGCAAGTGCGAGGTCTTGCACTTTGGCAAAAAGAATATAGGAATGGACTACTTTCTAAATGGTGAGAAACTTAATAAAGCCAAAGCACAAAGGGATCTGGGAGTGCTAGTCGAGGATTCTCTAAAGGTAAACATGCAGGTTGAGTCTGTGATTAAGAAAGCGAATGCAATGTTGTCTCTTATCTCAAGAGGGTTGGAATATAAAAGCAGAGATGTACTACTAAGACTTTATAAAGCTCTGGTTAGGCCCCATTTGGAGTACTGTGTCCAGTTTTGGTCCCCACACCTCAGGAAGGACATACTGGCACTGGAACGTGTCCAGCGGAGATTCACACGGATGATCCCTGGAATGACAGGTCTAGCATATGAGGAACGGCTGAGGATACTGGGATTGTATTCGTTGGAGTTTAGAAGATTAAGGGGAGATCTAATAGAGACGTACAAAATAATACATGGCTTTGAAAAGGTGGATGCTAGAAAATTGTTTCTGTTAGGCAAGGAGACTAGGACCCGTGGACACAGCCTTAGAATTAGAGGGGGTCATTTCAGAACGGAAATGCGGAGACATTTCTTCAGCCAGAGAGTGGTGGGCCTGTGGAATTCATTGCCACGGAGTGCAGTGGAAGCCGGGACGCTAAATGTCTTCAAGGCCGAGATTGATAGGTTCTTGTTGTCTAGAGGAATTAAGGGCTACGGGGAGAATGCTGGCAAGTGGAGCTGAAATGCGCATCAGCCATGATTGAATGGCGGAGTGGACTCGATGGGCCGAATGGCCTTACTTCCACTCCTATGTCTTATGGTCTTATGGTCTTATAAAATCCCATTGTTTTTTAAATATGAACCATACTATTGCCTGATAACTTATGAATACTTCTACTACCTTGTGTGGATAGCTTTTGACTGGGGGGATCATATTTTAACTCCAGTGCTCCCTTTCTTCCTGATCCTGCTGCTCAATGCTGTCACCATCAGACACATCCTTCTGGCTAGTGCTTGTCCGCAGGAAGCTGAGAGGACAACAAAACGGGGATAAGCCGAATGATCCAGAAATGAAGAATCGAAGAAGATCCATCATTTTGCTCTTCCCCATATCGGGCAGTTTTATCCTGTTATGGATCACTCGTGTCATAACTCTCGTGATTCAGCGAATTACTGGGTGGTATCGTGGAGCACCAGCTGGATATTGGGTGGGAGATCGCATGGGGACAGTGCTTCAGTTATCCAGCTCCTGCACCAACACATTTATTTACGCAGTCACACAGAGGAAGTTCAGAGAGGAGATGCTGAATACTGTGAAATATCCCTTCATCACCATCCAGAATTCCATTAAACGATGGGAACAAAGCTGGTCAATGTAAGCACGGTCCGGAAAGGAATATTATTGTTCATCTCCAGCTCAGCTGCTGTTGAGGCAGCACGTGCAAAGAGGTTTGAAAATGAGAATCAGATTGTTCCTCAAGTTGAATAAATTATTTCACACAAGTGTGTTCTTACGGCATCTGCTCCTGGTCAGTGAAGATCCATTAACATTGGCCCATTAACATTTGGGGAATATAATTTAAATTTTCACTTCATTTTTAAATCATGTTCCTAAAGCAATACATGTCACGTTGTCTTACGCTGTAATTGTAGAAGAGCAATTGAATTGGAGATTGTATTTATGAATGCCATTAACATGATTTAGAAGGGATAATAATGACAGAATCATCACCTACAACTGGCTCTCTGACTGGTGAGTGATGGTATCTTGCAATACACAATAGTAAGATCTTAGCTCTGATTACAGCTGTAGCTCCCCATAATTCTATGAGTTTTAAAATCGTTATGGGAAAGGATAGGCCTTGTTTCAAAGTTGCAGTTCTAAGTTGGAATAAGGCCAATGTTGATGGTACTAGATAGAATCTTTCAAAAGTTGATTGGTGTAGACTGTTCTCAAGTAAAGGACAATCTGGCAAGTGAGAGGCTCAAAGGTGTGATACTGAGAGTTCAGAAACAGTCTGATCGTGTTAGAGTGAAGGGTAAGGCTGGCAGGAGTAGGGAACATGGGATGAATTGGGGCATCGAGAGTCTGGTCAAGAATGTGAAGGAGGCATGTATCAGGTAGAGACAACTGGGATCAAGTCAGCCTTGAAGTGTATGAGGGGTGAAGGGGCATTCTTAAGAGGGAAATCAGGAAGACAAAAAGGGGATATGAAATAATTTTGACAGATAAGGTGAAAATTATCCAAACATTTTCTACAAGTATATTAAGGGCTAAGGAGCAAATAGTGTGGTAATGGAGCCCCTTAAAGATCAACTCCAGGAGGTGGCAGAGTCACCTAATGAATATTTTGTTTCAGTGATTATTGTGGAGAAAGACATGGAGTTTGAGAACTTGGGAAATAAATATTGATGCATTGAAAAGGGTTCACATTACAGAAGAGGCAGTGCTGGAGGTCTTAAAAAGGCCAAACGTGAATAAAACTCCAGGACTTGATCAAGAGTATCATTTTCTAAATGGGGAGAAAAGTCAGAAGTCTGAAGTGCAAAGAGACTTGGGAGTTCTAGTCCAGGATTCTCTCAGGGTAAACTTGCAGGTTGGCAGGAGTAGGAAGGTAAATGCAATGGTGGCATTAATTTTGAGAGGACTTGAATATAAAAACAGGCCCTGGAACATGTTCAAAGGATGTTCATGAGAATGGTGCCAGGAATGAAAAGCTTAACATATGAGGAACATTTGAGGACACTGGGTCAATACTCGATGGAGCTTAGAAGGATGATGGGAGAGCTAATTGAAATATACAGCTTACTGAATGGCCTGGACAGAGTAGATGTTGGGAAGATGTTTCTATTGGGAGGGAAGATTCAGACCTGAGGGAACAGCCTTAGGGTCTCTCCAGCATCCTGTGTTTGTTTCAGATTTTCGGCATCTGCAGCGTTTTGCTGTTATTGAAATAAATGTCAGCTGTTATTGAATCACAGACTCACAATGTTTAAATTTATCATCATGCACTTCATGTATCTATTTCCACAAAGCCAACTGTATCGCTTGTTTGACAGTCTCGAATACGGTTTTGATTGCTGTGCCCATCTTTAGCACAGTCAGTCCACAAAACAAGACAACAGAGAGACAGTAATGACAGGGGGAGAATGATGGACAGGAGATTGAAGTGGTTACCAGGAAGGTGAATGGAAATATATGGTTTTCACAGATATTTGGTCAACACGTCTTGCCATGGAAGGTTAGGTTTGTACAAATAGAGTATATTCAACTTCCATAAGTTGTCAAAAAGAAGGAAGTTTAGCAGAACCAAACCAATGTGTTGAATTGGATTGTTAGATCATAGTTACTCCAACAGCAAGTTGCCCTGGAGCCTGGAGCAGATTGGAGTCAGTCAGACAGTCACATCTGATGAAGTGGAAGTTTCAGGAGATAGTCAAGGCCAAGTCAGTCCTTGTTGGAGAAACCGTCTCAGAATCAGTCTCAACTGGGCCAAGGAACTCCCCCCGAATTCAGAAAGTTTGGATTCAAGACTGGTATTATTCTCTTAGAAACAGAAATCCCATGGTTCAGTTAGATTTGTGAATAAATAAAAGAGGTCTGTGTGTTGAATGGAATGTTGAACATTCTGTAACTTTTTCATGAAGTCAGGGTCAGTAGAACAGTTTGGTGATGTTTTAAAGATCAACAAAGTTGATGAAAATGTAATTATTAAAGAAAACAAACACAATATATTAAAAAAGCAAAAACATCTACAAATATAAAAAGGGAAGAGAGTAGCTAAAGTGATTGTTGGTCCCTTGGAGGGTGAGGCTGGGGAGTTAATCCTGGGGAAAACAGAAATGGCAGAGACACTAAGTTAATATTTTGCTTCACCTTCCACTGTGGAGGACACTAGTGCCATTTCATTAGGAACAGGTAATGCAGAGGTTATAGACAGGGAGGGACTTAGAACAATCACCATCACGAGGGAGACAGTAATGAACACAATATTGGGATTGAAGGCAGACAAATCCCCAGGTCTTGAAGGGGTCCTCCTCGGGCCTGAAAGGAAGTGGCAGCAGAGATCGTGGATCCACTGGGTGTAATTTTCCAAAATTCCCTGGATGCAGGCAAAGTTTCAGTGGGTTGAAAAATGCGACTAGAGCGCCTTTATTCACAACAGGAGGTAGGCAGAAAGGAGGAAACTATGGAGCAATTAGTTTACCATGTGCAGCTAAGTAATTGTTATACTCCATTAAAAAGGAAGTAATAACAGGACATTAGGAAAGTCGAAATACAATCTATTACAGTCAGCATGGTTTTATGAAGAGTAAACTATGTTTGACTAATTTGCTAGATGATCTTTGAAGATGTAACAAGCAAAGTGGAGAATGGGGATCCTGTCGATATCTGGACTTCCAGAAGGCAATTTGATACAGTGCCACACAAAAGGTTAACATACAAGGTAAGATCACATGGGGTTCAGGGTAATTTATTCGCTCACACAGAGGATTGGCTCACCAACAGAAAGCTGAGACTCCAGATAAATGGGTCTTTTTCTGGTTGGCAAGATGCCGCAGGATTCAGTCCTCAGACTCCAACTATGTACAATCTATATTAATGACTTGGATGTTGACATAAAAAGTACTCGATCCAAATTTTCAGATGACACTAAAATAAGTAAGAAAGTAATTTGCAAGGAAGAAATAAGGAATTTATAAATGAATATGAATAGTTTTGGTGAATGAGCCAAAGTTTGGCAAATGGGGTTTAATGTGACTAAGTGTGAAAATAACCAATTTGGTAAGAAGAATAGAAAGTCAACCTATTATCTAAATGGTGAGAAACTTCAGAGAGTTTCAGTGCAGAGGGATCTGGGTGTCATTGCGCATGAATCTCAAGAAATTAATATGCGGTACAGCGGGTAATAAGGAAGGCAAATAGAATTTTGGCATTTATTGCTAAAGGCATAGAGTATCAAAGTAGGGAAGTGTTGCTGCAACTATACAAGATGGAGGGGATAGGGGCTCAGTGGGTAGCACTGCAGCCTCATAGAGCCATGGTCCCAGGTTTGATTCCAGCCTTGGGCGACCATCTGAGTGGAATTTGCACGTTTAAATTAGATTAGATTACTTACAGTGTGGAAACAGGCCCTTCGGCCCAACAAGTCCACACCGCCCCGCCGAAGCACAACCCAACCATACCCCTACATTTACCCTTTACCTAACACTACGGGCAATTTAGCATGGCCAATTCACCTGACCTGCACATCTTTGGAGTGTGGGAGGAAACCTACGCAGACACGGGGAGAACGTGCAAACTCCACACAGTTAGTCGCCTGAGGCGGGAATTGAACCCGGATCTCTGGCGCTGTGAGGCAGCAGTGCTAACCACTGTGCCACTATGCCGCCCACGTTCTCTCTGTGTCTGTGCTAGTTTCCTCCGGGTGCTCCGGTTTCCTCCCGCAGTCCAAAGATGTGCAGGTTAGGTGTATTAGTCAGTGGAAATGTAGGATGATAAGATAAGGGGGTAGGTCTGGTTGGATGTGGGTTGGTGTGGGCTAGTTGGGCCAAATAGCCTCTTTCTGTAGTGTAGGTGTTCTCTTCTCTGTTCTGAGACTGCACCTGGGGTATTGCATAAGTTTTAGCTCTCTTAATTGAGGGAGGATGTAGTTGGAGGTACTTCAGAGGAGATTAACCAGATTGATTCCAAAGATAATGAGAGATTGATCAATTTAACCGACATGCTGTGGAGTTTAGAAGAACAAGAGGAGATTAAATTGGGTTAGAAAAGATACTGAAGAGGAGTGAGGAAGCAGCTATAGATATTTTGTCTTTGGGGCAATCTCAAACAAGAGCGTTTGGATCAGGGAGAGCAGATTTAAATTAAAGATAATGATAAGTTACTCCTCTCAAAGAATCATGAATCTGTGAAATCCACTATGGATGGCTGGACACTGATTTAAGGAGAAGGTAATAGGGTGAAGGGTTACAGGGAGTGATCAGGAAAGTGTATTGAGTCTGAGATGAGAGCAGCCATGATGGTATTAAATGGGGGAGCAGGCTCGAGGGGCTGCATTGTCTCCTCCTGCTCCGAGCTCTTATGTTCTTAGTGCCCTCCTGTGGCCATTTGTGGATGTACAGGAGCAAGTCAGAATGAATGGATTCAATGGAGTATTTGAACTTCACATGTTTGTTTTGGTATAACAAAAGGATTAGTTTCACTCAACATAATCACTTTTCCACTTTCTCTTTCAAGAATGTACTCCTTGCAAATCATTTTGCATCACCTCAGTCACTCTACTAACTATTTTGAGAATGCAAAAAACGAACATAAGTTTTTCCTTCATTTCTTGTGATATTCACTTGGTGACATTTACTCCAACATTTCACTGTCACTTGTTCATTTCTTAGTACCAAGTTCATCATGATGTCTTCACTCACATCTGCCTTTTAGTGCTCCAGCCTCTCATGGTGAACACTAAATATTCTCCCCCTCCACCTCCCCCTTTCTCCTTTCCTGTCTCCCTTTCCCTCTGTGACTATTTCCCCTCTTTTCGAATGCAGTATCTGTGCTTGGAGACGGTGGTCTATGTTTTACACTGACCCTCAGTGTCAGGTCTAAGAGTGAATTCGAAGCCCAGCCTTGCCGCAGTGACCCTGGGGCTGCTGGGTTTACCACAGGCTGCCTCTTCATTAGCCGCCGGCAAGCTCTTCATCCCCAAAATGGAGCTAATGACTTCCTGATTCTACCCAATGTACCAGGGGCTGATGGATCTGACACCACAGCAGTCGCCCAGGGAGAGGGAAGGGGGCAGATGCTGAGGGTATCTCAAATTGGAGCAACCCTCAGACAATTAAGACACCATTAGACTTGAGGAGGTTAAGGAGGGGTGTATGCTCCAAGGGACGGAGCAGAAACACCTCTGGGGGGTGTGGGGGGGTTATTTGGAGACCTCTCCTGTTTGGACCATGACACCTCCAGCACTGATACCCTCCCTCCCTCACCCATCCAAAGTTACCACAAGGAAGCCATCTCCCTGAAGCTGGTGAGGGCTCACAACATGGTCAGGAGTTGCCTCACAATCTGGAAAATGGCAGCTGGTCATAAGACCACAACGTATAGGAGCAGAATTAGGCCATTCAGCCCATCGAGTCTGTCCCACCATTGCATCATGGTCCTTACACTGGTTTGTAAGTGTTGCCTTCATTGTACAAATTGATGCCTGTCTCCATGGTGATGGTAGCTGGTCTGGAACCCAGTCATTGGGAAACTTCAATGGTGGCATCACAGCAATAGGGCACTACTCCAATGCAGCACCTTCCTACTTTACCAGCCTCACAACCTCCACTCTCACTAATGTCTTGTGAGAGTCAAGTAAGGGGAGACAGTGGCTGATTCTGTGAACACCTGTCTTCAGAGACGATAGTGCCATCAAAAAATTGTCAAGAGTTTTGCTTCTATTCTGGCCAATCAGAAATTGGCTTTGTTTCCTTTTTATTTGATGTGGGGAGTTGAGTGTGTGGCGCCATCTAAAGGACAGTGAGAAGCAGCTGTTAGACACAAGGTTTCTGTCCGTCTTTCACTCAGGTTTGAGCAGGACATCAGGAGCTGTCCTTCCCAATCATGTGACCATCCTTCACTGAGCATGGAATGACTGAGCCAGGAGCTGTCAGATTCAGGAAGTAAATCATTCAAAGGTTTGTCTTCTGCCAGCCATCTTACAGACCCAGTGGGAGGAGCTCTGTGGAAATCCCCTGTGATAAAGAAGCAATTCTTCACTGAAAGGCTGGTGACCCAACGTCATTCTCTCCCACAGGAGGCAGTGGAGGCCAAGTCACTGAATATCACCAAGAAAGAGATTGACAACGTTTCAGGTATTAAAACCATTAAGGGGTATAGGGGCAAAGTAAGAATATGGCATTGAGACAGGGGATGGTCATATTGAATGGTCTACTCCTGCTCCCAGTTTCTGTTTCTGTGTTTAAGCAGAAATGTCAAGACTGATGGTCCAGTGCAGAATTGAAGGAACACTTCACTTTTTGAGGTTCAGTTTTTCAATAACAAAACATTAGTATTTTTCCAAGGCCCTCTCTACCTTGTTGAGTTGTTGTAAAAGATCCCATGGCACTGCTTGGAGGTTATGCTCCAGGGGAGACTGAAGCATTGGTTTAGATTCCTGCAGCAAACTCTGTTCCTGAGCTTCTGATCCTATCCCTCTGACAACTGTTTAATAATAAAGCAGGCTTCCTGCAAATAGAGTCATATTTGACTCATCACTTGCTGAAACCCTAATTTGTTCCCATTACCTCTTCACTTAACTATACCAATGTACAGCTTGCTGGCCTCCCATATTCTACCCTTCAGAATCTTGCAACCTTCAAAAATATTGCGGCCCATATTTACCTTGCACTGTGTCTGATTCATCTATCAACTGACCTAAAACTGCTCCCGGGTAAACACTGTCTTGATTTTAAAATTATCGTCTTTGTTTTCAAATGCCATGTAAATCCCAGTGGGGAATGGAGGTGCTCAATTATACAAGAACCAGAGGGAGAGACTCCACAAACATCCCCATCCTCAATGATGGTGGACAGAGCTCAAATGGGGCACTGAGTCACTAGCAACCTGCTGACTAATACCCCACTCGGATTTGTCTTTGGCCATTGCTGTATAGAAATAACATTATATATTTCTGTATTTTTAATTGTAGATTAAAATGCCAAAAGGACTGTTTTACCATAAAAGACTGAGAAGGAATTGCTGTACTTTTAAAAAATGAGTTACTGAAACTCATTGTCAGTGGAGTTTGCACTGTTGCCTTTCACTGGGGAAGAAGAGATGAGGTGACTCTGGCTCTGTGTACAAAGTGAGATGCAGCCAGCAGGAGGTTGCTGATTGGTTTGTGGAGTTGTGACTGTTTGTGGATACCAAAGGCCATCAGCTTCACAACAATTTTCTGATTGGCCCTTCACCTCTGACAGTGCAGTGAGTGTGTTTGTGTATTGAAGAACATGGCGTCAGGCACAGAGAGAAGAATACTGCCTTATGGTCACTTTCAATATTAAACTTCAAAGACAGAAATTAAGATATAATTCAGTAAAAATGTTTGAATCTGTGTTTCTTTATTTCATGTAATGATTATTTTGTATATCTAATAATTGGAAGAAATGGATATATTATTGCATTTCTCAAGATTTCTCTGAATTTAGACTGAGCCAATACATATATGCATGTGTTTGTACAGGAGCTCAGCAGTTGAAACATGTCTGCAGTGTCGTCTGCGATAAGTAACGGATTTGTGTATTGGTCCGGTTCAAACTGACTGCCTGTAATCGTGGAAATAAGAAAAAATGCAACATATGGCATCCACAGCACGATGAAAGTGCCAGAAATGGCAAATAATAAAATGATAGATTTCCTTCGGCTTTGCATCTCTGGATCGTCGCTGTTCTGGGTGTTGTGTTGACCTTGCAGTGCTCTGCGGGTTCGATTCACCATCACAATGTGTCGGACAGTCAGTGCGTTGAGCAGTAAAATCAAAACGTATGGTAACAATGGGTTTAAAGTTATGTCAATCCAATCAAAAGTTATCCATTCTGTTAATGTATAATAGGTTGGTTTAAACTCAGCACCCCATTCCACATCGTTAATTATATAGAGAGGTTCAAAGGCAAAATAGACCGGGATGTTTTTGAAGCAGAACAAAGTGCACACGATTGCAATCATCAGAGCTGCAATGTTTGCCCTGCAATATTTCTCTCGGACATTTGGACAAAAAATAAGGACAAATCGATCAACAGTGAAAGTGACTGTGAACCAGACAGAGCAGTCAATGGCCACATAGTGGAGAACCTCATTAATGCTTGTTAGAGTTGTTTGATCCAGAGGTGAAAATGGGATATAGTAATAAAGTATGTAATAGATTATCACATTAAAAATAATGACCATGAAGTCTGCTGTTGTCATACCCACAAGATAAAGAGTGATCCCTTTAGATAGACCACAACCTCCTTGAGACAGAAGGACTATTGTTAGGAGGTTACCTATTTAAACAAAAAGAAAAAAAAACTTCAATTTAAAAATTGGTAAATTATTACCATTGGAATATCTTTTACACAATTATAGACATACAACAGTGTGAACACTTTATTCACAAAATGTTCAGGTCGTTTTATTTCTAATTTTGCCTCATTTCATCATTAAACATTTAATTTGGCAATATCATAATATTAAACCTGTACCAACTCTGAATGTGATAGTGAGGATTTATCATGCAGCATGCATGAGGTCTTAAAAATTCAACTCTTTTGTGTACAAAAGTTTATAACTTTAGTCTCCATTATCTCGCACAGCAAATCTCCTTTCTCGTTACGTGTCCAGCTTTTCCATGCCTTTATTTCGAAAATGGTACACTTGGTTTGGTCTGGTTAGATTTATCAAGAATGATATTGTTTATTTCTGACAAACCCTTTGCGTTCGCGTACCAACGGCTGTAAGTTATAAACAAAAGGAAAGCCTCTGTCATAACGGTCTTACTCTCTAAAATCAGATATTCCGTTTGTATTTCTTTAAAACCAGACATTATATTGTCATCTCCATGCTGACTTTTCTTTAACACCATCTCTTAACCCTCCCCTGTTCAGCTTAGATTCTGATTCTCTTCCATGTCTGCAGGGATTTTTGTTTCCTTTGGTTGTCCAAGCCTTTCAAAAGAATCTCAACGAGCCCCACATCTGAATGGACTTCATCCTGTTTAAATGCAGAATCATCCTTATTTTTAACGTAATTCTCTTAATTCAACACTTCAGTGCTTGTATTATATCTTCCATATTTGCTCTGAGGATTTCAAGCAATCAATAAATACTTTATTTAGATTAGATTAGATTACTTACAGTGTGGAAACAGGCCCTTCGGCCCAACAAGTCCACACCAACCCGTCGAAGCGCAACCCACCCAGCCCCATTCCCCTACACCTAACACTACGGGCAATTTAGCATGGCCAACTCACCTAACCTGCACATTGTTTTGGATTGTGGGAGGATACTGGAGCACCCAGCGGAAACCCTCGCAGACACGGGGAGAATGTGCAAACTCCACACAGAGAGTCGCATGAGGCGGGAATTGAACCCAGGTCTCTGCCGCTGTGAGGCAGCAGTGCTAACCACTGTGTCACCTGTTCAAAATACTTGTTGTTTTTATTCTTCCATTTAGAGATGCCCAGTTCTTACGAACAGGATCAATTCCTTCACTGTTTTCAAGCTTTAATTTATGTTCAAGAGTACTATTCCTTCATCATTGCTCCATGGTGTCACTATTTGTTGGACTGGATTCAAAGTCATTCTTTCCATTGTTCCATCATCAGCCTGATGTTGTTCTGTGCTTTAACGCTTCTTGCTCAGGTCCTGCCTGCAGATTTAATTGGAATAGCTTAAATTCACCCCCAAGTGCCATTAAACTTTAATTAAAAACTAATCCTATGCATTCTGGAGATCTGAAATAGAAACACAAAATGCTGGACAATTGCAGTAGATCTGAGAGTATCTGTCAGCTAATATTCCGATATCTGTCTGTGAATCTGACCCTTTGGACATGTTTGATCGAAACAAGAAGTGCCTCACCAGGATTGGACACACATATATTTCTATCAGCCAATTGATTTCCATTGTACATTTTCAATTGCACAAAACACTGCCTTAGTGTATCAACACTGTAGAACACAGCTCTCACATAAGGGCACTGAGATGTTGGAACATGTGTTTCAGTTTTTGTATCTTCTGCCAAAGGAAGAGGTTGGAAGAGATTATAACCGGGGTGGGAGGACTCTTTGATGATGTTGGCTGCTTTTCCAAGGCAGCAAGAGGTGCAGATGGAGATAATGGATGGAAGGTTGGTTTGTATGATGGACTGGGCTGTGTTCACAACTCTCTGTAGTTTCTTATGGTCCTGGGCAGAGCAGTTGCCATATCAAGCCGTGAGGCTTCCTGATATAATGCTTTTATGTTGCATCAAAAAAACATTGTTCAGTATCTTTATGAACATGCCAAATGTCTTTATCCCCCTGAGGAAGAGAGGTGTTGTTGTGCTTTCTTGACAATCGTATCAATATGGATGGACCAGGATCATCACTCCTGGTGATTGGCACTCCTGGGAAAGCTCTTGACCGTCTCCACCTCAGCACCATAGACATATCCCTCTTAAACTCTAACCTCCTGTGGTGCTGGTGTCGGGACAGCCTGGGGCACTAGCACTAGCGCTGGCAGAGTAGGGAGCTGCTCCAGTCAGAAGGGCTTCATTTAAAGCATGTTGGGACTGACCTCCTGGAGAATTAATGAACCAAGGCTTTGGAGAGCACTCAGTACTAAATAGAGAGCAGAGTGTTCAGGAGGGGGAATGGGTAGACTTACTAAGAGCCTGATGGTGGCAGTTTTATAATGAGACCCAGAATGAGACAGGAATGGCCAGAATGTAAAAGCATTAAATAAACAGAAAATAAGGAAAAAGGGCAAATATTGATTAAAAAGACAAAATTCTTTACTTAAAATGTGTGTCTTACTGGGAACAAAACAAATCACAGAATCATGGAATTTGCAGCACAGGAGAAGGCCATTTGACCCATTATGTTCATACTAGCTCCTAGCATTGCTACCAAGCTAGTCCCAGTCTCTAGCCCCATCTCCGTAGCCCTCTAAATTAATCATTTTCAAAGATATATCCAGTTCTCTTTTGAAACATCCTGTGGAATCTGTCTCCACCACTCTCCCAGGCAGCATTTTCGAAATCCTAACAACTCTCTGGGTAAAGAGGTTTCTCCTGATCTCACTCCTAGTTCTCTTGCTGACAGTAATGAAATTGTGACCCCTACTTACTGATTGACCAACTGGTGGAAACAGGATATCCTTCTTTACTCTGTCAAAATAGTTCATTATTTTCAACACCTCAATAAGGTCACCTTCTCATCTTCTGTGCACCAAAGAGAAGAAGTCCAATTTGACTATTCTTTCCTTGTATCTAACATCCTTCATCCTTCATTCCAGCAAATCTCCTTTGCACTCTCTTCATGGCAATAACATCCTTCCTGTAATGAGGTGCCCAGAGCTGAACACAATGCTCCGGGGGGGGAGGGTCTGACCAATGATTTGCACAGGTGTAGCATCATGCACTCGCTTTTATATTCTGTGATCCATTTACAAACCTAAGGGTCCCCCAGTAAAGCTATTTAGCAACTGTTTCAACTTGCCTGACCACCTTCAGAGAATTATACATGTGTATCCCGAGGTCTCTCTGCTCCTGTCCTCTCCTCAATGTTGTACCATTGAGCCTGCATTGTCTCTCTGTGTTTCTTCAACCCACATACATTCCATCACATTTCTCTGCATTGGATTTCATCTCTAGGTACCTACCCACCTGACAAATAGGTCAATATCCCTCTAAAGTCATGGATTAATGACACAAACGAGGTTATTGTATATGATTTTAGGACCATTATGGAGACATGGCTACAAGGAGACCAATATTGGGGACAAAATATTCAGGGGTGTGTAACTTTTCAAAAGGACAGGCAGGAAGTGAAGGGGGGATGGGGTAGCTTAGTTAGTATGTGATGGGTAAAAATAATCAGGAGTCACATGATGTAGAATCCATGTGGGCAGAGATGAGAAATAACAAGGACAAGAAGCCAATGGTGGGATGAGTCTATCGGGGCCCTAACAGTGTCTGTTCGATCAGACAGAGAATGATCATGAGAGAATGAGGCCATGTAGAAAAGGCAGTGCACTCATCAAAGGTGACATTAATCATCGTGTAGAACGATGATCAAGGGGCAACAAGAGTCAGGAGGAAGAATTCCTAAAAGGACAGTTTCTTGGAATAAACTGTTATGGATCCAAGCAGGAATCAGGCTATTTTGGATCTAGTAATGTGTAAAGAGGTAGTTTTAACAAATGATTTTAGAGTCAGAGATCTCCTCGAGAAAAGTGATGACAAGATGGCAGAATTTAGCCTTCAGTTTGACAGTGAGAAATGTGGGTCAGAAACAACTGTCCTGACCTTACATAAGGGTAATTCCATAGGGATGAAAGCTGCCTTGGCTGGAGTTGACTGGGATAATATCTTGTCAGAAACAATGTATTTTTTATTCACTTGTGGGATGAGGGCGTCACTAGCTGGCCAGAATTTATTGCCAGTTCCAATTTGCCTTTGAGAAGGTGTTGATGAGCTGCCATCTTGAACCACTGCATTCTGTGTTCTGTAAGTAGACCCACAATACCCTGGGGGAGGGAATTCTAGGATTTTGACCCAGTGACATTGAAGGAACAACAATCCACATCAAAGTCAAGTTGGTGTTTGGCTTGCAAGGGAATTTGAAGGTGGTGGTGTTCCCATGCATCTGCTGCCCTTGTCCTTCATCATGGAAGTGGTTGTGGATTTGGTAGGTGCCATCTAAGGAGCTTTGGTGAATTTCTGCCATGTACCTACTCAGGAGTGTCGATGGTGGAAGGAGTGGATGCTTGTGGATGTACCAATCAAGCTGGCTGCTTTATCCTGAATGGTGTCAAGCTCCTTGGAGCTGCCTTCATCCAGATAAATGGGGAGTATCCCATTACTCTCCCGACTTATGTGTGAGTTGCAAACTGCAGTATTCTGAGCCTGTGACCTGCTCTTGTAGCTATTGTGTTTACTGGATGAGTCCAGTTGAGATTTTGGTCAAAGTTAACTTCCAGGATGTTGAAAGTGTGGTTTCAGTGTTGGTAACACCTTTGAATGCCAACTGGCAGTATTAGATTGTCTCTTTCTGGAGATGGTCATAATCTGGCATTTGTGTGGCATGGATGTTACATGCCACTTGTCAACCCAAGCCTGGGTATTGCATAGATCTTGTTGCGTTTGAACATGGACTGCTTAAGCATTGGAGGAATCACGAATGGTGTTGAATATTGTGCAATCATTGGCAAACATCCTGACTTCTGACCTTATGATGGAGGGAAGGTCATAGATGAAGCAGCTGAAGATGGGTGGACCTAGGACACTGCCCTGGGGAACTCCTGGAGCTGAGATAAATTACCTCCAATAACCACAGCCATCTCCCTATGTGCAAGCTATGACTCCAACCAGCAGACAGCTTGTCCATTGACAGCTATTGATTTCAGTTTTGCTCAGACTCCTTGATATCACATTGAGTCAAATGTGGTCTTGATGTCAAGGGTTGTCACTCTCACCTCCCGTCAGGAATTCAGCTCTTTTGCCCACGTTTGAACCAAGGCTGTAATGAGGTCAGGAGCTGAGTAGCCCTGGCAGAACCCAAACTGGGTGTCACTGAGCAGTATACAGCTGAGCAGGTGCTGCTTGATGCCGCTACTGATGATACCTTCCATCACTTTACTGATGATCGAGAGGAGACTGATGGAGCAGTAAATGGCCTGGTGGATTTGACCTGCTTTTTGTGTACAGGACATACCTGACCAATTTTCCGGAGTGTTGGGTAGGTTGTCAGTTAAGGAACAATGGCAGACTTTTAGCAATATTGTTGATGACTTACACCAAAGATATATCTCAGTGTGGAAGAAGAGGATGAGAAAGATGATAATCCAACTATGGTTAATCAAGGAAATCTAGGATCGTATGACATTGAAAGAAAAATAATTAGCCTATTGCATGGCATTGATTTGTGGTAAATGGAAGGATTGAGAAAGCTTTAAAAGCTAACAGAGATACCTAACATATAATAAGGAGGGAGGAAATAATCTCTGATGATAATCTAGCAAGTAATATAAAAATGTGCAGTGAGAGCTTTGTTAAATATGAAAAACTGATGAGTGAGTCCAAAGTGAAGATAGGATTCCCTCTGGGAATGAAACTGAGGAAATAACAATGAGGTTTCAGGAAATGGCAGTGGAAGTGAACAAAGACCTTACATCAGTGCAGGCTATCAATAGCAGTCCAAAATACTAAACAATGAAACGTCAAAATGGTAGGGAGGGATATTAAGAGAGAAAATGATGTAATAACTATCACTGGAGAAAAGGTACAGGGGAAGCTAGTGGGGGTAAAGACCAATATGTCTCCTCCACCTGATGGGTGGCATCGTGGGATTTTAATAGAAGTAACAGCAGAGATCATGGATGTTCTGGTAGGAACCTTCCAAGCATCTTTAGATTTGGGAGAAGGCTCAGAGAGTTGGAAAAGTGCCAATGATACACTCTTGTTCAAAAAGGGAAGGAGACAAAAATCAAATCACTACGGACCAATTAGATTAGCATCTGTCATTGAGAAAGGGTTAGAAAGGAGATAATAGATAAATAATGTGATCAAGCAGAGTCAGAATGGCTCCATGAAGGGGAATGGAATCTGATAAATTTACTTGATTTCCTAGAGAGTTTAAGAAGCAGGAGGGGTAAAGAGAAACTAGTCGAGATAATACACCTGGGGTTTGAAAAGGCATTTGATAAGGCTCCCACCATCTGCAACAAGAGAGAGTCTAACTATCAGCCCTTGACCTTCAATGGTATTGCCTTCACTGAAACCCAATATCAATGTTCTGGAGTGTACATTGACCAGAACCTGAACTGGACCAGTGATGTCAGTACAGTGGCAACAAGAGCAGGTCAGAGGCGAGGAATCCTGCTCATAATTCACCTCCTGATTCCCCAAAGCCAGGTCACTATCTACAACACACAGGTGAGGAGTGTGATGGAATACTCGCCTCTTGCCTTGATGACTGCAGCTCCAGAAGCTTGATACCATTCAGTACAGAGAAGCCCATTCAATTGGCACAACATCCACAAGCATCCACTTTCTCCATCACCGACTCAGTAACAGTAATGTACACCAGCTCGAAGATGAAGTGCAGAATTTCTCCAAGGTTCCTCAGACAGTGCCTTCCAAACCCAGGATCACTGCCATCTAAAAGGACAAGAACAGCAGATACATGGGAACACCACCACCTACAAGGTCCCCTCCAAAACATTTGGAAATATATCACTGTTCCTTCAGTGTCACTGGGTCAAATCCTTACAACTCCCTCCCTAATGGCCGAAATGTAGCAAATGGACTGCAGCAGTTTAAGAAAGTGGCTCATCATCACCTTCTCAAGGGCAACTAGGGATGGTCAGTAAATGCTGGTCCAGCCAGAGATGCTCACATGCCCTGAATGAACTGTAAAAAAGAGGCTAATAGACAAGAGAAGTGGCTGTGGGAGCATTGATAGAGGATTGACTAACTAATAGATAATGGAGAATTGGGATAAGGGAGACATTTTTCAGAGGGCAACCTGCAACTAGGTGAGTGCCACGTGGTTCTGTGCTGGGCCCACAGTTATTTAAAATATATATCAATGACTTGGATGAAGAAGGTGGATGTGCTGTAGCCAAGTTTGAGGACAACACAAAATCGGTGGGAAGGCAAGTTCATTAGAATTACACAAAAAGTCTGCAAAGGAATACAGATGGGTTAAGTGAGTGATCAAAAACTATGGTAGATGGACAATAACCTGGCTCAAGTGTACTCCTTCATTCTTCCAGTGAATGTGAGGATTGTATTGTGTAACATCTATTAAAATTAACTGTGTCTGTTTGTTCAAAGACTGCAAACTAATTTCACTCTCTCTGCAACTGCACAAAATCACAGGGGAGATTTAGTTGCTTTATATAACGGATGAATGTCTGATGATTCAGATCTGTCAACACCAATTGATATCATCACCTCTCTGAAAATGGAATTACCAACAATTGAACAGATAGCTTTCACTTACTACCATTTCCTCGCAATCTTCGGAATTCCTGGTAAGAAGCTGAAGCAGGTTGTGTTATCTTTTCAATCCCACTTTCACTCTGTTCTTTCCCCTGATATATCTCTGTGTATAAACCCTCCCTCTTTCTCTCCTCATGCAGGATCCAGTTTCAGGTGTTCCTCCAAGAAACAGCTCATGCTGTAATTTGTGAAGTTTAGTTTAGTTCCATGAGGACATGAGGAATCTGTGACCTGACGTGTGCTAAATGGTCCTTGTCTGGGAGGTACTTTCAGATTTCCGAATCCCAAAGCTTTCTCCGACTGGGTTTTTATTGCCATGTGTCTGGGTCTGTTGCTGGGACATGGGCTTGGATTTGATGTTGGTCAGTGGGATCAGGCAGGTCGAATGGATAGTGGGCATTCCATGTGCTCACACACCTGAATGATCTTCACAGTGGGACCAAGAGCTGGTCACCCAAGTCACATGGTGCCAGGGGCCTCCTCAGTGAAGCACACGGTAATGGTGGGTATCCACTGGGAGAAGGGTTAGGCCGTGAACAGCAAACAGCTCCAGCCATCATTGTACAGGGCTGTGGGAATGAGCAGGCAGCTGAGGGGAAGTACGATTGTGTAAATATCCTTCAGCTGTGGGGAGGCAGCATTGAGAGTTCTAAACCATTATTGTTGAGGGAGTAGGTTAGACCGTGTACATTAACCCTGGTGTCTCCCGTGACAGCACCATCTTTGACAAACCCCTTTGCCAAGATGGAGACATCATCCACCCCGTACAGGGAAGGCCCAAAGCTGAGGAGTGGGCCCTACACTGTGTCTCAGTTATGGGGCAGAGTTGGCAGAGGTGGGCAGTCAATGTGGGCATGTCTGGTTAATGTGGTTGACGTGCTGCAAGAGGCTGAGGGAGAGAAAGAGGATCAGTGGAGGTGTGGCCAAACTGACTCTGGTCGAGGAGGAGGAGATGTTGTAGCTGGTCACTCACCTAGAGACCCACTGGGAGGCTGGCGGCTGAGGGGCAGGAGTTGGCAGGAGGGTGAGATTCAGAGGGACCTAACTTACTCCATGAAGGAAGGGCAGAAGAAGGGAGATGTTGTCACCATTGGCAGAGGGAGAATGTTGGCATCTCCTCTGAAATGTCGGCTTTTCAGACTCTGTTCAACTGATTTCCCAGAGAAGGCCTGTGTCCTCTTAAATGATCACAGATGAAAATGAAGATCATTAATCTGTTGTTCTTTTATAACAGATTAATAGTTGGTCCCTGTAAATGCTCCTCAGTCAGCAGCATTGCCCACTGAGGTGGAACAGGGAGCTACACAGGGGCTGTGGGCTCGTGTCTGATGAAGCCTCACATCTTGATGGGTTTGTGCACATCTGCTGAGAGGTAAGGAGTGGGGGGTGGTCACAAGCCCATCCCAATCTCTGGTGGAGGCTGGTCGATCAGGTGCTGTGCAATATACATGCTGATTTGTAATAGAGTTAGGTGTTCAATCTTTGTTATGGTTAGATCTTGGACTTGGCTTTAGGTGAGGTCATGGTTAGGGTTAGGATTAGCTTATGCGTAGTGTTTAGAGTTATGGTTAGGGTTGTGGTGACAATTTGGGTTAGATTCATGTGAGGGTTAGAATTAGAGGAGATGTTTGCATTCGGAGTGTTTTTGAGTTCAGAATTGATTTTTGGGTTCGGGTCACGATTAGTCTTCAGTGTTAGGTTTAAGGTTCAATTTTGGGTTCAGATTTTGGGAACAATTAACTTGAAGTTTAGGATGAGGAGAATGTGAGGACTGCAGATGCTGGAGATCAGAGTCAAAGTGTGTGGTGCTGGAAAAGCACAGCTGGTCAGGCAGCATCCAAGGAGCAGGAGAATTGACATTTCAGGCATAAGCCCTTCATCAGTTTCGGGTTAGGGTTTGGGTCAGCTTTAGTGCGATGTTTAAAATTAGGCTTAGGTTCAGGGTTAGGGTTCGGGGAGAGGTTTGTTTTAAGGTTCGGGTTTCGAGCTCGGTCCAGAATTAAGGTTAGGGTTAGCATTAGGATGATTGTTGGAGTTGTTAAAGTGATCCATTGCATTATCACTGAACTCAATATGCAAGGGAAAAGGAGATGGAGACATCTGACATCATCATCAGGTCATTGTCCCTCTGTCAGGAAAGTGTGGAGGGCCAAGTGAGCCTCAGAGTGGGACATGTGGAGGAGCAGTCACCATTGGGAAGTACCTGTCAGGGCACTCCTGATGGGGACAGTTACTCCTCTACCCTCTGCCACTGACACCAGTGCTTCAGAGAGCCATGGTGATGAAGGAGGTTCCTGATACTGTGCAGGAGAGCCTCACCATGTCAGGGTCCAGACAGACTCAGACAAACAGAGGACCACCCCCAAGGCCATTCCAGACAAAGGGATATTAGAGTCAGCCGCCTGCCTCCAGGACCATTGGCAGCACATGGGGAAGGCTACAGTGCAGCAGGCAGGAACAATGTAAGGAATCACACTGAGTCTGTATGGGAGAACACAGGGAATAATTTATGATGTCTTTACAGGAATGATATTGCTGATAACCTTCATTAAATACATGCACATGAGGATGGATGTGTAGTTATTGCTATCGTTCATTTGGCTGGTCTTAGGGATGGATGACGACTTGAGGGTTTACTAACCAGGGCTTGTTGCTGGTGTGTGTCCCAGCATCCTTTTCAGTACATGCCTTACCTTTGCTATACACAATGACTTGAGGTGACATTATGGAATTTAGCAGGATGTTAATCCTTTTGACAGATCGTCTCAGTGCTTGTGTGAACGTTATTGCAATGTCACACGGTGGCTCAATGATTAGCACTGCTGCCTCACAGTGCCAGAGACCTTGGTTCAATTCCTGCCTCAGGCAGCTGTCTGTGTGGAGTTTGCACATTCTCCCTGTGTCTGCGTGGGTTTCCTCCGGTTTCCTCCCACAGTCACAAAGATGTGCAGGTTGGGTGAATTGGCCAAGCTAAATTGCCCACCGTGTTAGGTGCATTAGTCAGAGGGGAATGGGTCTGGGTGGGTTGCTTTTCGGAGAGTCGGTGTGGACTCGTTGGTTTGAAGGGCCAGTTTCCACACTGTCGGGAATCTAATCTAATCTTATCTCCTGTGTCTCACTGGGGTCATTTTGACAGTTTAGGAGAGTGGTCCAGGAAATAGCTGATGAAATTCAATGTGAGCAAATGTGAGGTCTTGCAATTATGGGAAAAGGATTACAGGCATGGACTAGTTTTTAAACAGTGAGAAAATTTATAAAGCCAAAGTACAAAGGGATCTGGGAGTGCTAATCCAGGATTCTCTAAAGGTTGACTTGTGGTTGAGTCCATGATTAAAAAAGCAAATGTAATGTTGTCATTTATCTCAAGAGGGTTGGAATGTAAAAGCAGCGATGTGCTTCTGAGACTTTATAAAGCTCTAGTTAGACCCATTTAGAATACTGTGTCCAGTTTTGGGCCCCACACCTCAGGAAGCACATAGTGGCTCTGGAGTGTGTCCAGCGGAGATTCACATGGATGATCCCTAGAATGGTAGGTTGAGGGGAATTCTAGTAGAAATGCATGGCTTAGAAAAGGTGGGCGCTGGGAAATTGTTTCCATTAGATGGGGAGTTTAGGACCCATGGGCATATCCTTAAAATTAGAGGGGGTCAATTTCGAATGGAAATGAGGAGACATTTCTTCAGCCAGAGAGTGGTGACCTGTGAAATTTATGGTGATGGAGTGCAGTGGGGGTGGGGATATTGAGTGTCTTCAAGGCAGAGATTGATAAATTCTTGATCAAGGAATTAGGGGATATGGGGAGAGTGCGGGGAAGTGGAATGGAAACACCCATCAGACATGATTCAATGGTGGAGTGGACTCGATGGGCTGAATAACCTTGCTTCCACTCCTATGTCTCATGGTCTTATAAAAGTGAGCCATCACTTCAATAGACAGCCCATCCCTCCCAGAATCCATCTCTCCAATGGCTGTGGTCCATTGCCCACCATGGAACCCAGGGGTGTTGAAGGTTTTATAAGTCAGGACCCCTCCCTGGAATACACACACGAACCTGGAGAAGCCTTTGTTGATACTTGCTGACTAATTGGACACTGAGAGAGTGAGCCCCTTTAATATTTACAAATGCCCCTGGTTATCTTACTGAAACCTCAACAGTAACATGCTTGTAATCAATAACACCTTCCAGTTTTGAGAATTCAGCAAGATTCCTGTATCCTGTGGCCATCTTCCTGCCTGGTGAACCTCATCTGTGGTGAAAGTGATGTAGATGTGAGCACACCAAAGCATTGCAAATGTCCCCATTTTCATACAGTATTGTACAGGAGCTTACGGCCCACTATAAAGGTCTCGGTCTAATGGTCACGAGAAGCTGCAGATACGAGAGCTCAAAGCCTGAGGTGATCTTTGAAGCTACAAACACTGAATACCCAGAGACACAATTGGAACTGATTTGTAACAAAGAGACATCACTAACTTCCTGGAAAGGCACACTCTGTGCAGACACTGGAGCTCCAGTTGCTGTAGATAGTTTATACACTGTTTATAGACCAAAGGCAGTGATCGTACATTCTCCTCTCAGGCTGTTGTTATTCTCAATGGTTTTCTTACACAGGACGAGGTCCATTATGTCCCTGTTATACAGAGCCCACCTGCCCCTGGCTATCTGCGCTCTTGAACCTTCTTGTCTTGACCTCCTCCCACGTTTACAATCCCCATGGGGACAGTTACCTGTGGTCTCCTGTTTGAGTCTCAGGCCTAACAACAGACCTATCTTGAGGCTTGAAGCCCCTCTTTCCTCCGGTCCATTTCTTAATGTCCTGACTGAACAACACAAAGTCCTCAAAACCAAATGGAGCTCAATCTGTCAACTTCATGGGAAACATCACTGAGGACATCTCTGCTCACAAAGATATGGATGGATGTTTATCTGTCTCAGTGCCCCTGATATAACACTGTTGGAAAACCCTCTGCCCATACTGTTTTGCCAGTGTAACCTCTGTAATAAAATGTATCCCACACAATTGTGGTCAATTGAGCTCACAATGAGCTTCAGTGTCTGTAAATTAGTCAATGTTCAAATGAGGCAGCCCCTCCCACTCCCGTCCACCCTTCTGTTTAATTATAGATGAACAGAAGGCAAAGGGGTGGGGGGTGCACCCACTCAATTCATCTCTGTAAAGGGATTCTCGGTTGAGAAATATTTTGCTTCCTTTCAATATGTGCAATATTTCTGCATATTTGTAAGTTTGCCTGATGGGAAATCTCAGTAACTACATGAGGCTGAAAGGAATTATATCTCAATATTGTAAGATGAAATTTTTGGGAGGAAACACATGTGCAGTGTGAACATCAACGTAGACCTATTGGACCAAATGACCTGGTTTTGTGTCATAATTTCCAAGCAATATTGTGTTATTAATCTGGGGATTCTGCTCTTTTCTTTGTAGCAAACTTCCTGACAATTGTCCTTCTAATTCGTGGAGGCTGTGGTCTATCCAAAGGGATCTCTCTTTATTTGGTGGGTATGACGACAGTTGATCTCCTGGTCATTATTTCCAATGTGATAATCTACTACATGTTTTACTACTATTTCCCATTTTCATTTCTACACTTCACCTCAATAAGGAGCATCAATGAGGCGACCAACTACACAGCTGTTGACTGCTCTGTTTGGCTCACGGTCGCTTTCACTGTCGATCGCTTTGTCCTCATTTGTTGCCAGAGGTTGAGAGCAAAGTATTGCAGGAAGGAAACTGCAGCTGTGGTGATAGTGACTGTGTGTGTTGTGTTCTCACTCAAAAATATTCCCTTGTGTTTTGCTTTTGAGCCAATCTATACCGTTAACAATGTGGAGTGGGGCGCTCATTTCAAGCCAGACTATTTTATCTTACCAGGATGGATAACCTTTGACTGGCTTGACACAATTTCAAACCCACTAGTGCCATTCTTTCTCATTTTACTGCTCAACGCACTGACTGTTCGACACATTGTGATGGCGAATCGAACCCGCAGAGCACTGCAGGGTCAACGCAACACCCAGAACAGCGACGATCCAGAGATGCAGAGCCGAAGGAAATCCATCACTTTACTATTCACCATTTCTGGTACTTTCATCGTGCTGTGGATGCCATATACTATGTTTTTCCTAATTTCTAGAATTACAGATGCATTTTATGAGCCAGATCATTATACAGATCCCATATTTATTGCAAACTGTACAGGAGATATGTTTCAACTGCTGAGTTCCTGTACAAACACATTGATTTATGCATTGGCTCAGTCTAAATTCAGAGAAAATTTAAGAAATGCAATAATGTTTCCATTTCTTCAAATATTTCAACATGTCAAATATTGTTTTAAAAAGTGACTGGAAACAAAGTTACAAAGCTTTACATCAATCTACTGAATACTACAATTCTGTCTTCAGAGGTTGATACAAACTCTAAGTAACAGGCTTGTCTCTATGGTGATATTCTCCCCTCTGCATCACAGGGTCATGTGATCAAGCACATGACTGAGGCTGACAGCACTCCACTTCAGATGAGCTGGTAACACAACACCAGTCCATGCTCCTCATTGGATGTAACATTTCCCACAGCCCTCCTTTGAGAACAAGCAGTGATGTCATCCATAGTCTTCTGGCTAATATTTATCCTCTAACCGCCATCACTGAAAGTAGATTGTTTGATTATTTGTCTTATTGTTGAATGTGAGGTCTCACTGTGTACAGATTCACTGCTACATTACAACAATGACTCATTTTTAAAGTACTTTGTGAGTTGTGCAGGTTTCTTTATTCACTCCCGGGATGTGTGTCTCTCTGGCTGGGCCCAGCATTTATTGCCTGTCCCTCGTTGCCCTTGAGAAGGTGGTGGGGAGCTGCTGTCTTGACCCACTGTAGTCCATGTGCTGTAGGTGGATCCACTGTTCCCTAAGGGAGGGAATTCCAGGATTTTGACACAGCAATAATGAAGAATATGTTTCCAAGTCTGGATGGTGTGTGGTATGGAGGGGAACTTTCAGCTGTTTGTGATCCCATCCATGTGCTGCCATTGTCCTTCTTGATGGAAGTGGTTGTATGTTTGGAAGGTGCTGTCTGAGGATCTTTGGTGAATTTCTGCAGTGCATCTTGAAGACAATACACACTGCTGCTACTGAGCATCGTTGGTGGAGGGAGTGGATGCTTGTGGATGTGGTGCCAATCGAGCGGGCTGCCTTATCCTGAATGATGAAACATTATTTAAGGTGGTAGGAGCGTCACCCATCCAGGCAAATGGGGAATATTCCATCACATTCCTGACTTGTTATTTACAGATGGTGGACAGACTTTGGGAGTCAATTGCTTGCTGCAGAATTCTTAGTGTTGTAAATGTACAGGAACAGATTGGCTAGGGGAGTGGGAAGTTCTGGAGCACAAGTCTTCAGTACTATGACCAGAATATTGTCGGGACTCACATCCAGTATCCAGCTTTTCCAGTCATTCCTTGAGATCACATGGTCTGCATTGGATTCACTGAAGACCGGTATCTGTGATGCTGTGGAATACTGAAGGTGCCCAAATTGGATCATCCACTCGGCATTTCTGTCTGAATATTGATGTGAATGTTTCAGACATAGAACATAGAACATAGAACATAGAACATAGAACAATACAGCACAGAACAGGCCCTTCGGCCCACGATGTTGTGCCGAACTTCTATCCTAGATTAAGCACCCATCCATGTACCTATCCAAATGCCGCTTAAAGGTCGCCAATGAATCTGACTCTACCACTCCCACGGGCAGCGCATTCCATGCCCCCACCACTCTCTGGGTGAAGAACCCACCCCTGACATCTCCCCTATACCTTCCACCCTTCACCTTAAATTTATGTCCCCTTGTAACACTCTGTTGTACCCGGGGAAAAAGTTTCTGACTGTCTACTCTATCTATTCCTCTGATCATCTTATAAACCTCTATCAAGTCACCCCTCATCCTTCGCCGTTCCAACGAGAAAAGGCCGAGAACTCTCAACCTATCCTCGTACGACCTACTCTCCAATCCAGGCAACATCCTGGTAAATCTTCTCTGCACCCTCTCCAAAGCTTCCACATCTTTCCTAAAGTGAGGCGACCAGAACTGCACACAGTACTCCAAATGTGGCCTAACCAAAGTCCTGTACAGCTGCAACATCACCTCACGACTCTTGAATTCAATCCCTCTGCTAATGAACGATAATACTCCATAGGCCTTCTTACAAACTCTATCCACCTGAGTGGCAACCTTCAAAGATCTATGTACATAGACCCCAAGATCCCTCTGTTCCTCCACCTGACCAAGAACCCTACCATTAACCCTGTATTCCGCATTCTTATTTGTTCTTCCAAAATGGACAACTTCACACTTGGCAGGGTTGAACTCCATCTGCCACTCCTCAGCCCAGCTCTGCATCCTATCTAAGTCCCTCTGCAGCCGACAACAGCCCTCCTCACTGTCCACAACTCCACCTATCTTTGTATCATCTGCAAATTTACTGACCCACCCTTCGACTCCCTCATCTAAGTCATTAATAAAAATTACAAACAGCAGAGGACCCAGAACTGATCCCTGCGGAACTCCACTTGTAACTGGACTCCATGCTGAATATTTACCATCTACTACCACTCTCTGACTTCGACCGGTTAGCCAGTTTTCTATCCAATTGGCCAAATTTCCCTCTATCCCATGCCTCCTGACTTTCCGCATAAGCCTACCATGGGGAACCTTATCAAATGCCTTACTAAAATCCATGTACACTACATCCACTGCTCTACCCTCATCCACATGCTTGGTCACCTCCTCGAAGAATTCAATAAGACTTGTAAGGCAAGACCTACCCTTCACAAATCCGTGCTGGCTGTCCCTAATCAAGCAGTGCCGTTCCAGATACTCGTAAATCCTATCCCTCAGTACCCTTTCCATTACTTTGCCTACCACAGAAGTAAGACTAACTGGCCTGTAATTCCCGGGGTTATCCCTATTCCCTTTTTTGAACAGGGGCACAACATTCGCTACTCTCCAGTCCCCTGGTACCACCCCCGTTGCCAGTGAAGACGAGAAGATCATTGCCAACGGTACTGCAATTTCCTCTCTTGCTTCCCACATAATCCTAGGATATATCCCGTCAGGCCCGGGGGACTTGTCTATCCTCAAGTTGTTCAAAATGTCCAACACATCTTCCTTCCTAACAGATATCTCTTCTAGCTTATCAGTCCGTTTCACACTCTCCTCTTCAACAATACAGTCCCTCTCGTTCGTAAATACTGAAGAGAAGTACTTGTTCAAGACCTCTCCTATCTCTTCCGACTCAATACACAGTCTCCCACCACTGTCCTTGATCGGACCTACCCTCGTTCTCGTCATTCTCAGGTTTCTCACATACGCATAGAATGCCTTGGGGTTATCCTTGAGCCAGGGATTTTTCATGCCCTCTCTTAGCTCTCCTAATCCCTTTCTTCAGGTCCCTTCTGGCTATCCTGTATCCCTCCACTGCTCTGTCTGAACCTTGTTTCCTCAACCTTATGTAAGCCTCCTTCTTCCTCTTTACTAGACATTCAACCTCCCTCGTCAACCAAGGCTCCCTCACACGACCATTTCTTTCCTGCCTGATCGGTACATACATATCAAGGACACGTCGTATCTGCTCCTTGAAAAAGTCCCACATTTCCACCACATCCTTCCCTGACAGCCTATGCTCCCAACGTATGCTCCTCAAATCCTGTCTTACAGCATCGTAATTTCCCTTCCCCCAATTGTAGAAACTTCCTTGTTGTGCGCACCTATCTCTCTCCATAACCAAGGTGAAAGTCACAGAATTGTGGTCGCCATCACCAAAATGTTCACCCACTAACAAGCCCACCACTTGTCCTTTATTTATATCATTTACACAGATGTGTGGGACTCTTCTGTCATTCAGGATGGGGACATTTGTGGAGATTCTTCCTCCTGTGAGTTGTTCAATTGACCACCAACATTCATGACTGGATGTGGTGGGAATATGGAATAAAGGTCTGATCCATTGGTTTTGGGATTGCTTTGCTCTGTCTATCACTGGCTCTGATGCTGTGTGACATGCAAACAATCCTGTTTGGTAGCCTCACCAGGCTGTCATCTCATTTTTAGGTATACCTAGTGCTGCTCAGGCATGTCCTCCTGAACCCTCCATTGATGTCTTAGGATTGATGTCTTAGCTTGATGGCAATGGGTGAGTGTAGAATATACAGGGCCATGAGGCTGCAGATTGTGTTGGAGTAAAGTCAAACAGTCAAAGAATCATGGAGTCATGGAGCACAGAAACAGACTCTACAGTCCAACCAATCCATGCCGAATGGAATCCCAAACTCAACTCGTCCCAACTGTCTATGCTTCACCCATATCCCTCTAAACATTTCTTATTCATCAACTTTTTCTTATGGCTTCTAAATATTATAACTGACCCCACATCCATCACTTGCTCTGGGAGTTCATACCACACACTATCCACTCTGTGTAAAAAAAGTTGCCCCATGTCTTGTTAATATATTTCTCCTTTCACCTTAAAAATATTCCCTCCACCCTTGAAATCCCCCACTCGAGGGAAAACAGATTGTGTTGATAGCCCACAGTGCCTCATGGAAACCAAGTCTTGAGTTGTTAGATCAGTCCCATTTATCCCAGTGATAGTGCCACACAACACAATGGAGAGTATTCTCAATGTGAAGGCAGGATCTCGCCTCCACAAGGACTGTGTGGGAGTCACTCTTCCCCGTCATGTCATGGACAGATACATCTGCAGCTGGGAGATTTATTAGGATGAGGTCAAGTAGCTTTTTCCCTCTTGTTAATTAAAGTACATCTCCATCAAAACAGCATCATGAATCTTTTAGAAACCCAAACATTTCTCATTTACCTTTAAACAAATAAATCACAAGAGTGTAGACAATCAATTAAATGTACTTGCAACTTAAAGAGCTAAATAGTAAAAAATGTGATTTACTTCTTGTGTTTCTGTTCGTAATAATTCATGTGATTTGGTCTGTATTGTGTCTGTCGTTATCGATGTGTCTGAGTCTCTGTGTGTACATTTGAGTTTGTGTGTGTGTGTGTGTGTGTGTTCATGAGGGTGTGAGTGTTTTTCAATGCATGTACATTTCAGATTGTTGTGGAATAAAATTTCGGGCGGAATCTTATCGGGGTCTTTATGACGTTGGCAATGGGAAATCATGTGACAGAATCAGATGACACGTGCAGCGAGGCCTGTCTAAACATCAAGATGGTCTTGCTCCACCTTTCATGTTTTTGATAAGTGGCATGTGGAAACTCTCACTGGGCAGCAGGGAGATGGGGATTGATGGGCATTAGTGACGGCTAAACACCACCTTGTTAGCAACCCAACTCAGCTCATTAATATTCAGCCTCACATCTTCCCAAACTCAACAAACAAGCTCAGTTTCTGGGAAAATGCACCAGAGTGAGGACCTCGTGGATGCAGCTCACCGCTTGGTCTGAAAGACCTTCATGTTGGAGACCGGACACCATCACCTCAGGGGCACAGTCCATGGGCATCAGTCACATGATCCCCATCTCCATGGACATTGGCATCCAACATCTACCAGCCTCAAAAACCCCCCATGTCATATATCGAGCCCACTTACAGGACTCTTCTGCCCTTCAATGCTGCCCCTTGGTGTGCACTGACAACTCTCATTGTAACACTGCAGCAAGGACCCTGTACATTCAGGGCCACACACCCAGCTCATGGACTGGACCAGGCTGTATCTCCAGGCTCTCCACTTCCTCTCAGAGCATTTACTCACTCAGAGCCAACCTGGATGCTCAAGCATCCCTCCTCCCATTGCTTTGGCTCATATTTTCTGCTCATTTTCTCTCTCAGCCAGGCTCATACACTGCTGTCTGACCTTGTCATTGAGCACAGACACAAAACCAGGAAGCTTGTCAGAGTTGTCAGCAGGCCCCAGACAAGTCAAGGCAGAGAGCTTTCTCTCAGGGGTTCCCTGTGCAGTAAGTCAGGGGCAGCCTCCAGTCCCAGTCCAGGGCCTGCTCGGGGCAGTCAGAGTCAGGAGCCTCTCCTTATCATGGGGGAGCTATCGAATGGCAGGCAGCCTGCCTCCCACCGTGAGTCTTTCTGTCCTGTTTGGGCAGTTCTCCTCCTGGATTGAGAGTGAGGCAGGTATTAAGGGAGATGAAAGTGGGTGGCACAGCTGTTGCTGTTGGTGTGGGTGGGAAGGTGCCCTGCCTGAGTGAGTAGGCAGTGCAGAGGGCATGCAGGGTTAGTGGTGTTGGGGGTTGGGCTGGATAACAGCCAGTGGAGAATATTTTGAAGACAATAGTGTGAGTGGGAAAGGATGAGCCTTAGAGGGTGGTGGTTACAGGAGCAGAAATAGAATGAGTGTGAGGTAGTGGAGAGAAGATGGTGCAACGTAATCTGGCAGAGTGGAGAAGGACATTGACCTTCTTCGGACAGCGCTGGGCATTCATGCAGGCGGCTGAGACTGCACTGACCCGGGTGGGAACCTCAGACAGGGCTAGCATGGTCTGGTGTTGGGGTCTCCTCTCCTGCCCCCGGAGCTGGAGAAAGTCCTGTACAGGCAGCACCCCATCCAGTAGGAGCCTTCCCGCAGTGTGGGGTACCGATTTCCCCCTGTCTGCCATTCCTGGGGCAAATCTCAGCAACTGTACAGGGCAGCTCCACACTGACAGCTTCATCATTCAGTCACGATCCAAGCAGAATACAGAAAGTACAGGAGAGAAATTAAGAATGGAATGGGTAAAGAGATTTTATCTAACCTCTGGTTACTGACTCACTGCTCAATGGATTTTGTCTCTCTCGAATTTATCAAAACATCTCACAATTTTGAATAAAGGAATAATCCCAAATTCTTTAGTTTCTTCACACAACTGAAATCCCTTTTCACTGGCTCCAGACTGATTAACCTGCTTGGTGTCCACTTCAACCCTGACTTCCTGCCTAACTTTCGAAAGGTTCTTTTGTTGGTGTATTCCAGACCAGGACAGCAAACAGCAAGGCAGTGAGACCTCACATTCAACAATAAGAGAAATGATCAAACAATCTGCTGTCAGTGATGTTGGTTAGAGGATAAATATCTAATATTCTGGTTGATGAAGAGGTTCACATCATCAATGTAAAATACTGAGTAACAGACACGTAACGCAGGGCGTATACAGATCACTGTTCTCCTTTATTTCCAGCATCAATCACTTCAATAATAAGGAGACTATGGGGACCTGCAGATGCTGCAGAAATCAGAGTTGATTAAGTTTGGAGCAGGAAAAGGCACAACAGATCCTGAGGAAGGGTCCTGTCTGAAACCAATGGGAAGGTGAAAGGGGCCATGGTACTAGAGTTCTATTGTTGGGCTGCATTTAGTGACACAGCACTACTCAGAGTAAAGCAGGAGGCAAACTTTTGGCAACATTTAATTAGATCATGTCTGACCTATTCTTCAACTCCATTTATCTCTCATCATAATTATCCAACAAACATTAATCACTCAGGCCTTCAAAGATTCATCAACCTTTTCTGCTGTCATTTGTGTGAAAAGTGCTTTCTGATTTCTCTCCCAGCTCTAATGCTTCACCTTGGGATGGTGCAGTGGCACACTGCATAGCACTGCTGCCCCCCAGCACCAGGGGACCCAGGCCCAACTCCAGCCTTGGGTGACAGTCTGTATGTTCTCCCAGTGTCTGTGTGGGCCACCACCAGGCACTCCTGACCCCTCCCAAAACCCCAAAACATATATTTACATATTTATAAAGTCACACATTGTTACAGCTGATTCTACTGCGGTCTGCATTATGGTCTAAAAATGTGGAGATTTGGTTCATTTTAAGGTATATTAGAGGTTGTTAGCTTTGAGTTTGTTCCATGGTGCCTGTGTGAGCTGATAACGAATGTTTAAACCTTTGACACAGCTGAGAGGCTTCCAGAAGTAAGACAGTCCTGAGGTTGCTATGGAGATAAATATTAAGCAAGAAGCTATTCTTTAAACATAAACTGGTCGGTTTTGACAATAGACAAGAGACAATAGACAATTGGTGCAGGAGTAGGCCATTCAGCCCTTCGAGCCTGCACCGCCATTCAATATGATCATGGCTGATCATTCCTAATTAGTATCTTCTTCCTGCCTTACCTCCATAACCCTTTATTCCACTATCTTTGAGAGCTCTATCCAACTCTTTCTTAAATGAATCCAGAGACTGGGCCTCCACTGCCCTCTGGGGCAGAGCATTCCACACAGCCACTACTTTCTGAGTCAAGAAGTTTCTCCTCGTCTCTGTCCTAAATGGTCCACCCCGTATTTTTAAGCTGTGTCCTCTGGTTCGGCACTCACCCATCAGTGGAAACATGTTTCCTGCTGCCAGAGTGTCCAATCCTTTCATAACCTTATATGTCTCAATCAAATCCCCTCTCAGTCTTCTAAACTCAAGGGTATACAAGCCCAGCCGCTTCAGTCTTTCAGTGTAAGGTAATCCCACCATTCCAGGAATTGACCTCGTGAACCTACGCTGCACTCCCTCAATAGCCAGAATGTCTTTCCTCAAATTTGGAGACCAGAACTGCACACAGTACTCCAGCATGCTATTAGCCTTCTTCACTACCTGCTGTACCTGCATGCTTACCTTCATTGACTGGTGTACAAGAACACCCAGATCTCTTTGTACTGCCCCTTTACCTAAATTGATTCCATTGAGGTAGTAATCTGCCTTCCTGTTCTTGCCACCAAAGTGGATAACCATACATTTATCCACATTAAACTGCATCTGCCATGCATCGGCCCACTCACCTAACTTGTCCAGGTCACCCTGTAATCTCCTATGATTTTGGTTCAAAAAAGAAACATAAGTAAACAGAGGAAGGACAAAGCTGGAATCTGTGAAGGACATGGTCTACTGTCCTTCATTAAAGACTTGGTTAATTTATGTTTAGAAAGAGAAAGAGCGAGTCTAGCAAGGTAGGTGGGGCCTCTTAACTTTCCAAAGAGAGAAACAACCTAGATACAGAAGATTTGTCAAGGATGTGTCTATGTGTGTCCCATGGGGTGTGATGTATGACTGTCAATGATACTGATATCATTCCATTCATTTTATCCCACTTTGGATGACATCATTCACACAAACTGGACGCTGTTGTCACATGGTGCGGGTGTAAGATCGATGTAGTGCGGTGCTGCACAGCAAAATGTCCGCTCCCTTGGCTGATGACGGCTGGAAACCACAACAAACTGTCTGGCTTTGTGTCTGCACCAAAGGGAAGATACAACAGAAATATTGTGAGCCTTTAAGCGACTCTCTAGTCAGAGAAACAGACATGCGTTTCTGTGATCGATAACGAGACATCAGAATAGTATGTTGCCTCCCGGTGCCAGGGTCAAGAATGTGTCAGAGTGGGCTAAGAGAACACTCAAAGGGTAGAGGAACCAGCAGGAGGTTGTTGTGCACATTGGAACCAATAACATCGGAAGTGAAAAGGATGAGATTCTGAGGAGACAATGTATAAATTATGCAGGACCATAAAAGTAGGACCTTTAGGGGAGTAATATCAAGATTCCTCACAGCGTCATGTGCTAGTGAGAGGAGGAATAGGAGAATAGAGCAGATGAAAGCATGGCTGAGGAGCTGTTGTATGGAAGAAGGATTCACATTTTTGGATCATTGGAATCTCTTCTGGGGTAGGGGTGTTCTGTTTAAGCAGGGTGGAGAATTGGAAAGAGACTAACAAACCAACGGGGATTTCTGGAGCAACTCGGGATGACTTAAGTTAGTCAGGAGGACCAGTCGGGACCTCAAAGAATAGATGAGAAAAGAGATCAGACTGAGACTGTTGCAGTTGGGGAACGGGGTAAAGGGCTTTTGCCCAAAATGTCGATTTTACTGCTCCTTGGATGCTGCCTGAAGTGCTGTGCTCTTCCAGCATCACTAATCCAGTTGGGAACGGAGCAAGTGAAACAGCCAGGGCAGGCAGGAACAAAGCAGAGAATGAGGTTTGGGCTAATAAATTAAACTGCATCTATTTCAATGCGAGAGGCCTGACAGGTAAAGCAGATGAACTCAGGGCATGGTTGGGAACATGGGACTGGGATATCACAGCCTTTACAGAGATGTGGCTCAGGGATGGACAGGACTTGCAGTGAATGCTACAGTGTATCGATGTGAGAGGAAAGAAAGAAAGGGTGGCAAGAGAGAAGGGGCATTGGTCTTTTTGATTCAGGGATAAGATTACAATTGTAGTTCGGGAAGATATTCTGGGGAATATGTGCAGGGAAGCTGGATGGATGAAACTCAAAATAAAAAATCGATGATCACCTCATTGGGATTGTACATAGATGCCCCCACAACAATCAAGGGGAAGTTGAGAAGCAAATTTGTAAAGATTCTCAGATAGACAGGGTAGTGAAGAAGGCATTTGGCACACGTACCTTTATTGGTCAGAGCATTGAATATAGCAGTTGGGAGATCATGTTGTAGCTGTGCAGGACATTGGTTTAGCCACTTTTGGTTTATTGTGTGCACTTCTGGTTTCCGTTCTATAAGAAGGATGTTGTGAAATTTGAAAGGGTTCAGAAAAGATTTACAAGGATGTTGTCAGGATTGGAAGGTTTGAGCTACAGGGAGAGGCTGAATACGCTGGGGCTGTTTTCCCTGGAGTGTTGAATGCTGAGGGGTGATCTTATTTTGAAGTTTATAAAATTATGAGGTGCGTAGATAGGGTAGATAGACAAGGTCTTTTCCCTGGAATTAGGAGGGGTGGAGAGTCCAGAACAGTGTATAGGTTAAGGGAAAGATTTAAAAATGACCTTAGGGGCAACGTTTTCACGCAAAGGGAGGTGTGTATGGAATAAGCTATCAGAGGAAGTGATGGAAGCTGGTACAATTACAGCATTTAAATGGAATCTGGATGGGTATTTGAATAGGAAAGGTTTAGACCAAGTGCTGGCAATGGGACTAGGTTAATTTAGAATATCTGATTGACATGGACATGTTAGCTTGAAGGGTCTGTTTTCATGCTGTACATCTCTATGATGTAATCTCAGTTATCTGTGAGAATAATAGCATGATAATGATTTTCAAAATGCCTCCCTTTTTTTTATGTGTCCAACATCGGATCATTTCATTGGTTCAATGTTGGCAAAACAATCAATTCAAACTCAATTGGGTTTCAGTATCCTGAGGCATAATTCAAATTGATTGGTTAAATTCGATTTCTTGTCAAAACAGCAACCAATACAGATAGCATTTCAGAGCCAAATGTTGCATATTTTCAATTTTCCAGTACACTCTGAGACTACTAGTTGGTCATATGACAGGTACTTCCAAGCCCTCAGTGCAGAGCAGCACTCACTCGCTCTTAAAGGTACAGTACATGCCTTCAACAATATAAACACCCCCAAAGGAAAAAATGAACCATCGTAATGAAAGATGGCTTCATTTTTATTTCCTATTTCTTAATCCCATTACAATGAAATACATAGGTCATTACTCTAAATTCATATTAATTTCTGCACACACACTCACACGATAACAAACCTGCTATCACATTTTATGACCCACAACATGAGCAATTTGTAATTCAAAAGTCTGTAACACAAGACTCCAATGAAATAATCTCAAATTCTTATCTTTAAGTCTTTCCAAGAATGTAAGAGGATTGTGGTCCATGTACATAACTGTCTCTGACACATTGTTCATCATATAAACATTAAAATGTTGTAAGGCCAGTACCAAACCCAAACATTCTTTTCCAATGGTGGAGTATTTTGTCTGATGGGTATTGAGTTTCTTTGAAAAGTAGCAAATTGTTCATTCAATTCCATCATCATCGTCCTGGAGCAGTACAGCTCCAACTCCGATATCGCTGGCATTGAATGCAACTATGAAGGGTTTCAAAATATTTGGTGTAGCTAAAACTGGTCCTGCGGTTAATACTGCTTTTAAATTCTCAAAGGCCTCCTGGCATTGCTCTGTCCACCAAAACTTTGTGTTCTTATGGAAACTGGAACTGGACCTGCCTGATTCTGTGAGGAAAGGAGAGATACTTACAGCTGTAGCTCAGCATTTAAACGTGCTGGAGAAACCATCAGAATCTATTGTTATGGCAAGAATTCAATTGCTAATGAAGCAGCTTGAGTGAGAGGTGAGAAATAAGGAAAGGGCAGCAGAAATTGAACAGTTTGCGTTACTTTTAATAGCAGAAGAGAGGGAAAAAGAGAGAGCAGAGAAAGAAAAAGAGGGAGCTTTTGAACTTCAAAAACTGACACTTAAAAAGGAAAGTCAGCTTAAAAGGCTGGAGATAAAGGCTGAGGGTAAACTTAGTGAGGAATCCATGTGGAAGAGCAGATATTTAAAACAGCAAGGTTAGCAGCTGAAGGGGCTGATAGTTATGAGCTCATCCATAAAACTCAGTTTGGCTTCCAGAATCAATTTCAGTCCATGAGGGATAGAAATTGGGGCAAAGTTATAACTTGGGCTGCCTGCTTAAGAATGTTTTGAGTGGTCTGGCCTCGTCTGTAACACTTTCTCTGGTAAAGGTACCTGCCAATAACCAAGCAGTAAGTCCAATGTTTGATGTCCCTGGCTTGTCCAACTTTCTCTGTACAGTCCTTCAATCTTGGTATGAGGTATGAGTCTGATTTTGTTACGGCATTGACCTTCCGATAGTCCACACAAAATTGTTGAGTCCTGTCAGATTTGTGAACTAACCCAATCAGCGAACTCCATTCACTCTGACTCAGTTCAATGATATCTTCATTGAGAATCTCATTCCCCTCCATCTGGGCCTGTGTGGCTTTGAAAGGATTAAGCCTGTAGGGGTGTTGCTTTATTACTACACCATTCCCTACTTCTACCTCATGCACAATAGTATTAGTCCTCCCTATCTTATTTCAGCGTATGTCCTCATACTGCTACAACAAACCTTTCAACTGCGTTCTTTGCTCCTGAGAAAGATAGTTCACTACCCTATCCCACTTCTCAAAGACTCCCTCATTGTTTAATGTATTTTGAGGTGTATCAAACTCCATGACATCTGGATTTGATTTCTCACTCAGTGGGCCAGGAACTAACACCTGTTTCTCCAGTTCTCTTTCTCTATGATAATCAAATATCAACATATTTACATGATATACCCAATACTACATTTCCCTATTTGACATCTTTACCAGATAGTTTACCTGACATAACGTTTTCTCAGTTTGGTAGGGACCACTAAACCTGACTTTGAAAGGATCTCTGATAACAATTCTAATACATCATTCCAATGGAAAACATCGGAATGTCAGAGTTTGTTATTATCAGCCACATGCTTCATTCTCTGCAGTCCCCTCTTCAGGTGATGTTTAGCTAACTCACCTACCCGATTTAATCCGTCCCTCACCTCAGATACATGATCCAAGTGTGAGATCTCCGACTTTGGTCCTGTCAATTTCTCCTTAATTAATTCCAAAGGCCCTCTCACTTCATGTCCAAATATTAACTCAAAGGGAGTAAACTGAGTGGATTCATTTGGGGCATCTTTAACAGCAAGCAATACGAATGGGATACCTTCATCCCAATCATTCAGGTAATCCTGACAGTACACTCTTAAGATGGTCTTCAGGGTCTGATGCCACCTTTCCAAAGTTCCCTGGGATTCAGGATGATACACACTTGATTTAAAGTGCTGTATGCCGCAGCTATCCATGACTTCCTTAAACAGCCCAGCAGTAAAATTAGACCCTTGGTCTGACTGAATCTCTCTGGGTAGCCCAGACCACATGAAGAAAGTCACTAACTCCTCTAGCAACCTTTTTACCTGAGTAATTTGGAATGGAATTGCTTCCGGAAATCTGGTAGGTACATCCATTATGGTTAGCGAGTACTGGTTACCACGTTTAGTTTTAGGAAGGTGATCTACACAATCAATTATAACCTGTGTGAAAGGTTCTTCGAATGTGTGAATTGGTAACAAAGGGGCTGGTCTGTTACTGCCGGTGGCTTACCTACCATTTGGCATGTATGACATGGACAGCAAACTTTAACTACACCTTTGTGCAGTCCAGGCCAATAGAAGTGCTTTTTGTACCTTAACCTGAGTCTTCCTCACACCTAGATGACCTCCGACTGATAATTCATGTGCTGTCCATAACCCTTCCTGTCTGTATGCTACTGGCAACACAATCTGGTGCAGTCCCACCCATTTCTCCTCTGCACTATCCTGCCGTGGTCTGTATTTTTGTCTTAGGATTCTATCTTTAAGATAATAACCCTCAGGAATATATTGATTCCTTTTCTGAGCATGCATCTATATATATAGATATCATTGATTGTCTTGTATTTCTGTTGTAAGTCCATCAGCCTTTTCCTGCACCATCACATCAAACAGGGTATCTGCTAACTGAACCTCAACTCCTTCATCTTTCTCTTCAGTTTTTGTTTCTTGCTGTGACTTATGATAGTGGGATCTTGTTATTATACAGTCTAGAAAAATTCCAGGGTATTGTTCTTTTAACTCCTCAGTTCTGTGGTCTTTCTTTGGCTTCTCCACAACAAGAGGTGTCACTCCCACCTTGGATCCTGTTAAATCATTCCCAAAAACAAACTGTATCCCTGGAACTGACACTCTGTCAATCACTTCCTCAGTCTTGAGTTGGCTCTCCAAACTGATCTGACACAGGGGAATGCTAAATTTCTATCCATCCATCCCACAAATTACCACTCTCTTGGGTAACAGGTCAGAAAGAATGCAAATACATTCATCTCTTACTATGAGAGACTGATTAGATCCTGTATCTCTCAAAATTATATCTTCTTTCCCTTCTCCCCTTGTTCTTTTTGAGTAAATTTTACCCACAGAGGCGAAATCTTTTTTTAGAGATCAGGCACTAACTCAATATCCAGCCCCTGCCCAGGCTTTGCACTCTCCTGCAGCTCCTTGACTTTTCAGAGAACATGGTACCGAGATCCCAGGACAATACAGTGTAGTACAAGCCCTTTGCCCCGCGATGTTGCGCCAACCTGTGGAACCAATCTGAAGCCTGTCTAACCTACACTATTCCATTATCATCCGTCTATTTATCCAATGACCATTGAAATGCCCTTAAAGTTGGTGAGTTTATTACTGTTTCAGGCAGGGAATTCCATGCCCTTACTACTCTCTGAGTAAAGAACCTACCTCTGATATCTGTCATCTATCCATCACCCCTCAGTTTAAAGCTGAATCCCCTTGTGCTAGCCATCACCATCTGAGGAAAAAGGGTCTCACTGTTTACCCTGTCTAATCCTCTGATCATCTTGTATGTCTGTTTTTAGTCACCTCTTAACCTTCTTCTTTCCAACAAAAACAGCCACAAGCCCCTCAGCCTTTCCTCATAAGTCCTTCCCTCCACACTAGGCAACATCCTGGTAAATCTCCTCTGCACCCTTTCCAAAGCTCCCATTTCCTTCCTCTCATGCGGCGACCAGTACTGGACGCAATATTCCAATTGCAGCCGCACCAGAGTATTGTACAGCTGCCACATGACCTCGCTGCTCCGAAACTCAATCCCACTACCACTGAAATCTAACACACCTACACCTTCTTAACAACCCTATCAACCTGGGTGGCAACTTTCAGGGATCTATTTATATGGACACTGAGCTCTCCCTGCTCATCCATACTAGATCTTACCATTAGCCCAGTACTCTGTATTCCTGTTACTCCATCCAAAGTGAATCATTTCACACTTTTCTACATTAAACTCCATTTGCCACCTCTCAGTTCAGCTCTGCAGCTTATCTATCTGTCTCTGTAAACTGCAACATCCTTTAGCACAATTAATAACTCTGCCAACTTTAGTGTCATCTGCAAATTTACTAACCCGTCCTTCTCCGCAGTCATCCAGGTCATTTGTAAAAAATGACAAATATGAATGGCCCCATAATAGATCCTTGCAGTACACATTAGTAACTCAACTCCAGGATGAATAATTCTCATCAACCTCCACCCTCTGTCTTCTTTCAGCTCTCCAATTTCTGATCCAAACTGCAGTTCACCCTCAATCCTATGTTTCTGAATTTTCTACAATAGCCTACCATGGGGAACCTTATTAACTGCCTTACCAAAATCCATATATACCACCTTAACGGCTTTGCCCTCATCCACCTGTTTGGATACCTTCTCAAAGAACTCAATAAGGTTTGTGAGACACAACCTACCCTTCGCAAAACCATGTTGACTATCCCTAATCAAATTATTCCTCTTGAGATGATTATAAATCCTATCTCTTATGATCCTTTCCAACACTTTACCCACAACTGAAATAAGGCTCACTGATCTATAATTACCAGGGTTTTTTCTGCTCCCCTTCTTGAACAAGGGGAACAACATTTGCTATCCTCCAGTCTTCTGACACTATTCCTGTAGACAATGACAACAAAAGATCAAAGCCAAAGGCTCTGCAATCTCCTCCATAGCTTCGCAGAGAATCCGAGGATAAATCCCATTCAGCCCGCGTATCCTCTGTAATATGAACATTTTTCAAGATATCACCATCAATTTCCCTACATTCTCTATCTTCCATGTCCTTCTCCACATGAACACTGATGCAAAATACACTTTTAGTATCTTCCCCATTTCCTGTGGTTCCACAAGTAGGTTGTCTTGCTGATCTTTGAGGGGCCCTATTCTCTCCTTACTTGCCCTTTTGTCCTGAACATATTTATAAAAACCCTTTGGGTTCTTCTTAACCCTTTTTGCCAAAGTTATCTCATGTCCTCTTGTTGCCCTCCTTATTTCCCTCTTAAGTATACACCTACTGCCTTTATATTCTTCTAAGGATTCATTCAACCTCTCCCTTCTATATCTGACATATGCTTCCTTCTTTTTATTAACCAAAACCTCAATTTCTCTTGTCATCCAGCATTCTTTACACTCCCAGCCTTTCCTTTCACCCTAACAGGAATATCCTGTCTCTGGACTCTTGTTATCTCATTTTTGAAGGCTTCCCATTTTCCAGCTGCCCCTTTACCTGCGAACATCTGCCCAAATCAGCTTTTGTCAATTCTGTCAAAATTGGCATTATTTCAATTTTAGATCCTGTCTATCCTTTTCCATCACTAATTTAAAGCTCATAGAATAATGATCGCTGGCCCCACATACTAGAACAGAAAATATTCTTGTACACACTTAATAAATTCCTCTCCATCTAAACCCTTAACACTACGGCAGTCCCAGTCTATGTTTGGAAAGTTAAAATTCCCTACCATAACCATTCTATTATTCTTACAGAAAACTGAAATCTCCTTATAAATTTGTTTCTCAATTTCCCACTGAGAGGGTCAATAATACATACCTAATAGGGTGATCATCCTTTTCTTATTTCTTAGTTCAGCCCAAGTAGCTTCCCTGGTTGTATTCCCAGGACTATCCTCTCAAAGTACAGCCATAATGCTATTCTTTATCAAAAATGCTACTCCACATCCTCATTTGCCCCCCTTTCTATCCTTCCCATAAAATTTGTATCCTGGAACATTTAGCTGCCAGTGCTGTCCATCCCTGAGCCATGTCTCTGTAATTGCTATGAAAACCCAGTCCCATGTTCCTAACCATGCCCTGAGTTCATCTGCCTTCCCTCTTCAGCCTCTTGCATTGAAATAAATGCAGTTTCAGCTACCAGTCTTATCTTGTTCTCTGCTTTGCTCCTACCTGCCCTGACTGACTCGTTCCTTTTCTCAACTGTACCAGTCTCAGATCGATCTCTTCCCTCACTATTTCCATGGGTCCCATCCCTGTACCTTACTAGTTTAAATCCTCCTGAGCAGCTCCAGCAAGTCTCCCTGTCAGTATATCAGTCCCCTTCCAATTCAGGTGCAATCCATCCTTCTTATACAGGTCACTTCGACCCCAGAAGAGATACCAATGATCCAAAATGTGAATCCTTCTCCCCTTCACTTGCTCCTCAGCCATGCATTCATCTGCTCTATCCTCCTATTCCTACCCTCACTGATTGTAACACCAGGAGTAATCCAGATATTATTCCCATAAGGACCTCCTTTTTAAATGCCTGCCTAATTTACGATATTCTCCCTTCAGACTTTCATCCTTTTCTGTCCCTATGTCATTCATTCAATGCGTACAATGACCTCCTGTTGATCCCTTTCCCCTTTGAGAACATTCTGCACCCTTTCTGGGATCTCATTGTTCCTAGCATCAGCGAGACAACACTAATCTCATTTTTTTAAGAATTAGAATCCTTATGTGTGGAAACAGGCCCTTCGGCCTAACAAGCCCACACTGACCCTCTGAAGAATGACCAACCTAGCACCCTATCTAACACATTTACCCAATATTTGCCCTAACTAATGCACCTAACCTGCATATCCCTGAATACCATGGGCAATTTAGCATTACCAATTCATCTAACCTGAACATTTTTGGACTGAGAGCAAACTGGAGCACCTAGAGGAAACCCACACAGACACGGGCAGAATGTGCAAACTCCACACAAACAGGTGCCCGAGGCAGGGATCGAACCTGGGTCCCTGGCACTGTGAGGTAGCAGTGCTAACCACTGAGCCACCATGCCAGATGCAGAACCGTGCCAGCTGCACTGTTCTTGCTGCTGGCTGCAGAAATGCATGTCTGTACCTCTGACTAGAGAGTCCCGTATCACAATTGATCGTTTGGAACTTGACATACCCCTCTTTGCATTTGAGCCATTCCCGGTTCAAGACACTGAGCTGTTCATGCTACATTCCCCTGAGAGTCCATCACCCCCAACATTTTCCAAAACAGCATACCTGCTTGAGATGGAGATAGTCACAGGAGACTCCTGCACTACCTGCCTACCCCACCTACATTTCATGGAGTTAACCAATCTAATTGTCTGCATCCGTGACTTTCTCCCTTCCTATAACTGCCATCGATTGCACCCCCCAGCTCTTGTAAATTCTTTTTTGCCTGAAACTGCCACAGCAACTGATCCATGTATCCTGACAAGATTCACAACCAAAGACATTTGCTGCAGACATAATTATCATTAACATGGAAATTCTCCCCAATCTCCCACATCCGACAGGAAGAGCACACCATTCTACTAAAGGCCATCTTTGCTTCTTCATAACCTACAGACCCAGAATATAGCACCATCTAATTGATCAAAACAAAACCATGCTCCAGGCTAGCTTAAGACTTATGGCTTACATTTTTAAAAAATTAATCAAGAGACAGATCTCAAAAAATCATCTATTCAAAAAAGAACCCACTCTACTTTCAATATTGTAGATTTAAAGCAAGGCTACACTCAAAAACTATGTATTTATCTGTTCCTGTGTAGTGAGCTCTCCCACAATGTCAGCTGTGAATTTTGTTGTTTCTTTATTGTTCCTGGACACACTCCAATATCCAGAGATGCTTGAACTCAAACAGCAAAGGCAATAACTGTGCAGATTCACTGCTGCATCAGACAGCAGTATCAGTTTCGTTCTCTGACCATGTGGTCACTGCCTTTATCTGTCTTACTCCATTTAAAAAGTTGTTTTTCTGATCTTTTGTTCCAAAATAATGCAACAGTATATAAAACAGAAATTGTTGCTCCTGGAATTCAAGGCAATCACCTCCTAAGCCTAAAATTCCTCAAAAAAGGAGCAGCTCTGACAGCTTCAATTGTTTTCCTTCTCCATCTTGGATTACCCAGAATCCTTGGGAAATAAGGTGGGGCAAGTGACTGAGGTGTTAGTTGGCCAGCACTTAAGGGCCAGTGGACATAATTCTATTTGTTTTAAAATAATAATAGTAAAGGATAGACCCAATCGAAATGTAAGAGATCTAAATTGGAGGAAGGGCAATTTGGATGATATGAGGCAAGAACTTTCAAAAGCTGATTGGGGCAAACATTTGCAGGTAAAGGAACAACTGGAAAATGGGAAGTCTTCAAAAATAAGTTAATGAGAATCCATGCATAATATGTTCCTGTTAGGGTGAAGGATAAGGCTGATTGCTGTAGGGAATGCTGGATGGTGGGAGAAAGTGAAGTACTGGTCAAGAAAAAGAAGCAAGCATATGTCAGGTACAGACAGCAGGGATCGGGTGTATCCCTAGAAGAATAACAAGTCAGCAGCAGTATACTAAAGAGGGAAAACAGGAGGGAAAAAAGGGGACATGAGATTGCTTTGGGAAGTAGGGTTAAGCAGAATCCAAAGGAATCTATAAACTCATTATGGACAAAAGAGGAACTGGGGAGAGAATAGGGTCCCTTCAAATTCAGCAAGGCCACCTCTATATGTAACAGCAGGAGATGGTGGATATATTAAATGAGTATTTGGAATACTGTTTCCTGTGGAGAAGGATATAAAAGAAATAGAATGTGGGGAAATAATTAATGATATCTTGAAAAAATGCCCATTTACAGAGGAGGAAGTACTGGACATCTTAAAATACATAAGGCTGGACAAATCCCTGGGACTTGATCAGGTTTTCCCTCGGGTACTGTGGGAAGCTAGGGAAGTGATTGCTGGTCCCTTTGCTGAGATATTTGTTTCATTGATTGCCACAGGTGAGGTACCAGAAGACTGGAGATTGGTTAATATGGTTTCACTATTTAAGTAAGGTGATAAGGAAAGGTCAGGGATCTATAGACCAGTGAGGCTGACATCAGTGGTGGAAAAGTTGTTGGCGCGGATTCTGAGGGACAGGATTTGGAAAGGCAAGGACTGATCCAGGATACTCAAATGGCTTTGCCAGTGGGAAATTATTTCTCACTGACTTGGTTGAGTTTTTTGAAGACGTGAGGATGAGGATTGATGAAAGCAGAGTGGTGGACATCATCTATATGGACTTCAGCAAGGCATTCAACAAAGTTCTCTGTGGAACACTGTTTAGCAAGGTTAGATCGCATTGAATAAGGGGAGAACTAGCCATTTGGATACACAATTAGCTTAATACTGGGAGTGAGAGTGGTGATGGAGGATTGCTTTCCGGACTGAAGGCCTGTGACCAGAGTGTGCTGCAAGGATCGGTGTTGGATCCACAGCTTATTGTAGTTCGTGAAAATGACATTTTAGAACTTTACAAACTCACGAGAAGCATGGATGGAGTGAACAGCCAAGGTTGTTTTCCAAGGGAAATGGAGTCCAAAACTAGAGGGCGTATGTTTAAGATGACAGGGGAAAGGGTTAGAAGGCACCAAGGAGGCAACATTTTCATGCAAAGGGTGATGAATGTGTGGAACAAACTGCCAGATGAAATGTTGGAGGGTGGTACAATAACAACATTTAATGGGCATCTCAATGGGTACATGAACAGGAAGGGTTCAGAGGGGCATGGGCCAAATGCTGACAAATGAGATTAGAATAATTCAGGGTATCTGGTCGGGATGGACAAGTTAGACCAAAATGTCTGTTCACTTCTGTACAGCTCTATGATTCTCTGACTCTCGAGGGATATGGAGGAAAATTTAATAAATGGGATGAGTTTAATTAGAATATCTGGTCAGTATGGACGAGTTGGACCAAAGGGTCTGTTCCCATGCTGTACAGCTCTATGATAGTCTGACTTTGTGGGTGAGGGGACAAAGTGAGAAAGGCAAGGCAAGGCAGGGATGGTGTGAGCATCCATGTAGAGAGCACTAAGAGAGTGAGCAAGGAGCCCTGAGATGGACCTGGCCCAATTGTTCTCCTTCAATCGTCCGGTGTAGGTGAAGAGTGTATTGTGTAATATGTATTAAAATTAACTCTACCTGTTTGTTCAAAGACAGCAAACTAATTTCACTCTCTCTGCAACTGCACAAAATCACAGGGGAGATTTAGTTGCTTTATATAACAGATGAATGTCTGATGATTCAGATCTGTCAACAACAATTGATATCACCCTCCCTCTCTGAAAATGGAATTATCAACAATTGAACAGATAGCTTTCACTTACTACCATTTCCTCGCAATCTTCGGAATTCCTGGTAAGAAGCTGAAGCAGGTTGTGTTATCTTTTCAATCCCACTTTCACTCTGTTCTTTCCCCTGATATATCTCTCAGTGTATAAACCCTCCCTCTTTCTCTCCTCATGCTGGATCCAGTTTCAAGTGTTCCTACAAGAAACAGCTCATGCTGTAATTTGTGAATTTTAGTTTAGTTCCATGAGGACATGAGGAATCTGTGACCTGACGTGTGCTAAATGGTCCTTGTCTGGGAGAAACAGGTACTTTCAGATTTCTGGACCCCAAAGCTCTCTCTTCCTGGGTTTTTATTGCCATGTGTCTGGGTCTGTTGCTGGGACATGGCCCTGGATTTGATGTTGGTCAGTGGGATCAGGCAGGTCAATGGGATAGTGCCCAGTCCACGTGCTCACACCCCCGAAAGATCATCTCAAACACAATCACACCCAAACTCTGGTGGGGGCTGATCAGCCAGGTGCTGTGGAATATGCACTCTGAATAACAATTGGGTAAGGGTGGAAATTAGACTTAGGATAGAGTTAGGTCTCGGAGTTGGGTATGTATTAGGTGTACAGTTATGGTTAGGATTACGTTTAGCTATAGACTTTAGGGTTATGGTGAGGGTTGTGGTTCGGGTTTGGGTTAGATTCACACCAGAAAGAGGATTAGAATTCAGGTGAGGGTTAGGGTCAGCATTTGGATCAGGATTTGAGTTAGGGTTCGGGTCACGATTAGGTTTAGGTTTCGGGTAAAGGAAAGTGTGCAGATTAGGTTCGGATTTAATTTGGGATTTGGTTTAAGATGAGGGATCAGGTTTTGGTGAGGGTTGTGGTGAGGAGTTGAGTTGATTTAATGCGCGGGTAAGGACCAGGGTGAGGGAAAGCATTAGGGTGGGATTTGAGGTTGGAATTAGGTTTTGAGTTAGGTCTAGGATAAGGTTTTAATTTGGGTTTTGGTTTAGTTTAGAGGAAGGGTTAGCTTTAAGGATAGGTCTATGGTTAACGCTTGTTTTAATTTTACAATTAGGGTTAGAATTAGGCTTCGGCTTAACTTTAGTGTTTCAAGATTGTGTCGGGGTTTAGTTTAAGTTTTGCTTTAGGGGGTTAGGGTTAGGTTTACAGTTTAGGATCGGGTTAGGATTATGATGAGTGTAAGGATTATGGTTAGTGTGATCCATTGCCATGTCACTGAACTCAATGTGCAAAAGATGGGGGATGGACCCATCTGAAGTCACCTTTGGGCCAATTTACACTTAGTCAGGAAAGTATGGAGGGCCAAGTGAGCCTCAGAGTGGGACATGTGGTGGAGCAGTCACCATTGGGAAGTACCTGTCAGGCACTCCTGATGGGGACAGTTACTCCTCTACCCTCTGCCACTGACACCAGTGCTTCAGAGAGCCATGGTGATGAAGGAGGTTCCTGACACTGTGCAGGAGAGCCTCACCATGTCAGGGTCAAGACAGACTCAGACAAACAGAGGACCACCCCCAAGGCCATTCCAGACAAAGGGATATTAGAGTCAGCCGCCTGCCTCCAGGACCATTGGCAGCACATGGGGAAGGCTACAGTGCAGCAGGCAGGAAAAATGTAAGGAATCACACTGAGTCCATATGGGAGAACACGAGGAATAATTTATGATGTTGTTACAGGAATGGTATTGCTGATAACCTTCATTAAATACATGCACATGAGGATGGATGTGTAGTTATTGCAATCGTTCATTTGGCTGGTCTTATGGGTAGATGTTGAGTTGAGGGTTTACTAACCAGGGCTTGTTGATGGTGTAAGTCCCAGCATCCTTTTCAGTACCTGCCTTCCCTTTTACATATGCACAATGGTCCTGTGACTGGTCATAGCTTGAGGTGCTGTCGTTGTGATCGCACCAAACCCTGACCAATCTCCCCATGTTGAGACAGTGTTGTACAGGAGCTTACAGCCCACTGTACAGGTATCAGTCTAATGCTTACAAAGTGCTGGAGGCACGAGAGCTCAATGCCTTGGGTGATCTTTGAAGCTACAGACACTGAATACCCAGAGACACAATTGGAACTGATTTGTCACCAAGAGACATCACTGACTCCCTGGAGAGACACACACTCTGTGCAGACACTGGGGCTCTAGATGCTGCAGATAGTTTGCCCTCTGTCTGTAAACACAAGGCACTGATTGTACATTCTCCTTTCGAGTTGCTGCTATTCTCAATCGTTTTCTCACACAGGACTATGTCCCTGTTATACAGAGCCCACCTGCCCCTGGCCATCTACCCTCTTGAACCTTCTGGTCTTGATCTCCTCCCACTTTTACAATCCCCATGGGGACAGCTGTCCCTGGTCTCCTGTCTGAGTCTCAGAATTAACAACAGCTCTATCCTGAGCCCTCAGGGCCCTCTCTCTCCTCTGGTACATTTTTTAGTGTGCTGAATGAACAACACAAAGTTGTCAAAATAAATTAGAATTTCCACCTTCATGAATAAAATCATTGACTACATCCAACTCTGCACTTGGAGAGATTTTGATGGATTTTTATCCGTCTCAGTGCCTCTGACATAACACTGCTGGAAACCCCTCTCCCCATTTGTTTTCCCTGTACAACCTCAAGAGAGTTGAATGGATCCTATACAATTGTGGTCAATTGAGCTCACAATGAGCTTCAGCGTATGTAAATTTGTCAATGTTCAAAGGAAGCAGCCCGTCCCACCCGGACCCACCCTTCTGTTTAATGATAGACTGGCATAAGGCAATGTGGTGGGGGGTACATTCACTCAATCCATCTCTGTGAAGGGATTCTGGTTTGAGAAAGAGATTTCCTTCCTTCCAATCTGTCCAATACTTCTACACATTTGTGAGTTTGCCAGATGGGAAATCTCAGTAACTACATGAGGCTGAAAGGAATAATATCTCAATATTGTAAGATGAAGGCGTTGGGAGGAAACACATGTGCAGTGTGAACCTCAACGTAGTCCTATTGGGGCTAATGACCTGGTTCTGTGTCATAATCCTTTATCAATGCTGTGTTATTAACCTGGGAATTCTGCTCTTTTCTTTGTAGCTAACCTCCTGACAATTGTCCTTCTAATTCGTGGAGGCTGTGGTCTATCCAAAGGGATCTCTCTTTATTTGGTGGGTATGACGACAGTCGATCTCCTGGTCATTATTTCCAATGTGATAATCTACTACATGCTTTACTACTATTTCCCATTTTCATTTCTACACTTCACCTCAATAAGGAGCATCAATGAGGCGACCAACTACACAGCTGTTGACTGCTCTGTTTGGCTCACGGTCGCTTTCACTGTGGATCGTTTTGTCCTCATTTGTTGCCAGAGGTTGAGAGCAAAGTATTGCAGGGAGGAAACTGCAGCTGTGGTGATAGTGACTGTGTGTGTTGTGTTCTCACTCAAAAATATTCCCTTGTATTTTACTTTTGAGCCAATCGATATCATTCACGATGTGGAATGGGGCGCTCATGCCAAACCAGACTACTTTATCTTACCAGGATGGATAACCTTTGATTGGCTTGATACAATTTTAAACCCACTGTTGCCATATTTTCTCATTTTACTGCTCAATGCACTGACTGTCCGACACATTGTGATGGCGAATCGAACCCGCAGAGCACTGCAAGGTCAACGCAACACCCAGAACAGCGACGATCCAGAGATGCAGAACCGAAGGAAATCCATCACTTTACTGTTCACCATTTCTGGTACTTTCATCGTGCTGTGGATGCCATATACTATGTTTTTCCTCATTTCTAGAATTACAAATACTTATTATGAGCCAGATCATTATACGGATCCGATACTTATCGCAGGGTATACTGGAGATATGTTTCAGCTGCTGAGCTCCTGTACAAACACATGTGTCTATGCATTGGCTCAGTTTAAATTCAGAGAAAATTTGAGAAATGCAATAATGTCTCCATTTCATGCAATTAAGAAGCGTTTAAATTTTTTTAAAGTGACTAATAACAAAGTTACAAAACATTCATATCAATCAACTGAATAGGACATTCCTGTCCTCATCGGCTGATCCAACTCCAAGTGATAGTCTTGACTCCTTGGTGATATTCTCCCCTCTGCATCACAGGGTCATGTGATCAAGCACATGACTGAGGCTGACAGAATTCCACTTCAGATGAGCTGGTAACACAACACCAGTCCGTGCTCCTCATTGGATGTAACATTTCCCACAGTCCTCTTTTGAGGATTTGCAGTGAAGTCATCCATGATCTTCTGGCTAATATTTATCCTGTAACCAACATCACTGACAGCAGATTGTTTGATCATTTCTCTTATTGTTGAATGTGAGGTCTCACTGTGTACAGATTCACTGCTACATTACAACAATGACTCATTTTTAAAGTACTTTGTGAGTTGTGCAGGTTTCTTTATTCACTCCCGGGATGTGTATCTCTCTGGCTGGGCCCAGCATTTATTGCCTGTCTCGAGTTACCCTTGAGAATGTGGGGGTGAGCTGCCGTTTTGAGCCACTGCAGTCCATATTCTGAGGTTGACTCATCATGCCCAAAGGAAGGGAATTCCAGGATTGTGACCCAGCAAAAATGAGGAATATCGAGAGTAGACCTCATCCATTAGTTTTGGGATAGCTGAGGTCTACCTATCACTTGTTGCTTTTGCTCTTGAGCATGCAAGCTGTCCTGGTTGGTAGTTTCACCAGACTGACATCTCATTTGTCGGTCTGCCTAGTGCTGCTCCTGGCATGGCCTCTTGCAGTCTCCATTGAACCCGGGTTGATCCCCTGGCTTCACAGTCATGGTTGAGGGAGGAACATGCTGAGCCAAGAGATGACACATTGTGTTGGAGCACAATTCCACTGATGGCCCACAGCACCTCATGGATACCCAGGCTGGAATTACTCAATCTGTCCCATTTATCATGGTGATCGTGCCACACAAAATGCTGGAGGGTATGCTCAATGTGAAGCTGGGATTTTGTCTCCACAAGGCCTGTGTGACAATAACTCTTACAGGAAATGTCATGGACACATGCATCTGCAGCTGGTGGATTGGTAAGGATGAGGTCATGGATGTTTTTCCCTCTTGTTGGTTGTCATGCTCAGGAAAAACTTGATCCATTATTCCCAGAACTAACCTGGGAAAAGGCCGTCCTGAAACTACCCGAACTGGAGGGACCATTCCTCCAGCACAAAGAATAGGACCCAGCCAGCACAACTAATCAGCTCAGGCACTGAGTGAGACAGCCCTAAACTTATCACCACCAACAAAAAGATACATCTCCATAATCTGCACCCACATTCTTCTGGAATCCCAAACATTTCTTATTCATTCATTCATTCACAGATAGACAAGAGTGAAGTCAATCACCCAAGATTGGATAATGTGATTTGTATTTGCATTTCTGTTAATAATATAAATGCATACTTCTTCTCAAGAATTTGTCTGGGTGTCAGTCTATGTGTGTGTGTGTCTGTGTGTCTGAGTCTGTTTGTCTAAATATATGTGTGTGAGTGCTTATCAATGCATGTAAATTTCAGGTTGTTGTGGGAATAAATTTCAGGAGGAATCTTATCGGGGTCTTTGTGACATGGACAATGGCAAGTCATGTGACAGAATCAGGTGACCAGTGCAGCGAGGCCCATCTAAACATCAAGATGGTCTTGCTCCAACTTTCATGTTTTTGATAAGTGGCGTGTGGAAACTCTCACTGGGCAGCAGGGAGATGGGGATTGATGGGCATTAGTGACGGCTAAACACCACCTTGTTAGCAGCCCAACTCAGCTCATTAATATTCAGCCTCACATCTGACCAAACTCAACAAACAAGCTCAGTTTCTGGGAAAACGCAACAAGGAAACCAGAGAAAGTATCTCGTGGATGCAGCTCACCGCTTTCTCCTATAGACCTTCACGTTGGAGACTGGACACCAACATCTCAGGGCACAGTCCATGGGCATCAGTCACATGATCCCCACCTCCACGGACATTGGCATCCAACACGTGCCTGTCTCACAAACCCCCCATGCCATATATTGAGCCCACTTACAGGGCCCTTCTGCCCTTCAATGCTGCCCCTTGGTGTGCACTGACAACTCTCATTGTAACACTGCAGCAAGGACCCTGTACATTCAGGGCCACACACCCAGCTCATGGACTGGACCAGGCTGTGTCTCTAGGCTCTCCACTTACTCTCAGAGCACATACTCACTTGGAGCCAGCCTGGATGCTCAAGCATCCCTCCTCCCATTGCTTTGGCTCACATTTTCTGCTCATTTTCTCTCTCAGCCAGGCTCATACACTGCTGTCTGACCTTGCCATTGAGCACAGACACAAAGCCAGGAAGCTTGTCAGAGTTGTCAGCAGGCCCCAGACAAGTCAAGGCAGAGAGCTTTCTCTCAGGGGTTCCCTGTGCACTAAGTCAGGGGCAGCCTCCAGTACCAGTCCCAGCATATTAAAGCTACTAGGCAGTGCTGTACAACTCACTTTACATTCAATGGACAAGTATACAGGCAAAACAATGGCATACCAGTGGGGTCCCCGGTATTAGGACTGATAGCAGAAGCAGTAATACAATGCATAGACCTCCCCACCATCCAACCCAAACTCTGGGTCCGGTATGTAGATGATACCTTTGTCATCATTAAATATATACAACTGGAAGAGACCCACCACTAAATCAATAACATCCTCACTGGAATAAAGTTCACTAAAGAAGAGGAAAAGAACAGCACCCTTCCCTTCCTGGCTGTGGAACGCACACCTATCAGGGAACTCCAGACCAGTGTGCACAGGAGAACACCCATCCTGACCAGATACTGCATGATAACAGCAACCACTCCAGCACCTACAAATGGACCTGCACTAGGACATTATGTAAACAGGCATCAACCCAGGCACACTGCATCAACCCAGAACTCCAGAGGTAGAACAGGAAGACCTATTCAAAGGATTTAAATGAAATGAGTACCATAAGAGCACTATCTTCCAGTACTTATGGGACACACCGAAAGAAGAAAACACTACATGACCAGACACGAGAGTGACCATACCATAAATCAAAGACATGTCAGAGATAACTACCCGACTACTCAGACCCCTGGGAATCTTAGCGGCTCACAATCCAGTAAACACCTTCCACCAGCTCCTCACAAAGATTAAAGACCCGACACTCACATCCTACACACAATACTCCAGTTGTAGTCTCCCCAAGCCCCTGTCCAATTGCAGTAAGACATCCTTGCTCCTGTACTTGAATCCTCTCACTATGAAGGCCAGCATACCATTTGCCTTCTTCACCTCCTACTGCACCTTCATGCTTACTTTCAGCAGTTCTCTATCCATATCAGTACACTACCCCTAATCCCGTTGCACAATAATCTCTGATGGGGGGCCTGATCAAATGCCTTCTGAAAGTCCAATAAACCACACCCACTGGCTCCCCTTTATCATCTCTACTAGTTACATCCTTGCATGATTCCAGTAATTTGCCAAGTATGATTCCCCTTTCATAAATCCATGCTGACTCTGTCCAATCCTGTCACTGTTTTCCAAGTTGGAGGTCAGAAGTGAATGAATCTTGTTACAATTGTGTCAGGCTTTGGTGAGAGTGCCCCTGGAATGCTGTGACATTTCAGTCTGTATATTTAAGAAAGGATCTGGTCGCATTGAAGTCAGGATAGTGAAGGTTCACTAAATTAGTCCCTAGGATGGGAGCACTGGCCTACAATGAGAGGCTGAGTAAATGATCCTGATATTGTTTAGTAGAATGAGAGGTGATCACATTGAAATGTTTGGAAGGAGCTTGACTAGGTGGTGGTTCCTGCTGGTTGGGGGGGGTGGGGGGGCATGGATTCACGATAAGGATTCTGTCTCAGCAGGTTGTGGATACTCTATTGCTGAATGTATATGGAAGGCTGGGATAGACCCAGTGTTTGTGTTAAAGCCATAAGCTCTGCAATTCTCTCCTTTCAAGCCTCCCCATCTCTTTTCTATTGCTCATTTCTGATGCTGTTTAAAGCCAATCCATTGAACCAACTTGTCCTCATGTTTCTTTCTCTTGGACTTGGCAGTTGAGTTCTTTTTGTTGGATTATGTTTCTGGGAAGCACTTAGAGTATTTTGCCACATTGAATGCATTATAGAAAACAAGGGGGTTACCTGTCGGATTGTATCATGTGAGGATGTTCTCTTGTTATTCTATTGTTGCAAATGCTTCACAGCAATAATTGTACAATGGATCATTTCTACAGACAATTGAATGTTGACACGGCTTAATGAGAGACAGTGCTTCGGGAAACAGCCCTGCATTGTAATTTGTCACAACCTGCCCCCCCCCCCCCCCCCCGACTCCCCCTTTGATCCCATTCGCACCAAGTGCCATATGTCGCTTCCATTTGAATACATTCAATGTTTTGGCATCAACACACTTCCTGTGGTAATGAATTCCACAAGCTCACCACTCTTTCGGTGAAGAAATGTCTCCTTATCTCCATCCTAAACGGTCCACCCCAGATCCTCAGAGTGTTACCCCTGGTTCTGGATTCAATCACAATCAGAAATATCCTCTCTAAAACTACCCTGAGTGAAAAGTTGCTGAGAATTTACAGGAAACAGCAGAAGTGAAATCAGAGTTAAGAGAGAGAGATGAATTGGGAGAAAACAGTTCAAAAGAGAGAGAATAAAATGAGTTGGTAACAGACTTACAGGAGGGAGTAATTGACGGTGAGGGTGATAAAAGAATAGCAAGCTCAGAGAGAAACAGAAAAGGGTGGGGCTGGGATAATATTTCCACAGAGCTCCTCCCACTGGGTCTGTAAGATGGCTGGCAGAAGACAAACCTTTGAATGATTTACTTCCTAAATCTGACAGCTACTGGTTCAGTCATTCCATGCTCAGTGAAGGATGGTCACATGATTGGGAAGGACAGCTCCTGATGTCCTGCTCAAACCTGAGTGAAAGACGGGCAGAAACCTTGTGTCTAACAGCTGCTTCTCACTGTCCTTTAGGTGGCGCCACACACTCAACTCCCCACATCAAATTGAAAGGAGACAAAGCCCATTTCTGATTGGCCAGAATAGAAGCCGATCACTTGTCATTTTCTTGATGGCACTATCATCTCTGAAGACAGGTGCTCACAGAATCAGCCACTGTCTCCCCTTAGTCCACTCATCACAAGATATTTATGCTCAGAGCTGGTCGGAGTGGAGGTTGTGAGGCGGGTAAAGGTAGGAGGTTGCTGCATTGGGGTAGCACCCTATTGCTGTACGGCCACCATCAAAGATTCCCAATGACAGGGTTTCAGACTAGCTACCATCACCATGGAGACATGGAGACAGTCATCAATTAGTACAATGAAGGTATCATTGAGAATGAATTTTAAAGGCTATCATCAAATGGTGGGACAGACTCTACGGGCTGAATGGCCTAATACTGCTCCTACATCTTGTGGTCTCATGACCAGCTGCCATTTTCCAGACTGTGAGGCAACTCCTGACCATGTTGTGAGCACCCACCAGCTTCAGGGAGATGGCTTCCTTGTGGTAACTTTGGGTGGGGGAGGGAGGGAGGTTATCAGTGCTGGAAGTGCCATTGTCAAATAGGAGAGGTCTCCAATTAACACTCCCAGAGGTGTTTCTGCTCCGTCCCTTGGAGCATACACCCCTCCTTAACCTCCTCAAGTCTAATGCTGTCTCAATTGGCTGAAGGATGCTCGAAATTGAGATACCGTCAGGGCCTGCCCCCTCCCTCTCCCTGGGACCTTGCTGTGGGGTCAGAGCCATCAGTCCCTGGTCCATTGGGTAGAAGCAGGAAGCCATTAGCCCCATTTTGGGGATGAAGAGCTTGGGGGAGGCTAATGAAGAGGCAGCCTGTGGTAAACCCAGCAGCCCCAGGGTCACTGCGGCAAGGCCGGGCTTCGAATTCACTCTTCGACCTGACACTGAGGGTCAGTGTAAAACATAGACCACTGTCTCCAAGCACAGACACTGCATTCCAAAAGGGGGGAAATAGTCACAGAGGGAAAGGGAGACAGGAAAGGACATGGGAGGAGAGAAAATTTAATGTTCACCATGAGAGTGTTTACCACTAAAAGGCAGGAGTGAGTGAACACAATACCAAGAATTGAAAGAAGTCACCAAGTCACAAGAAATGAAGAAGACATTTATGTTTGTATTTTGCATTCTCAAACCAATCAGGAGAGTGACTGAGCCCGATCTGTACATCCACAAATGGCCACAAGAGGGCACTAAGAACATAAGAGCTCGGAGCAGGAGGAGACAATGCAGCCCCTCGAGCCTGTTCCGCCAATTAATACCATCATGGCTGCTCTCATCTCGGACTCAACTACAATTTCTTGCTCACTCCATGTAACCTTTCACCCCGTTACCAATTCAAAATGTGCCTGCCTTCTCCTTAAATCAATATCCAGCCGTCCATAGTGAATTTCACAGATACACGACCCTTTGAGAGGAGTAATTTATCAATATCTCTGATTTAAATCTGCTATGCCTTATTCAAAACCTCTTGTTCTGGAATACCCCACAAGGTGAAATGTCTACACCTACTTTATTAATCCTCTTTAGGATCATATCTACAACAATTAGATCGCGTCTCATTCTTCAAACCTCCACAGCATGTCGGTCTAAATTGTTCAATCTGTCTTCCGAAGACAAACCCCCTCATCTTTGGAACCAATCTGGTTAAACTCCTCTGAACTGCCTCCATTACAACTATGTCCCTCCTCAAGTAAGACCACCACAACGTACACAATACTGCAGGTGCAGACTCACGAAGACCTTGTACAGTTGCAACACCTCACTACTTTTTTGCACTATACCTTTAGCAATAAATGCCAAAATTCCATTTGTCTTCCTTATTACCTGCCGTACCGCATATTAGTTCCTTGAGATTTATGCACAAAGACACCCAGATCTCTCTGCACTGAAGCACTCTCAAGTTTCTTTCCATTTAGATAATAGGCTAACTTTCTATTCTTCTACCCAAATTGGTTCACCTCACACTTATCCACGTTAAACATCATCTGCCAAATGTTGACCCATTCACCAAACCTTTACAGATCCATTTGTACATTGCTTATTTATTTCTTGCAGCTTACTTTCCCACTTATTTTAGTGTCATCTGTAAATTCAGATACAATACTTTCTATCTCAACATCCAAGTCATTAATGTGGATTGTACAGAGTTGGAGTCTGAGGACTGAATCCTGGGGCATCTCATTCCTTATGTCCTGCCAACCAGAAAAAGACCTATTTATCTGGAGTCTCAGTTTTCTGTTGGTGAGCCGATTCTCTGTGTCAGTGAATAAATTACCCCTAACCCCATGTGATCTTACCTTGTATGTTAACCTTTTCTGTGGCACTGCTTTCTTGAAGTCCAGATATCTACAGCATCCCTATTCTCCACTTTGCTTGTTACATTTTCAAAGAACTCGAGCAAATTAGTCAAACATGGTTTACTCTTCATAAAACCATGCTGACTGTAATAGATTTTATTTTGACTTTCCAAATGTCCTGTTATTACTTCCTTTATAATGGATTCTAACAATTACCCAACAGCATATATTAAACTAACTGGTCCATACTTCCCTGCTTTCTGCCTCCCTCCTGTTTCGAATAAGGGTGCTCCAATAGCATTTTCCAATCCACTGAAAGCTTCCCTGTATCCAGAGAGTTTTGAAAAGTTATATCCAGTGGATCCACGATCTCTGCTGCCACTTCCTTTCAGACCCGAGGAGGACCCCTTCAGGCCCTGGGGATTTGTCTGCCTTCAATCCCAATATTGTGTTCATTACTGTCTCCCTCGTGATGATGATTGTTCTAAGTCCCTCCCTGTCTATAACCTCGGCATTACCTGTTCCTATTGAAATGGCACTAGTGTCCTCCACAGTGGAAGGTGAAGCAAAATATTAACTTAGTGTCTCTGCCATTTCTGTTTTCCCCAGGATTAACTCCCCAGCCTCACCCTCCAAGGGACCAACAATCACTTTAGCTACTCTCTTCCCTTTTCTCTGCTTATAGAGGATTTTGCTGTATTTTTAATATATTGCACTTATTTTCTTTCATAATTGCTAATGAGTAACCCTTTGTTGACCTTTAAAAGTTTACTGACCCTGACTTCATGAAAAAGTTGCAGAACGTTCAACATTCTGTTCAACACACAGAGCTCTTTTATTTATTCACAAATCTAACTGAACCATGGGATTTCTGTTTCTAAGAGAATAATACCAGTCTTGAATCCAAACTTTCTGAATGAGGGGGGAGTTCCTTGGCCCAGTTGAGCCTGATTCTGAGACGGTTTCTCCAACAAGGACTGACTTGGCCTTGACTGTCTCCTGAAACTTCCACTTCATCAGATGTGACTGTCTGACTGACTCCAATCTGCTCCAGGCTCCGGGGCAACTTGCTGTTGGGAGTAACTATGATCCCAGTAATCCAATTCAACACATTAATTTGGTTCTGCTCAACTTCCTTTTATTTGTGAACTTATGGAAGGCAAATATGATCTATTTACAGAAACCCAATACTTCCATGGCAAGGCGAGTTGACCAAATATCTATGGAAACCACATATTTTCATTCACCTTCCTGGTAGCCACTTCAATCTCCTGTCCATCATTCTCCCCCCGTCATCACTGTCTCTCTGTTGCCTTGTTTTGTTGATTGATTGCGCTAAATATGGGCACAGCAATCAAAACCGTATTTGAGACTGTCAAGTAAACAATACAGCTGGCCTTCTGGAAATAGATGTATGAAGTGCATGATGATAAATGTAAACATTTGCTAGTTGGTGATTCAATAACAGTTGACATTTCTGCAAAACAGTGCAGATGCTGAAAATCTGAAACAAACACAGAATGCTGGAGAGACTCAGCAGGTCTTGCTGCATCAGGGGAGATAGAAACAGAGTTAACATTTCAAGTCAGGTTTGGCTCTTCAGAACTGATGCCATAGTAACACCACATTGTTGTATCTCTGCTTTTATTAACTACTGTTGTCAGAGAGAAACAGATTCAACTGAGAAGATTTGGTGGCATCTGTGATGAGAAAAACTAATTTAATGTTTGAAATCTGAAATGATTCTTCTTCAGAATGGAAAGGAGTTGGAAATGCTGACAGAATTGGAGGAGGAGCGAGTAGAACAGATTGTCTTTGTCTTTTGCTCTGGGCCTCTGCACAGTGATCATAGTGGTAAAGGAGTGATAGAGATGGAAAACAGGTGTTAATGTACATTGTGGAAAAGAGAAAATGAGTCCACTATGTTGAGAGCAAGCCAACAAGTTATAGCTGGGGGATGTGAGAAGAATAGAGGACAAAGGGAGATTGGGGAACTTTGTATGGAGTCCTAGATGCTGTAAATTGCCTTAGCGGAAAATAAGATGTTGATCCACCAACTTGCAATGAGCTTCATTAGAACATGGGAGCACGCTAAGGACAGAAATGTCAGTGTGGGAGCAAGGTCGTTTACTGAAATGGCAAGCAACTGGAAGCTTGGGGTCATTCGTATAAACAGAGGGGAGATTCTGCAAAACAGTCACTCAGTCTGTGCTCGGTCTCACCAATACACAAGAGGCTGCATTGTGAGTGACAGTATTACCTGCAGGGTTTGGTGTTTAAACTCTTCAGTATCCTCACTGCGTAACTGAGTCCTTGATCCAATCTACTAACTTGCAGCAATCTCTAACGGCTTATGACTACAATGCTGCTGATGTTTACACAAACTGACAGCAGTTTGTATTTTGGCTTGTCCGAGGTGAACAAACTCTCAAGTGTTTTGGGTGTTTCAGGCCCTTGTTCTATTAAAAGCATTGTTCTTCTCCACCTCCACCCGACCTGAATCACAGCAGGATTATCAGGATTTCTGTTAGCAGTGAATCACATCTGTATCCAGTCCACGTTCTCACCAAATGATTCTCTGTCATGACCGTACCCTCTTAGCCATCCCATAATACCTGCTGATGCAGCCATCTTCTAAGGTCAATCCTCCAACATTCACAAACAGCCTTTCTCTAAAGTTTGCAGATTACTTTGAAATGTGCACTTTATTTTTTATGAAATGTTTTCCCAATCCTGGTTTGTCTGGTTGGGGAATCCTCGATCCTACTTCGTTGCCAGAATGTGATCTTTGTGTGGAACTTGCAAACACACAGAGTTCAAATGTCCATCTGACCCGGTTTATTCCAATTTGTTGATGTACATCCACAAATGACCACAAGAGTGTGCTTTTACAGAAACAAATACAAGTTGTGCTGAGAGGAGGAATGTGACCAGAGTCACACTGAGAGTTTCAGGGGATGTGTTGGGAGAGGGGGCAGTACAGAGAACAGGGGATTGTCAATATGGTGAACACAGTGAGGAAATAAAATGTCTGCAGAGTGAGAAAGAACAGGGGGACCTCAGGTTTGCACAATTGGGACTAGAGAGTGACTGGCAGCTGTCTGAGCTGGGACTTGCTCTGAGATAGCTGTAACGTCACATTGGGATGGTCACTCTGCCATGTAAAGGCAGCTGAAGGTGTGACACTTCAACCAGGGACAGAGGTACCACCTCCATCCAAACCTCCGGCCAGTATTGCACCTGAAGTCAAATCATTGTTCTCAAGAAATACTGCCTGGCTTTTTGATTCGATTTAATATTGACACATTTACCTCGGTCCAGTTAAACGTGTTGTGTTGCGTGCAATCCAGGGAGATCATACCATACAATGTGCATTAGGGCAATAGAACAGAGCCAAGAACAAAATATTACAGCTGCAGAGAAGGTGCACAAAGAGCGAGATCAACATTAAATGTAAAATTTGAGAAGTCCACTCAAAACTCTAATAACAGCGGGGAAGAAGCTGTTGAATCTGTTGGTGCGTGTGTTTGAGCTTTTGTACCTTCCACCTAACAAAAGAGATTGGAGGAGTTTATAATCAGGGTGTGGGGGAGGGGTCTTTGATGATGTTGGTTGGAGGAGATTATAACTGGGGTGTGGAGGGAGGGGTCTTTGATGATGTAGCTGCCTTCCCGAGACAGTGAGAAGTGCAGATGGAGTCAATGGATGGAAGGTTGGTTTGTGTGATGGACTGGGCTGTGTTCACAACTTCCTGTCATTTCTTACAGTCCTGGACAGTCCAGTTGCCAAACCAAGATGTGATGTGTCTGGATAGAAGGCTTTCTGTGGTGCATCAATGAAAAATGATGAATCTATATGGACATGCTGAATTTCCTTAACCTCCTGAGGAAGTGGAGGGGTTGTTGTGCTGTACTTCACTTCACTGATGACTCCAGGACTCCATCTTCATTGGCTGTTTTGTTAAAGTCTCCTGCCTGAACAAAGATTGGTGCATCAACATGTTCTGTCCCTTTGGCGCTGTAATATTTTACTGAATCAAATGTTTCCAATCTTTCTTTTCCTTCCCTTATCTTTCCTGAATACCTTACACCCAGAATTGACTCAACATCCTTATTCCCAGTTTTTCACCCAGGGCTCAATTATTTCCATGACATCGCAGTCTCATGTGGCTGTTTCTCCCCACAGCTCACCAATATTCTTTACATACAAACAGTCCAGAGCTCACCAGGATTGCTTCACATTTTCTCTGATCCTAATTCATTTTGTGTGATTTCTAACCCTGTCTGTCCCAGGCTGCTCTGTACCTTGCTTCTCCTTTACTTTTTGAGAGGATTACATTTTCATCTCCAGCCCTGTGTTAAAATAGTTTAAGCCCTTCCCCACAGCACCAGGTAACCATTCCACCAGGATACGGATAACCAGAACTTTCATCCATCTTGGACAGGTCCTTACAGTCACTGAACTGGCCCAGGAAGTTGAAGCTCTTCCTCTTGCACTATCTTTCCAGCTACATTTTGTCACCTCATACGGTTCCATTTTCACTGTAATTAATGCAGGGCAGTGGGAATAATTCAAAAAGTTCAATCTTTGAAGTCCTGCTTTTGTAACTTTCTCTCCCTCTCATTCTTTAAACTCCTATTGAAGAATCTCATCCTCATCATCCCAAAGTTATTGGTTCCACCATGGACCTTCTGCCTCTTCCTCTCTGACCCCTCGGCCAGCAGAAAGTTCTCCATTCTCTGCATGATGTCTCTTCCCCTGGTACTGGGTCAGCAGTATATCATTCCGCACTGACCTTACCAGGAGTACAATTGCTTGTTAGTCCTATTGACGGACCAATCCAGAATTTCTATTGTGTTCCTTCAGTTCATAGTGTAGGACTCTGCCTCCAGGTACTACGCTTGGGACTGTACTCCTCAAATGTACCATCACCCTTATCGATACTCACAGAGTCATAGAGAAATACATCATGGAAACAAACCCTTCAGTCCAACTCATCCATACCAACCAATTTACCCAAACTACACTCGCCCCACTTGGCTGCATTTGGCCCATATCCCTCTAAACCTTTCCTATTTTGTCCTATTACTTTCAATGATCTGTGTAACATGTACATCCAGCTCCCTCTGCTCCTGCAGCCCCTTTAGAATTGTACCCCTGATTTCATATTGTCTTTCAATGTTCTTTCAACCAGAATTTATTGAGGAAGTGATTTATTGTGTAGATCAAAGGGATCCAGTAGATGGAGAATAATTTGATTTCCAAAAGACATTAAATAAGGTGCAATTGAAAAGATTAATAAAAAAGTTAAAGGCCAATAGAGTCTGGGGGATATTCAGAATAGACAGAGGCTTGAGTAATAGACAGAAATCACAGATGGAGCATGAATATTCCGACTGGCAGAAATGGGATAACAATTAGACAGCAATATTCCCAGAGTGTTCCAGCCTTTTGCCCCTATTAGAGAGAACACCCAGTTGCTGTTGTGATCTGCTCTCCCTGCCTGCCCTGAATGAATCCAGCTGCCTTTCAATGTGGGCTCAAGCAGCTGGAGGCTTTTCCTGTAAACCCAGGGCCCCTTGGATTCAGAAACATCCTGAAGGTCTCTCACATAATGCCGCAGGTTCAGGCTACAGCTTGGAGTGGGCCTGCCATCCAACTGAAGTGGAAAATCTCTCTCAGGATAAATATTACAAAGCTGGTTAATGAGGATTGAGATCCCGGAATGTTCATTCTGTGGCTCTCTGCCTCTCTCGAGCTGAGTGTGGAGAATCTCTCCTCCTCACCAGCACATTCCAATGATCATCAAATTCTCCGTTTCCACTCTGATTAGAACTCGCCCAATTCTGTAAAATTGCAGAGCTTGGAAATAATGATGTTGTAGAGAGTCTTTGAGGGTCAAACATGTTACGAGTATTGAACCAGCAACAAGCTCACAGCATTTCCCATCGAATCAAGCAGCAGCTTCCAGCTTATTGCCTATTAATGTTCAATCCCTGACACTGCAGCTTCTCTCCGAAACAACCTGTTTACAGATGGTATGGCACATCCTCTGGAGCAAAGTAGGACCAGAACCTGGGCATCCTGATTCAGAGGTAGGGACACTACCACTGTACCACAACAGCTCTGCAGTTTATTTTTGAGGAACAACAGTCAGATCGGTTCCAATCTGATTTCCACTTATCTGGTATTAACCAGTTAATTCCAAGTACAGCAAACATTCTTTTAACTGTCTCTCAATAAAAAGGCAAAAAATTATACAACTCAAATACTGTAAAATTTATCTGTTATTCTGTCCAATTTTTATACTTTTTAAATTTGTTTACCTCAACGTAAATATACTTAACTGTTCAATCAAATGGCCACATGAAATATAGCAGTTAATTAAATTTCGAGTCAATTTCTCGTCAAATACAGTGACCGCCATGATGCCTGAGTCGTTAGTTGAAGGTGGGGGTGAGAAGGTTCTCTGTTGGCAAGTTTTATTTCAGACAAATTTGCATTTTTATTGAAGTAGTTTATGGTGTAAATAAATGATAACGAGATGTGTATACCCCCGACATTACATTTCAATTACTGAAGGTGTGTTTACATTGATTTTGGGGACCTCTTGATTATCTGGAATATTTGATCAATTGCGTTATCGACCAGGCCAGACACCCCCAAAACCTTTCAAGAAAGTAGCCCAGACATTAACATTTCTAGTTGCTTGAAGCAGGTGTCAGGTGGATATTCCAGGAGGGATGCAGCTGGTCAAACCACTCAGATTTAAACAAAACAGAATTTATTTACAGATGACTGAATGAAACACAAGCAAAAGAAAACAGAGTTTAGAATGACAACTATTAGCGAACCCAACCGACACGTCATCTCCCGCAATGTAACAAAGAGCTGTTCCTGCAACATCCCATAAACACGGCCCTTGGTAAAATGGTCCATTCAAACCCAAGTTCTGACAGGAGAGAGAGATTGCAGACAGGATCAGCCAAGGAGCATTGGCTGAATCATGGAGCCTCTTTTTTTCCCAGCAGCCTCTTGGGGTCCCCAGCTAAAGGTAAAACTAAAACAGAGTAAATTCATGAACTGGGAGAACTGGCCACTCCCCTTTCATTGTACAGGTGTTTAAAACAAAACCAGGGGGCCCTTTTCACTGATTGTTACTTTAGGCAGAATCTGTTTGCCAGAATCAAAGGGGTCTAAGCCAGACAAATTGGAACCTCTGCCTTTTACAACCCGTTTTGGGAAAAACAAAAGACAACTTAACCTTGTTAAAGGAGCAGCATTGTTACACCATTTCAGCGATATTCTCCCGGTGTCCTTTCCAATGGTACAGAGGTGTTATTTGTACGGAGTGATGATGCTGCAGACTCTCCACTGCTGTGCCTTCACCCACCACCCAGGTGTAACGGTTTACCCTCCAGTGGTGGAGACCCCCAATGGAGGGCCCTCTACAAAGGGCTCCTCCCCTTTTACACTAGGTATCTGGGGTGGAGAGTGCTGTTTGTGGTGGTCCCATGTAACAGGAGACTGAGCAAGTTCACCGGGTGCCAGACCACGGGCAGAGCCTGTGGCCTGGAGGTGATGGTCTTCCACTCACTTGTCGAGTGCCTTCCTCTCCAGCCCCTTTTTTCGTTTTTTGAGGGGGCTGCTGTTAAAATTCTGGTTACACTTCAGCTCTGCATTCCTGATCTACAGACACCCGGTGTGGGGAGGGGCAGACAAATCTCCCAGCCTTCTCATAGCTTTGTACCTGGGCCTGGCCTTTGTTCCGGTTTTGGATCCCCTGGAAGGGCCAAGGCGGGGCGCCCTCTATTTTAGCCCCTTACTGCCCCTGTCTGAGATGGATTGATGGGGATTGGTGTGAGGGGAGTTTTATTTCTCGTTGAAATGAGCAGTGGAACTTCATCTGGAGTGTTCAATGGAGACAGAGCAGAGGCAATTTATTTATTTAGTTGTTTGTTTATTTGTTTCCTTTGACTTTTCCTTGAGTTTATTTTAACTTTAGCCCCCCCATGGTCCCTGCCCAATAGAGTTTGGTGGGAACGGACTTTAGAGAGAGAGGCACCTTTTCTTTGTTTAATTGTTTTGCTTGTCCCCCAGAATTATTGGGTCTTTTTATTTGTTTCAGCAAAGCCTGGGTAACTTTATTTTCTGTTGTGAGAGAGCACAGTGGGCTTTGCTCTATGTTTTCCTGGTGCTGTCCATGTTCTGGGAGTGTCTGATGGGGGCAGCGTCAGGGGGTCTTGGTTTTTTTTCTGTTTATACCTTTCATTTAAACAAGTGAGGGGTTGCTTTTCAGATGGGAGGCCTGTGACCAGCTGTGCCAGGAATGTTTCATATTCGTGTGGATTTAAAGACTTTATAACTAATTGGTAGAACATTCATATCTTTGCTAATCTGCCATACTAAAGTTAGCACAGAATTTGGAAATGTTCTTCATGAAAAGCAACAATGTAGGTTTTTGGTAAATAATGTGGTGTAGTTGGCAAATGTTTGGGAAGGAATAAAACTGTCAGAAGCAATGTAAGATTCCAAAGACAGATGTTGGAGGGATCTGGTGAATGTCATGAGATTATGGGCTGTCCAGAGAGTTGCCCATCAATTGATTTACTGGATTGGATGCACAAATTAGGGGGAAGTGGCTAACTATTACATCAATGTTATATGTAATTATTGTAATGCGAAGGGTATGAAAATGTTGTATTTCACTGGGGAATTCAGAGTACCATTGACCTCCAATCTGAGCTGAGTTTAATGGGGCAGCTGTGCTCCGTGTGAAGGTCAGATTTGGGGTGGTCTCTCACCTTTCCTACAGATGTGGTGATAGAGCTCTGAATAAAGATTGCTTGTGGTCAGGAACATGGGACGTAAGACTCCTCTTTGATATTTCTCCCTTTACTAAAGGCTTAATGTTAGCTCACAAAATAATCCAGAGCAACACTCAAAACATCCAACATGATATTCATCCACCACAGAAATCAATAGAATATACAAAAAAGGGATGAATGATCAAACTGTCGAGAGCTAATTTTCCGACTGCACCTCAAATAACTCCACAGAGATTAAAAACTCAGTAGATTAATATGAAAGCCTTGCAATTTTGTTTCCAGTCAGCGTGTTTTTAAAAAATTGACACAGTTCTTAAGTGCAAGAAATGGATATATAACAGCATTTCTCAATTTTTTTCTGAATTTAGACTGAGCCAATGCATAGACACATGTGTTTGTACAGGAGCTCAGCAGCTGAAACACATTTCCAGTGTAGTCTGCGATTACTAAGGGATCAGTATAATCATCTGGCTCATAAAATGTATCTGTAAATCTAGAAATGAGGAAAAACATAGTATATGGCATCCACAGCACGATGAAAGTGCCAGAAATGGTGAACAGTAAAGTGATGGATTTCCTTCGGCTCTGCATCTCTGGATCGTCGCTGTTCTGGGTGTTGCGTTGACCTTGCAGTGCTCTGCGGGTTCGATTCGCCATCACAATGTGGCGAACAGTCAGTGCGTTGAACAGTAAAATGAGAAAGAATGGCAATAGTGGGTTTAAAATTGTATCAAGCCAGTCAAAGGTTATCCATCCTGGTAAGATAAAGTAGTCTGGCCTGAAATAAGCGCCCCACTCCACATTGTTAATTATATAGATTGGCCCAAGAGCAAAATACAAGGGAATATTTTTGAGTGAGAACACAACACACACAGTCACTATCACCACAGCTGCAGTTTCCTTCCTGCAATACTTTTCTCTGAAATGTTGACAACAAATGAGGACAAAACGATCCACAGTGAAAGCGACCGTGAGCCAAACAGAGCAGTCAACAGCTGTGTAGTTGATCACCTCATTGATGCTCCTTATTGAGGTGAAGTGCAGAAATGAAAATGGGAAATAGTAGGAAAGCATGTAGTAGATTATCACATTGGAAATAATGACCAGGAGATCAACTGTCATCATACCCACCAAATAAAGAGTGATCCCTTTGGAGAGACCACAGCCTCCACGAATTAGAAGGACAATTGTCAGGAGGTTAGCTACAAAGAAAAGAGCAGAATCTCCAGATTAATAACACAGCATTGATAAAAGATCATGACACAAAACCAGGCCATTTGGTCCAATAGGTCTACGTTGAGGTTTACACTGCACATATGTTTCCTCCCAACAATTTTGTGTTACAATATTGAGATATTACTTCTTTCAGCCTTGTCTATTTACTGAGATTTTCAATCAGGCAACCTCACAAATGTGTAGAAATATTGCACAGATTGGAAGGAAGCAAACCATTTCTCAAACCAGAATCCCTTCACAGAGATGGATTGTGTGAGTGTAGCCTCCACCACATTGTCTTATGCCAGTCTATAATTAAACAGAAGGGTGGGTGGGGTTGTGAGGGGCTGCCCCCTTTGAACATTGACGAACTGAAATACACCGAAACTCAATGTGAGCACAATTGACCACAATTGTATGGGATTCAGAAGTTGCACAAGCAAAGGATTTTCCAGCAGTGTTATGTTAGAGACACTGAAACGGATGAAAATCCATCAAAACATTTGCAGGTGGAGTGGTTGGATGTACATGGTGACTTTCTGCATGAAGGTGGAATATTCAATGCAATAAGAAACATACCAGAGGAGAGAGAGGGCTTGAGGGCTCAGGACAGGGCTGTTGTTAGTTCTGAGACTCAGACAGGATTCCAGGGGCAGCTGTCCCCATGAGGGTTGTCAAAGTGGGAGGAGGTCAAGACAAGAAGGTTCAAGATGGCAGATAGCCAGGGGCAGATGGGCTCTCTATAACTGAGACAGAATGGACCTCGTCCTGTGTAAGGAAACCATTGAGAATAACAGCAGCCTGAAAGGAGAAGGTACAATCAGTGCCTTGAGTTTACAGACAGAGGGCAAACTATCTGCAGCATCTGGAGCCCCAGTGTCTGCACAGAGTGTGTGTCTCTCCAGGGAGTCAGTGACGTCTCTTTGTGACATATCAGTGTGACTGGGTATTCAGAGTTCTGAGTTTTAATGGTCACCCGTGGCACTGAGCATTTGTGCCTCCGGCTCTTTGTAAGCATTAGATTGTGATGTTTACAGTGGGCTGTAAGCTCCTGTACTACAACACGGTATGAAAGGGGAGAACATTGGCAACAACATCTCTTTCACCACAGATAATGTTCACCAGGCAGGAAGATGGCCACAGGATTCAGGAATCTTGCTGGATTCTCAAAACTGGAAGGTTTCATTGATTACAAGCATGTTGTTGTTGAGGCTTCAGTGAGACAACCAGGGGCATTTGGAAGTATTAAAGGGACAAACTCCCTAAGTGTCCAATTAGTCAGCAATTATCGACAAAGGCTTCTCCAGGTATGTGTGTCTATTCCAGGGATGAGTCATGACCCATACAACCTTCAACACCCCTCAGCTCCATAGTGGGCAATGTACCACAGCCATTGGAGAGAGATTCTGGGAAGGAAGGGCTGTCTATTGAAGAGATGGCTCATGATCCCAATGCGATGCATGAGATCAGATGTTGAGTGGCATAGCAATAAGATTCACACAAGCACCAAGGTGATCTGTCAAAAGGATTAACATCCTGCTCAACTCCACAATGTCACCTCAAGTTCTGATCAGTGACAGGACCATTGTGTATATGGCAAAGGTAAAGCAGGCACTGAAATGGATGCTGGGACTCACACTATCAACAAGCCCTGGTGAGTAAACCCTCAAGTCGTCATCCATCCATAAGACCAGCCAAATGAACGACAGTAATAACTACACATCCATCCTCATGTGCATGTATTTAATGAAGGTTATCAGCAATACAATTCCTATAAAGACATCATAAATTATTCCCCGCATTCTCCCATATCGTGTCAGTTTGGCCACATCTGCACTGGTCCCCGTTCTCTCACTCAGCCTCTTGCAGCACATCAACCACATTTACCAGCCACGCAGACATCTACTGCCCACCTCTGCCAATTCTGCCTCATAACTGAGACACAGTGGCTTTGGATCCTGCCCTGGACGGGGTGGATGATATCTCCACCTTGGCAAAGGGGTTTGTGAAACATAGCGCTGTCAAAGGAGACACCAGGGTCAAAGTTCATGGTCTAACCTGCTCCCTCAACAATAAAGGTTCTGAACCCTCAATGCTGTCTCCCCACAGCTGAAGGAGATTTACACAATCCCACTTCCCCTCAGCTGCCTGCACATGCCCACAGCCCTGTACAATGATGGCTGGAGCTGTCTTCTTGTTCACGGCCTGAACCTTCTCCCAGTGGACACCCGCCCTAACTGTGTGCTTCACTGAGGAGGTCCCTGGCACCATGTGACTTGGGTGACCAGCTCTGTGAAGATCGTTCGGGTGTATGAGCACGTGGACCGCGCACTATCCCATCGACCTGCCTGATCCCACTGACCAACATCAAATCCAAGCCCATGTCCCAGCAACAGACCCAGACACATGGCAATAAAAGCCCAGTCGGAGAGAGCTTTGGGATCCAGAAATCTGAAAGTACCTGTTCGTCCCAGACAAGGACCATTTAGCACACGTCAGGTCACAGATTCCTCATGTCCTCATGGATCTAAACTAAAATTCACAAATTACAGCATGAGCTGTTTCTTGTAGGAACACCTGAAATTGGATCCAGCATGAGGAGAGAAAGAGGGAGGGTTTATACACTGAGAGATATATCAGGGGAAAGAACAGAGTGAAAGTGGGATTGAAAAGATAACACAACCTGCTTCAGCTTCTTACCAGGAACTCCGAAGATTGCGAGGAAATGGTAGTAAGTGAAAGCTATCTGTTCAATTGTTGATAATTCCATTTTCAGAGCGAGGACGATATCAATTGGTGTTGACAGATCTGAATCATCAGACATTCAACCGTTATATAAAGCAACTAAATCTCCCCTGTGATTTTGTGCAGTTGCAGAGAGAGTGAAATTAGGTTGCAGTCTTTGAACAAACAGACACAGTTAATTTTAATAGATATTACACAATACAATCTTCACCTACACCGGACGATTGAAGGAGAACAATTGGGCCAGGTCCATCTCAGGGCTCCTTGCTCACTCTCTTAGTGCTCTCTATATGGATGCTCACGGCATCTCTCCCATGCCTTGCCTGGCCTTTCTTACTCTTTCCCCCCAATTAAAGCTTAAAGGCTCACAATATTTCTGTTGTATCTTCCCTTTGGAGCAGACACAAAGCCAGACAGTTTGTCATGGTCTCCAGCCGTCATCAGTCAAGGGAGTGGACATGTTCCTGTGCAGCACTGCAAGACATCGATGTTACACCCACACCATGTGACAACAGTGTCCAGTTTGTGCGAATGTTGTCATCCAAAAGGAGTAAAATGAATGGCAGGTTATCGGTATCATTGACAGTCATACATCACCACCCATGTGACGCACACAGACATTTCCTTGGCAAGTCTTCTGAATCTAGATTTCTCCTCTCTTTAGAGAGCTAATAGGCCTCACCTATTTTGCTAGTCCTTGCATTTTCTGCTTGCAAATCTGCATTAACTGAGTCCTTTGCTTAAGCTCAACAGACTATGTTTTTGGTTGAATCCATATGAGGCATCATGGAACAAATTCAAAGCTAACAACCTCTAATCTACCTTAAACTGAACCAAATCTCCACATTTTTTGTCTTGAATATAATCCACAATAGAGTCAGCTCTGACAATGTGTGTCTTTATAAATATCCAAACGTATAAATATTGTTTTGTACACAGCAAACTTTGGTTTAACCAGCACTATGTGAACTGGAACTCTCAATAAACCAGTAACAAATATATCCCTGAAATACCAGAAATATCACTGTAATCTCTGCAATGCCTGAGAGTGAGAGTGAGAAGGTTTGCTGTTGGCAAGCTTTATTTAAGGCAACATTACATTATTGTTGAAGTGATTTTTGCAGCAAATAAAGGATATCAGAGATGTGTATCCCTTCTGTATTATATTTCTATTACTGACTGTGTTTTTACATTGGCTGTGTGAACTGCTTGATCAACAAGATTGTTTGATCAACTGATCCATTCCTTGTCCCCCTGATGCTGGGTAGTAAAACACTTGCAGTACTAGTCTCGAATACAAGGTGACGATGCTGTCACTTTAATAGCTTATTTTCTCCTCTCTTTTTTGCAGAGAATTTGTAAGTCCAAGGTGCAGAGGTGTCTCACAGAAAGTAAACAGTTTGTGAGGCCTCGGCGTTAGTTTTAAGGTTGGAACAATGGAAGCAGCCTGGATGTGGCCAATTCACACACACCAGGCTTTCTCCTTTTTTTCCACTTGTTTGGTTCAGTTTTAATCAAAAGCCTTTGGGGTCTCAAAAGAGTTGGGAGCTGCAGTAAATGTCTCTCAAATGCTACTTTCCCTGAATTTTGTCTTGATCATTTTCCTCTTGGTTTGGAGAACTGCATGTGAGAGTCTGTGCCTGAATTTATCTTTTATCCAAGGGCTGTGTTGATGGGATATTGCTGTATTGGAACAGTTAAATAATAAAAGTTACTGTATCTATTATTTGGTTAAGTTTTCCAACAGTTGAGGTTTTCTAAATTCTTCTTTCTTTTGTATGTATTGTGTGTATTATGTGTCTCGTGTTTAAATAAACTGTGATTTGTTTCATGTCGAGTTGTTTGACCAGTCACATTACATCTGGAACACGGCACTTCACATTTACCGTAAAAATCAGAAAAGGTTAGGGTTTAGTCTACCCTCTTAAAATATTTTGTGTGTCTGGTCTTGTTCACAATAAATTTGCAGCTCTTGTCAAAACTGAAATCCGTAATTCCAAGTTAGCTTTAGGATCATTGAACTCAAAGACAGCGAGAGGTAATTGTTGGTGCCTTTTATTTCGAGTATTGGATCTGATTGGTTTAAGCAGATGTGCCTTGTGTAGTAACGGATCGTTCTGTTATGAAGAGTTTTCTGGGGCTGGAAGAAATGACTTCAGGGGCTGGTAGCAAGGGGTTCAAGTAAAAGTGACCATGGTAAAGCTTTTGGAATTGGTGAAGAGGCTGGAGCTGGGGTTGTCTGGGTCTGCAAGGAAAGGGAAGGTAGTTGTGGCAATTGTACAGCATTTAAAATTGACAAAAATACCATCAGAATCTTTGGAAATGGCTAATATTCAATTGCAAATGAACCAGTTTGAAACAGAGGCAAAAGAAAAGGAAAGAATAGCATTGGCAGCACAGAAAGAAAGAGAAAATGAAATGAAACTGTTTGAATTACGATTAAAAGCAGAGGAAAAAGAAAAGGACAGGAAGATCCCAGCAGAAGAAAGAGAAAAAGGGAGATAAGAAAGGCAGAAAGAGAAAGTGTTTGATCTTCAGAACCTGGTAATTAGAGAAGAAAGTCGATGTAAAAGGGCAGAGGTGAAGGCATAAGGTAAGTTCAGTGACAAAGAAAGTGATGATGAGCAAACCCATTGTACACAAAGGTCTGGTGGGGATCTTTTTAAATATGCCTAAGCATTACCTAAATTCAACAAGAAAGATGCAGAAAGCTTCTTCATTTCATTTGAGGAAGTGGCTAAATAAATGAAGTGGCCAGTGACCATGTGGGTATTGTGAATTCAAACAAAGGTGGTAGGTAGAACTGGTGAGTTATTTGCAAAACTATCAGAGGAAGTCTCTGGGGAGTATGAGGGGGTGAAGAAAGCCATCTGAAGTACTCGTACCAGAAGCCTACAGACAATGTTTCAGGAATCTAAAGAGACACCCTGGTCAAACATACATTGAGTTTGAAATGATCACACAAAGTCATTTGATAGGTAGATAAGGCATTGAAAATACATCAAACGTATGACACTCTTAGAAAGATGATTATTTTGGAAAAGTTCAAAAGCTCACTTCCTGAAGCAATGAGAACACATCTGGATGAGCTGATTATCAGCGGAAATGGCTAATGATTTTGTGTTGGTTCATAAATCAATGTGTAGCATCCAGCATCAATTTCAAATTTTTAAGTGATAGAAATTGAGGAAAGAGATAGTAAAGATAATTTACCACAGGGTAAACAGGAAACCCCTGAGGGGGGAAAGAGAGGTGAGAAAAAGCTGAGGTGTTTTCACTGTAATGAGATGGGCCACATGAAGTCACAGCGTTGATGGTTTAGAAAAATCACTGGGAAGACAGATGGAGGAAAACAGGAGAAGACAGTGAGTTTTGTTGAAGTGATTAAGGAAGCACAGTGGAAGCTAAAAAGCTGCAGCAGAATGTACAACCTGGTCAGGGGCTGGTTCAGAAGTAAATACCAGATCTTCTTACAACATTTACTTCTGAGAGTAAGGTTTACCCATGTTCACAGGATGAGCAGGGAAAGACATTACAATATTAAGAGATAAGAGAGATAGAGACATGAGATTCATTTTGACATTGAGAGATGAGGAGATGTGTAATTCGGAAGGACTGTTGATAGAAATAGTGGTAACATGTGGAATTCATGGTGAGACAAGAAGCGCTCCATTATGTAAAGTGAAATTGGAGTATTTAAAAGCAGAGACGTGGTGGTCGGGGTAATGGAGAAATTCCCGGCTCCAGGAATACAATTTATCCTTGGAAATGACATAACAGGTTCACAGGTAGGAGTGCTGTCTATTGTGGTGGAAAAGCCAGTGGAAAATCAGACAACTGATGTTTGACAGGAAGTACATCCTGACTGTGTGGTAACAAGTTCATAAATCCACAGATTGAAGCAGGAGGAAAAATCAAAGAATACAGACCAGGGAGTTGAAGTACAATTCTCCAAGATCATGACTGATTGAATGGTTGAGAAAAGAAACAAGAGCAGTTGGAGGAGAAAATGGATATTTTTATTTCAGAGAAATTAGCTGACTTACAGCAGAAAGATGAAAAACTAAAGCAGTTGTATCAAAAAGCATACACAGAAGAAGAATCTGATTTTATTCCAGTATATTGTTAACTTAAAAATAACGCCTTGATGAGGAAATGGAGACCATCACATATTCAGGCGGGTGAGTTGTCCAGACTTTAAAAGTAGTACAATATATGATGAAACAGGAAACAGACAAGAAATCACAAATTCACAATTTTACTTGTGGAGGTAAAGTGCTAGTGTTACTTCCAGTGATAGGTGAACCATTAAAAGCAAGGTTTAGTGGATATATTTAATCAAAGGGAGATTGAGTGAGGTGAATTATTTGATAAGAACATCAGATAGAAAGAAATCTCACAAAGTGTGTCATGTAAATATGCTCGGAAGGTGTTTTGATAAGGAAGGAAAGCAAAAGGAGAATGTGTTACTGGTTCAGAGGATTCAAAATTGGACATTCTTCAAATTAAATTGGACAATGAGGAAGTTCTCAAAACTTGGGATAAATTACTGAGTTACCTTGCAGAAGAAAATCAAAAAGAACTTAAAGATTTAACTCCATTGCATGGAGAGATATGTGGGAATAAGCTGGAAAGTAATAATCAAATTACGCATAATGCAGTTGAAGGAAATACTGTTCCAATTAAGCAATATCCTTATAGACTTAATCCACTAAAATTGGCACAGGTTCAAAAAACGATTGAATACATGTTCAAAGACAACATAATCAAAGTGAGTTGCAGTGAATGGAGTTCACCCATAGTAATGGTGCCAAAACCAGATAGAACCCAAAGATTATCTGAAGTCTATTGCAAAGTCAATGCAGTTACAATATCCTATTCCACATTTGGAAGACTGCATTGAGAAGGTGGGACAAACAATTTACATTTCTAAGTTGGACTTACTTAGAGGATAATGGCAGGTACCTTAATCTGAAAGACTGAAAACCATTTCAGATTTCGTGATCATACTTTTCGATTCTGTACTAATTTAAAGTCATGCCATTTGTTATGAAAAATGTACCAGTCACATTTCAAAGTCTTTTCAGGATTATCTAATTGTGTGGTATACATTGACAACCTGATGACTTTTAGTCAAACATGGAAGGAACATTTGCAGCATTTACTGGAATTGCTCAATCGACTTCAGGAGGCAAGCTTGGTGATGAACTCAGCAAAGATTAAGTTTGCAAAAGCCCAAGTCATGTTCCTGGAACATGTTAAAAGACATGGATTGATGGCCACACGGGATGTGAAAACAAAGGTTATTGGGGATGTTCCCAAACCATTGATGAAAAGGGCAGGACTACGATGAGTGGGTTTTATCTGAAGTTCGTCCTGGATTTTGCTCAACAGGATTATTTAGAAGTACTAGCTTTTGGAGCGCTGCTCCTTCTAGTTATCTGTCAAAGGAGCAGTGCTCCAAAAACTAGTGCTTCCAAATAAACCTGTTGGACTATAACCTGCTGATGCGTGATTTTTAACTTTGTCCACCCCAGTCCAGCACTGCCACCTCCACATCAGTACTGGATTTTCGCAGTGTGGTTGCTCCACTGACTGATTTACTCAAGAGGTGCAGAAAATTTCAGTGGATAGCGAACTGTCAGAAGACATTTGACAGCCGAAAAGCTGCATGAACCACTGCCCCAGTGTTAGCCACAACTAATTACACAAAGTCATTCAAGATGGCTATCAATACGAATGATGTGGGTGTTGGTGCTACAAGAAGACAACGAGAACATAAACAGACCTAATGGGCATTTTTTTCCAGAAAATTGAGTCCTTATCAACAGAGATATTCCACAATTGAGAATGAACCCTTGAATTTGGTGTTGGTGCCACAATATTTCAACATTTATGTTGTCTGTAATGTGTCTGAGACAATTGGATGTAATGATCATTTCATTTCAGAAAGTGGCTAAACAAATGAAAAGGCTCATGACCATGTGGGTATTGTTGATCCAAACAAAGTTGGTAGGTAGAGCTAGTGAGGTCATAGATTCATTAAGACGTACAGCGTGGAAATAGACCCTTTGGTCTAACTCATCCATGCCGACCAGGTATTCTAAATTAACCCAATCATCTCCCTCTAAACTCTTCCTATTCACGTACCAGTTCATATGCCTTTTAAATGTTGTAATTGTATCAGCCTCCACCATTTCCTCTGGCTGCTCTTTCTATATACTGACCACATGAAAATGTTGCCCTTTCGGAGCCTTTTAAATTTTCCTCCCCTCACCTAAAACCTATGCCCTCCAGTTTTGGATTCCCTAAGCCTAGGAATAAGATGCTGGCTTTTCATTCTATCCATGCTCCTCATGATGTTATAAACATCTATCTATAAGGTCACTCCTCAGCCTTTGCTGATGCAGAGAAAGTAGCTTCAGCCAATTCTGACTTTCACTATAGCTCAAATATCTTTCCCATAGCAGGGAGACCAGAATTGATTACGGTATTCAAAACATGACCAAACCAATGTCCTGCACAGCTGCAACATGACATCCCAACTCCTACACTCAACGCACTGACCAATAAGGGTGAGCGTACCATTTGCTTTCTTCACTACCCTGTCTACTGTGACTCCACCTTCAAGGAACTATGAACTTGCATCTGTAGGTCTCGTTGCTCAGCAACACAACCCAAGAGCTTTCCATTAAGTGTATAAGTCCTTCCCTGACTTGCCCTACCAAAATGCAGCACTTCACATTAATCTAAATTAAACTACACCTGCTACCTTTCAGCCCATTGGCCCAACTGATCAATGCCATGTTTTACTCTGAGATAACCTTCTCCTCTGCCCAGTCCACCAACAATTTTGGTGTCATCTGCAAATTTACTAACCATTTTTCCAATGGACACATCCAAACTCTTTTATATAAATGATAAAATTGGTGGACCCAGCACTGATTCTAGTGGCATACCACTGGTCACATGGCTCCCATCTGTCTCCTACCTTTGAGCCAATTTTATACCTAAATGGCTAGCTCTCCCTGTACTCCATGTGATCAGAATGATTACAGAGATGTGGCTTAAGGAAGGACAAGACAGGCAGCTTAATGTTCCAGAGGAGAGATGGTGTAGGAAGAGAAGAAAGGCAGGTAAAAGAGGAGGAGGAGTGGTGTTTTTCATTAGGGAGAACATCACAGTTGTATTGAGGGAGGATATTCCTGGGAATATGTTCAGAGAAGTTATTTGGGTGGAACTGAGAAATAAGAAAGGGATGATCACCTTATTAGGATTGTACTATAGACTCCTCAATAGTCAGCGGGAAATTGAGAAACCATTTTGTAAGGAGACCTCAGTTACCTGTAGGAATAATAGGATGGTAATGGTCGGGGATTTTAACTTTCTAACCATAGGCTGGGACTGCCATAGTGTTCAGGACTTGGATGGAGAGGAATTCCATTTATTTCCATTTCCCAGCCTTTGGCCCATATCCTTCCAAACTCTTCCTATTCATGCATCCATCCAAGTGTCTTTTAAATGTTGTAATTGTACCAACTTCCATTACTTCCTCTGGCAGCTCACTCCATACATGCGTCACCCTCTGCATGAAAAAGCTGCCTCATCGGTCCCGTTAAAAACTTTCCCCTCACACCTTAAACCTATGCCCTCTCGATTTGGACTGCCCTACCCTGGAGAAAAGACTTTGACTATTCACCCTATCCATGCCCCTCATGATGTTATAAACCTCTATAAGGTCATCCCTCAGCCTCCAATGCTCCAGGGAAAACAGCTCCAACCTATTCAGCCTCTGTCTACAGCTCAAACCCTCCAACCCCGACAAGTCGCAAAAAACGTGTAATCTGATTTGGAGTTGATTGAGACCAATGTGCCAGATCGCTTTAAAGAATTCACTTGCATGGCTCAAGTTCACTCATGAATGCCAGGAGGACTAGGTAAAGAAATTAAGATACGGGAGCAAGTTAAACTTTGAGGTTGAGAGATGAGGAGATACGTAATTCAGAAGGAGTATTGCCAGAAAAGAAGTGGTAATATGCAAAATTCATGGTGAGAAAACAGTGTTTTGTTCCATAAAGTGAGGTTGAGGAGACCAGTGAAAAAAGGTGAAGCGGTGGTCGGAGTAAGAGAGAGATCATCGGTCCCAGAAATATAGTTTATCTTTGGCAATGATCGAGCTGGATCACAGGTGGGGTGAAGCCTACTGTGGTTGAAAAGCCAGTGGAAAATCAAACAACTGAGGGTTACAGGAAGGACATTCTGGGATTTTTCCTGACTGTGTGGTGACAAGGTGACAAAGTCACCGGCTGAAGCAGGAGGAGAAATCAAGGAGTAAAGATAAAGAAGTTTAAGTTTACGTATCAAGCACCATGTTTGATCAAATGGTTGAGAAAAGAAACAAGAGCAGTTGGAGCACAAAATGGATATTTTTAGTTTGCAGAAATTAGCTGAATTACAACACGAAGCCATCATTGTATATTGATGGTTCATTTCTCTTTAAGTGGTGGCGGGGGGGGGGGGGGGGTGTGCCGGAAATGGGGAGTATGGTAATACTATGGCTTTAAGAATCGTCTTTTGTCCTGTTATTGTTGTGAAGAAAGGTTGAGACAGAGAACGGAGCAGTCTGCTCCCAAAGCCATTACAGCAAGCAACTTAAAGCTGGAACATTGGCTGTATGGCAGAGTCAACATGGTTTTGTGTAAAAGGACATTGTGTTTTCCCAATATCTTGCAGTTCTTTGATGAAGCACCATGTACTATAGATAAAAGGGGATGTCCTATGTCTAGATTTTCAGAAAGCATTTGATAAACTGCCATGTCAAAGGGCATTGTGGAAAACAAAGCTTCATCTTTAAAGAGGCAATATATTGACATGGATAGATGATTAGCAAGATAACATGAAACAGACAGTTGGCAGAAGTGGATCATTTTCTAGATGGCAAGATAAAATAAGTGATGTGTAGGGTGTTCTAGCTAGGTGGGTAAAGAACTGGTTGAGCAACAGGAGACTGAGAGTAGTAGTTGAAGGGAGTTTCTCCAAATGTTGAAAGGTGACCAGTGGTGTTCCACAGGGGTCAGCATTTAGGCCACTGTTGTTTGTAATATACATAAATGATCTGGAAGAGGGCACTGTTGGTTCGATCAGCAAGTTTGCAGATGCCACAAAGATTGGTGGAATAGCAGAAAGCATAAGGGACTGTCACAGAATACAGGAGGATACAGATAGACTGGAGAGTTGGGCGGAAAAGTGGCAGATGGTTTTCAATCCAGGCAAATGTGAGGTGATGCATTTAGGCAAGTCGAATTCGAGAGCGAATTATACAATGAATGGAAGACCCTTGGGAAAAATGGATGGACAGAGAGATCTGGGAGTGTAGGTCCATTGTACCCTGAAGGTTGCTGCACAGGTGGATAGAGTGGTCAAGAGGGCATATAGTATGCTTGCCTTCATTGGATGGGGTATTGAGTTTTAGAGCTGGCAAGTCATGTAAAAATTGTACAAGACATTGGTTCGGCCGCATTTGGAATACTGTGTACAGTTCTGGGCGCTACATTACCAAAAGGATGTGGATGCTTTGGAGAGAGTGCAGAGAGGTTTACGAGAATGTTGCCTGGTGTGGAAGGTGCTAGCTATGAAGAGCGGTTGAGTAGGTTAGGTTTATTTTCACTATAAAAGATGAGATTGAGCGAGGACCTGATTGAGGTTTACAAAATCATGAAGGGGATAGACAGGGTGGACAGAGACAAGCTTTTTCCCAGGGTGAAGGATTCAAAAGCAAGAGGTCACGCTTTCAAGGTGAGAGGTGGAAAGTTTAAGGGGGATACATGCGGCAAGTACTTCACCCAGAAGGTGGTGGGCATTTGGAATGTGTTGCCAGCAGAGGTGGCAGAGGCAGGCACGGTAGATTCATTTAAGATGCGTCTGGACAGATGTATGAGTAGGTGGGAGTAGAGGGATACAGATGCTTAGGAATTGACCGACAGGTTTAGACAGTACATTTGGATCGGCTCAGGCTTGGAGGGCCGAAGGGCTTGTTCCTGGGCTGTAAATTTTCTTTGTTCTTTAGGTCCATAAACTTGAACCAGGGAACAATTTCTTACACATTACACAACTCACCCGAGACTGACCCAAAGCTCCCGCTCTAGGTCACCTGACACATTCACTAAAATGGTCAGCAAGCAACTCTGATTACATCCATAACATGCCCAACCCTCATCAATCATCTTCTTCACTTCCTCAAATAAATTTAACCAAGTTTGTGAGGCAAGAACTCCCCTGCAGAAAGCCATGTTGACTATCCTTAACAAGCCCTTTCCTTTCCAATTGCAAGTAAATGCTGTCCCTAAAGAATCTTCTCCAATAATTTCCCTCTTACTGATCTAAGGTTGACCAGCCTATAGTTTTTCAGAAGATCCCTGCAGCGCCTTCTTAAATCAAGGAACAACATTGGCTACTCTCCAGTCTCCTGGGACTTTGTCTGTAATTAAAGAGGACACAAAGGTCTCTGTCCAGGCCCCAACAATCTCCTGCCTTGCCTCCCTCAGTAACATGGGAATAAATCCCATCTGGTCCTGGGGACTTAGCTACCTTAGTCTTTTTTCAAGACACTTCTTCCTCCTTAATATCGACATATCCTGGTGTTTTTCTGCCATTTCTTCCTTTTGTTCCTTAACAAGCCTGCACCAATTTCTGATCCATTTATAGACCCACTATTTATTGTCCATGTGCAGTGTCTCTCTCTCTCTGTTTACCTCCTGTTCATGTTTCTATCCAGATATACCTTAAACAATTCGAACGTGTCTGATTCCTAAACCTCCACTGGCCATTCCAGGCACCCACCAGCCTCTGTGTGAAAACCTTTCGCTGCATTTCTCTGGTAAACTTTCCTCCTCTCACTTTGAACCTGTGCTTATTTCGAGTTGACCTTTCCAACTTGAAAAAAAGCCTATTCTCTCATCATTATGAAGCCCTCTCTCAGGTCACCCCTCAGCTTTTGCCTTTCCAGTGAAAACCTTTCAAGTTTATCCAACTTCTCCTCATAACCAAAACCCTCCAGACCAGGCAACATCCTGGGAAGCCTTCTCTGCACCCTCTCCATAGCAACCATGTCCTTCTGGTAACATGGCAACCAGAACTGCATCACAAGATTCCAAATGTGTCTGAACTAAAGTATAGTACAGCTGTAACATAACTTGCCAACTTTTATATTTGATGCTGTGGCCAATGAAGACAAGCGTGCTGTATTCCTTCTTGACCACCTGCTCCACCTATATTGCTGCTTACAGGGATCTGTGGACCTGCACACCCAGGTCCCTCTGCATGTGACTTTCTGTAACTTGGTTGGTTCTCTCTCAGGCAGGTCTCACTGAGATTAAAAATGCAATAGACTCATTGTGCTCACACACTGGGCTACGTAATCTCTCCCTGACAGCTCTGCAGACTGACTTCACCTTAACTCCCTGCTCCTTACGTGATTGCTGTTAGACCCGGTGTCTTTTTCTGACCAAAATACTCTTTGTTTGTAGATTCAAAAGACGTGAATATGGGTTAACATAATCTTTAAAAAAGTGATGTTTGAGTTAGATCTCATTATAAAAATGTCACAGAGACATAGAGAATGGAAACAGACCCTTCAGCCCAGCTTATTCATGCAATCCATTCACAATGGCTGGGTTATTACCGGTGAAAGACCTCTGACTCTCACCAGCCTCTTACCCGCTCTCTAAAACTCACTCTGCCACCTCCAGCTGAACTCTAGACTGACAGCCAATGGCTTTCCAGTCCTGGGACTGTTCAACTGTGGAACCGCTCCCTCCACTGGAGTCAGGATTGTCAGCTTGGCCACCACTCCCCTGTCCTCACTGCCCATAGAGGCATAGAGTCATACAGCACGAAAACAGACCCTTCGGTCCAACTCATCCATGCTGACCAAGTCTCCAAACCTAAACTAGTCCCATTTGTCTGCAGCTGTTCCACATCCCTCTAAACCTTTCCCATTTCCGTATCTGTCCAAATGTTTTTTTAAAGGAGTAGCTGTGCCCCCATCCACCAATTCCTCGGGCAGTTTGTTCCACATTTGAACCACACTGTGTGAAAACATTGCCCCTCAGGTCTCTCTCAAATCTTTCTCCTCGCACCTTAAACCTATGCCCTCTAGTTTTGAATTCCCCAACCCGAGGGAAAAGCCTTGCTGTTCACCTTTTCCATGCCCCTCACAATTACATTAACTCCAATTGGGTCTCTTCTCAACCTCCTTCTGCTCCAGTTAAATAAGTCCCAGCTTATGCAGCCTCTTCTTATAACTTAAACCCTCCAGTCCCGAGAAGATCCTTATAAGTGTTTACTGCACCCTCTCCACCTGGAATAACATTCTTCCTACAGCAGGGCAACTTGAACAGTCCACATTACTTCAAGAATGGCCTCACCAATGTCCTATACAACTAAAACATGACATCCCAATTCCTTTGCATAACGGTCTGAGCAATGAAGACAACTGTGCCAAGAGCCTTCTTTACCCGTCTGTCTACCTGTGACACAACTTTCAAAGAACTGCATACCTGAACCCCGAGGTGTCTATGTTCTACACCATGCCCCAGGGCCCCACCATTCACTGTGTAAGTCCAGCTCTTGTCTGCCTTCCCAAAATGCAACACCTTGCACTTATCTAAATTAAAGTTGATCTGCCATTCCTTGTTCTACTGCCAAGTTGATCAAGTCCTGTTGTGCTCTTGGATAACCTGCTTCACTGTCCATTCTTGGAGTTTTTGGTTGCACTTCAGTTCCATGCTCCTGATCTTTGGGCACCCGGCGTGGAGGGGGAGGGCAGGTCTGAGGGCCTCCTCGTGGGTCTGCTCCTGGGCCTGGCCAAACTGGCCTTAAAAAGGTCCAGGCAGCGGGCCGTGGAGGGGGTCGTTAAGGCCGACTGCCTGCCCCTCTTCCGCGATTACGTTAGAGCCCGGGTGTCTCTGGAGAGGGAGCATGCGGTGACCACCAACACCCTGGAGTTGTTCAGGGAGAGGTGGACACCGCAGGGAGTGGAGTGTATTATTTCCCCCTCCAATTCCATTTTGATTTGATCCCTGCCCTCCCCTTCACTGTTTGATCACACAGCATTGCCCTTTGATGGGAAGGGCACTGCTTGTCACTGTCCACCCTGGTGTTTCCTTTCTTCCTGGTGGTGGGAATTGAATAAAGGTTTGTACACCTGTTGCCATTCACTGTGTCTCACACCTGCACACACACACCATGGGTGCAGGGGAAAATATAAGCACTACCACAGTTTAAGCGACAGTGTGGGGGTAAAGGGGGAAAAAAAGCAAACAAAAAAAGACCCTTTGCCTGCCAACAACAATGTGATTGGTTGTCAGGGAGCTGAGCAGCTTCAATTGTGGATAAAGCAGAGAGAAGCTTTGATTTAAAGGAGCCGGTGTTGGACTGGGATGAACAAAGTTAAAAATCACACAACACCAGGTTATCGTGCTGGTTGTCACAAGCACCTGATGAAGAAACAGTGCTTCGAAAACCAGAGCTTCCAGATAAATGTGTTGGACTTTAACCTGGTGCTGTGTGATTTTTAACAGGGAGAAGCTTGTCAGACCAGAAGAGAAACAAATAGATCTGCAGCAGCCCAAAGCTCTCTCTCTCTCTCTCTCTCTCAGTTCTCAGGAACAGGAAGGTGGAGGAGAAACCTTCAGATCAATGTGAGCCAATCCAATGGGCCTTCGGAACTAAAACTACACAAAACTGTTTTTTTTTCCCATTTTCCCTCTATCCGTATGATTCTTTCTCCCCGTTTATGATTGGCTGCCTGTCTGTGTATAAGTTTCCAAGGGGTCCGAATTTAATTTGTAGAGTTTACTGAATTTAGTTGAATTATTCCCTTGCTGCGAGAATCGGATGACCTGTAATAAATAATGATTTCCTGCTCAGTAAAGTAACCTGGTCTGTGACTTCTGTCAACCTGTATCTGAAAATCAGGTGGTTTTGAGATTTTGTGTATTTTGGTTTAAACCCTCATCTTTTGTGACAACTCCAGAATAGCAGAACTTGGTTTCCAGTCCATTACCATGGTGTGGCATGATAAAAGGTTTATTGACAAAGTGTGGCATTATGGTCCATTGTCAAAGATGATTACATCTGGAACCCCACACATGATTTTTAAAGTTAAAAATCACACAACATCAGGTTATAGTCCAACAATGTATTTGGCTATCACAGTCTATGAGAATATTTGATTGTGTTTCTATAGTTGAAAGCATAAAAAATAATAGGAGATTGCAACAAGGAAGACCAGCCTCTGACCCTGAGAGAGATCAATGCCAAGACATTCCCATTGTTTGTCTGGAAAAGAGCAGGGTCAAAAATGTTCTTTCCTCTCCATGAATGGCACAAATGGAGATCACTGTCTTGCGGGGCATTTCAGGTCATTATTCCTGTTGCTGTACTCTCTCCCAATACTTGGAAATACCCAGCTGTATTTGAGTACACTCTCTGCTGAATGTCCTGAAAGAGACACCAACCTCTTATTGTTCACCAAAAGGTCTTTAGGAATACTGATATGACTGTGCTGTTCAAAATACTCCTGTTGTATCAGGTTTTTAGGAATACACCCACATATCTATATCCCTTTTTAGTCTCCCTCCATCCATTTCATAAATTACTTTCCAGCCCATCTTTCTGCCATCAGCAAATGTTGTTACTATATCCTCATTCACTTCATACATTTCAATACACTTCACACACTTTTTCATTTTCATACACTTCAAACACTTCATTTATTTGCTTTTTAAACAGTTGAAGCATCAGTACTGATCCCTGTGGTACATCACTTATTTTATCTTGCCATCTCGAAAATGATCCACTTCTGCCAACTGTCTGTTTCATGGTCTCTTGCTAATCATCTATCCATGTCAATATATTGCCTCTTTAAAGATGAAGCTTTGTTTTCCACAATGCCCTTTGACATGGCAGTTTATCAAATGCTTTCTGAAAATCTAGACATAGGACATCCCCTTTTATCTCTAGTACATGATGCTTCTTCAAAAAACTGCAATATATTGGGGAAACATAATGTCCTTTTACACAAAACCATGTTGACTCTGCCATACAGCCAATGTTCCAGCTTTAAGTTGCTTGCTGTAATGGCTTTGGGAGCAGACTGCTCCGTTTTCTGTCTCAACCTTTCTTCACAACAATAACAGGACAAAAGACAATTCTTAAAGCCATAGTATTACCATACTCCCCATTTCCCAAACACCCACCCACCCCCCGCCCCTCCCACTCCCCACCACCACTGAAAGAGAAATGAACCATCAATATACAATGATGGCTTCATATTGTAATTCAGCTAATTTCTGCAAACTAAAAATATCCATTTTGTGCTCCAACTGCTCTTGTTTCTTTTCTCAACCATTTGATCAAACATGGTGCCTGATACTTAAACTTAAACTTCTTTATCTTTACTCCTTGATTTCTCCTCCTGCTTCAGCCGGTGACTTTGTCACCTTGTCACCACACAGTCAGGAAAAATCCCAGAATGTCCTTCCTGTAACCCTCAGTTGTTTGATTTTCCACTGGCTTTTCAATCACAGTATGCTTCACCCCACCTGTGATCCAGCTCGATCATTGCCAAAGATAAACTATATTTCTGGGACCGATGATCTCTCTATTACTCGGACCACCGCTTCACCTTTTTTCACTGGTCTCTCCAACCTCACTTTATGGAACAAAACACTGTTTTCTCACCATGAATTTTGCATATTACCACTTCTTTTCTGGCAATACTCCTTCTGAATTATGTATCTCCTCATCTCTCAACCTCAAAGTTTAACTTGCTCCCGTATCTTAATTTCTTTACCTAGTCCTCCTGGCATTCATGAGTGAACTTGAGCCACACAAGTGAATTCTTTAAAGCGATCTGGCACATTGGTCTCAATCAACTCCAAATCAGATTATACGTTTTTTGCGACTTGTCGGGGTTGGAGGGTTTGAGCTGTAGACAGAGGCTGAATAAGTTGGAGCTGTTTTCCCTGGAGCATTGGAGGCTGAGGGATGACCTTATAGAGGTTTATAACATCATGAGGGGCATGGATAGGGTGAATAGTCAAAGTCTTTTCTCCAGGGTAGGGCAGTCCAAATCGAGAGGGCATAGGTTTAAGGTGTGAGGGGAAAGTTTTTAACGGGACCGAAGAGGCAGCTTTTTCATGCAGAGGGTGACGCATGTATGGAGTGAGCTGCCAGAGGAAGTAATGGAAGTTGTAACAATTACAACATTTAAAAGACACTTGGATGGATGCATGAATAGGAAGAGTTTGGAAGGATATGGGCCAAAGGCTGGGAAATGGAAATAAATGGAATTCCTCTCCATCCAAGTCCTGAACACTATGGCAGTCCCAGCCTGTGGTTGGAAAGTTAAAATCCCCTACCATTACCATCCTATTATTCCTACAGGTAACTGAGGTCTCCATACAAAATGGTTTCTCAATTTCCCACTGACTATTGAGGAGTCTCTAGTACAATCCTCATAAGGTGATCATCCCTTTCTTATTTCTCAGTTCCACCCAAATAACTTCTCTGAACATATACCCAGGAATATCCTCCCTCAATACAACTGTGATGTTCTCCCTAATGAAAAACACCACTCCTCCTCCTCTTTTACCTGCCTTTCTTCTCTTCCTACACCATCTCTCCTCTGGAACATTAAGCTGCCTGTCTTGTCCTTCCTTAAGCCACATCTCTGTAATCATTCTGATCACATGGAGTACAGGGAGAGTTAGCCATTTAGGTATAAAATTGGCTCAAAGGTAGGAGACAGATGGGAGCCATGTGACCAGTGGTGTGCCACTAGAATCAGTGCTGGGTCCACCAATTTTATCATTTATATAAAAGATTTTGGATGTGTACATTGGAAAAAATGTAAATTTGCAGATGACACCAAAATTGTTGGTGGACTGGGCAGAGGAGAGGGTTATCTCAGAGTAAAACAGGGCATTGATCAGTTGGGCCAATGGGCTGAAAGGTAGCAGGTGTAGTTTAATTTAGATTAATGTGAAGTGCTGCATTTTGGTAGGGCAAGTCAGGGCAGGACTTATACACTTAATGGAAAGCTCTTGGGTTGTGTTGATGAGCAACGAGACCTACGGATGCAAGTTCATAGTTCCTTGAAGGTGGAGTCACAGTAGACAGGGTAGTGAAGAAAGCAAATGGTACGCTCACCCTTATTGGTCAGTGCGTTGAGTGTAGGAGTTGGGATGTCATGTTGCAGCTGTGCAGGACATTGGTTTGGTCATGTTTTGAATACCGTAATCAATTCTGGTCTCCCTGCTATGGGAAAGATATTTGAGCTCAAGTGAAAGTCAGAATTGGCTGAAGCTACTTTCTCTGCATCATCAAAGGCTGAGGAGTGACCTTATAGATAGATGTTTATAACATCATGAGAAGCATGGATAGAATGAAAAGCCAGCAACTTATTCCTAGGCTTAGGGAATCCAAAACTAGAGGGCATAGGTTTTAGGTGAGGGGAGGAAAATTTAAAAGGCACCGAAAGGGCAACATTTTCATGTGGTCAGTATATGGAAAGAGCAGCCAGAGGAAATGGTGGAGGCTGATACAATTACAACATTTAAAAGGCATATGAACTGGTACGTGAATAGGAAGAGTTTAGAGGGAGATGATTGGGTTAATTTAGAATACCTGGTCGGCATAGATGAGTTAGACCAAAGGGTCTATTTCCACGCTGTACGTCTTTATGACTCTATGACCTCACTAGCTCTACCTACCAACTTTGTTTGGATCAACAATACCCACATGGTCATGAGCCTTTTCATTTGTTTAGCCACTTTCTGAAATGAAATGATCATTACATCCAATTGTCTCAGACACATTACAGACAACATAAATGTTGAAATATTGTGGCACCAACACCAAATTCAAGGGTTCATTCTCAATTGTGGAATATCTCTGTTGATAAGGACTCAATTTTCTGGAAAAAAATGTCCATTTGGTCCGTCTATGTTCTCATTGTCTTCTTGTAGCACCAACACCCACATCATTCGTATTGATAGACATCTTGAATGGCTTTGTGTAATTAGTTGTGGCTAACACTGGGGCAGTGGTTCATGCAGCTTTCAGGCTGTCAAATGTCTTCTGACAGTTCGCGATCCACTGAAATTTTCTGCACCTCTTGAGTAAGTCAGTCAGTGGACCAACCACACTGTGAAAATCCAGTACTGATGTGGAGGTGGCAGTGCTGGACTGGGATGGACAAAGTTAAAAATCACGCATCAGCAGGTTATAGTCCAACAGGTTTATTTGGAAGCACTAGTTTTTGGAGCACTGCTCCTTTGACAGATAACTAGAAGGAGCAGCGCTCCAAAAGCTAGTACTTCTAAATAATCCTGTTGAGCAAAATCCAGGACAAACTTCAGATGAAACCCACTCAATTTCAGGAATCGTAGTACTGCCCTTTTCATCAATGGTTTGGGAACATCCCATTACCCTTGTTTTCACATCCCGTATGGCCATCAATCCATGTCATTTAACATGTTCCAGGAACATGACTTGGGCTTTTGCAAACTTAATCTTTGCTGAGTTCATCACCAAGCTTGCCTCCTGAAGTTGATTGAGCAATTCCAGTAAATGCTGCAAATGTTCCTTCCATGTCTGACTAAAAGTCATCAGGTTGTCAATGTATACCACACAATTAGATAATCCTGAAAAGACTTTGAAATGTGACTGGTACATTTTTCATAACAAATGGCATGACTTTAAATTAGTACAGAATCGAAAAGTGTGATCACGAGATCTGAAATGGTTTTCAGTCTTTCAGATTAAGGTACCTGCCATTATCCTCTAAGTAAGTCCAACTTAGAAATGTAAATTGTTTGTCCCACCTTCTCAATGCAGTCTTCCAAATGTGGAATAGGATATGAATCAGATTTTGTGACTGCATTGACTTTGCAATAGACTTCAGATAATCTTTGGGTTCTATCTGGTTTTGGCACCATTACTATGGGTGAACTCCATTCACTGCAACTCACTTTGATTATGTTGTCTTTGAACATGTATTCAATTTTTTTTGAACCTGTGCCAATTTTAGTGGATTAAGTCTATAAGGATATTGCTTAATTGGAACAGTATTTCCTTCAACTGCATTATGCGTAATTAGATTATTACTTTCCAGCTTATTCCCACATATCTCTCCATGCAATGGGGTTAAATCTTTAAGTTCCTTTTGATTTTCCTCTGGAAGGTAACTCAGTAATTTATCCCTAGTTTTGAGAACTTCCTCATTGTCCAATTTAATTTGAAGAATGTCCAATTTTGAATCCTCTGAACCAGTAACACATTCTCCTTTTGCTTTCCTTCCTTATCAAAACACCTTCTGAGCATATTTACATGACACACTTTGTGAGATTTCTTTCTATCTGATGTTCTTATCAACTAATTCACCTCACTCAATCTCCTTTTGATTAAATATATCCACTAAACCTTGCTTTTAATGGTTCACCTATCACTGGAAGTAACACTAGCACTTTACCTCCACAAGTAAAATTGTGAATTTGTGATTTCTTGTCTGTTTCCTGTTTCATCATAAATTGTACTACTTTTAAAGTCTGGACAACTCACCCGCCTGAATCTGTGATTGTCTCCATTTCCTCATCAAGGCGTTATTTTTAAGTGAACAATATTCTGGAATAAACTCAGATTCTTCTTCTGTGTAGGCTTTTTGATATAACTGCTTTAGTTTTTCATCTTTCTGCTGTAAGTCAGCTAATTTCTCTGAAATAAAAATATCCATTTTCTCCTCCACCTGCTCTTGTTTCTTTTCTCAACCATTCAATCAGTCATGATCTTGGATAATTGTACTTCAACTCCCTGGTCTTTATTCTTTGATTTTTCCTCCTGCTTCAATCTGTGGATTTATGAACTTGTTACCACACAGTCAGGATGTTCTTCCTGTCAAACATCAGTTGTCTGATTTTCCACTGGCTTTTCCACCACAATAGACAGCACTCCTACCTGTGAACCTGTTATGTCATTTCCAAGGATAAATTGTATTCCTGGAGCCGGGAATTTCTCTATTACCCCAACCACCACGTCTCTGCTTTTAAATTCTCCAATTTCACTTTACATAATGGAGCGCTTCTTGTCTCACCATGAATTCCACATGTTACCACTATTTCTATCAACAGTCCTTCCGAATTACACATCTCCTCATCTCTCAATGTCAAAATGAATCTCTTGTCTCGATCTCTCTTCTCTCTTAATATTGTAATGTCTTTCCCTGCTCATCCTGTGTACATGGGTAAACCTTACTCTCAGAAGTAAGTGTTTAAAGAAGATCTGGTATTTACTTCTGAACCAGCCCCTGACCAGGTTGTACGTTCTGCTGCAGCTTTTTAGCTTCCACTGTGCTTCCTTAATCACTTAATCACTTCAACAAAACTCACTGTCTTCTCCTGTTTTCCTCCATCTGTCTTCCCAGTGATTTTTCTAAACCATCAACGCTGTGACTTCATGTGGCCCATCTCATTACAGTGAAAACACCTCAGCTTTTTCTCACCTCTCTTTCCCCCCTCAGGGGTTTCCTGTTTACACTGTGGTAAATTATCTTTACTATCTCTTTCCTCAATTTCTGTCACTCACAGATTGAAATTGATGCTGGATGCTACACATTGATTTATGAACCAACACAAAATCATCAGCCATTTCCGCTGATAATCAGCTCATCCACATGTGTTCTCATTGCTTCAGGAAGTGAGCTTTTGAACTTTTCCAAAATAATCGTCTTTCTAAGAGTGTCATACGTTTGATGTATTTTCAATGCCTTATCTACCTATCAAATTACTTTGTGTGATCATTTCAAACTCAATGTATGTTTGACCAGGGTGTCTCTTTGGATTCCTGAAACATTGTCTGTAGGCTTCTGGTACGAGTACTTCAGATGGCTTTCTTCACCCCCTCATACTCCCCAGAGACTTCCTCTGATAGTTTTGCAAATAACTCACCAGCTCTACCTACCACCTTTGTTTGAATTCACAATACCCACATGGTCAATGGCCACTTCATTTATTTAGCCACTTCCTCAAATGAAATGAAGAAGCCTTCTGCATCTTTCTTGTTGAATTTAGGTAATGCTTAGGCATATTTAAAAAGATCCCCATCAGACCTTTGTCTACAATGGGTTAGCTCATCATCACTATCTTTGTCACTGAACTGACCTTCTGCCTTCACCTCTGCCCTTTCACATCGACTTTCTTCTCTAATTACCAGGTTCTGAGGATCAAACGCTTTCTCTTTCTGCCTTTCCCATCTCTCTTTCTTCTGCTGGGATCTTCCTGTCCTTTTCATTTTCCTCTGCTTTTAATCGTAATTCAAACAGTTTCATTTCATTTTCTCTTTCTTTCTGTGCTGCCAATGCTATTCTTTCCTTTTCTTTTGCCTCTGATTCAAACTGGTTCATTTGCAATTGAATATTAGCCATTTCCAAAGATTCTGATGGCATTTTTGTCAATTTTAAATGCTGTACAATTGCCACAACTACCTTCCCTTTCCTTGCAGACCCAGACAACCCCAGCTCCAGCCTCTTCACCAATTCCAAAAGCTTTACCATGGTCACTTTTACTTGAACCCCTTGCTACCAGCCCCTGAAGTCATTTCTTCCAGCCCCAGAAAACTCTTCATAACAGAATGATCCATTACTACACAAGGCACATCTGCTTAAACCAACGGATCCAATACTCGAAATAAAAGGCACCAACAATTACCTCTCGCTGTCTTTGAGTTCAGTGATCCTAAAGCTAACTTGGAATTACGGATTTCAGTTTTGACAAGAGCTGCAAATTTATTGTGAACAAGACCAGACACACAAAATATTTTAAGAGGGTAGACTAAACCCTAACCTTTTCTTATTTTTACGGTAAATGTGAAGTGCCGTGTTCCAGATATAATGTGACTGGTCAAACAACTTGACATGAAACAAATCACAATTTATTGAAACACGAGACACATAATACACATAATAAATACAAAAGAAAGAAGAATTTAGAAAACCTCAACTGTTGGAAAACTTAACCAAATAATAGATACAGTAACTTTTATTATTTAACTGTTCCAATACAGCAATATCCCATCAACACAGCCCTTGGAAAAAAGATAAATTCAGGCACAGACTCTCACATGCAGTTCTCCAAACCAAGAGGAAAATGATCAAGACAAAATTCAGGGAAAGTAGCATTTGAGAGACATTTACTGCAGCTCCCAACTCTTTTGAGACCCCAAAGGCTTTTGATTAAAACTGAACCAAACAAGTGGAAAAAAAGGAGAAAGCCTGGTGTGTGTGAATTGGCCACATCCAGGTTGCTTCCATTGTTCCAACCTTAAAACTAACGCCGAGGCCTCACAAACTGTTTGCTTTCTGTGAGACACCTCTGCACCTCGGACTTACAAATTCTCTGCAAAAAAGACAGGAGAAAATAAGCTATTAAAGTGACAGCATCGTCACCTTGTATTCGAGACTAGTACTGCAAGTGTTTTACTACCCAGCACCAGGTGGACAAGGAATGGATCAGTTGATCAAACAATCTTGTTGATCAAGCAGTTCACACAGCCAATGTAAAAACACAGTCAGTAATAGAAATATAATACAGAGGGGATACACATCTCTGATATCCTTTATTTGCTGCAAAAATCACTTCAACAATAATGTAATGTTGCCTTAAATAAAGCTTACCAACAGCAAACCTTCTCACTCTCACTCTCAGGCATTGCAGAGATTACAGTGATATTTCTGGTGTTTCAGGGATATATTTGTTACTGGTTTATTGAGAGTTCCAGTTCACATAGTGCTGGTTAAACCAAAGTTTGCTGTGTACAAAACAATATTTATATGTTTGGATATTTATAAAGACACACATTGTCAGAGCTGACTCTATTGTGGATTATATTCAAGACAAAAAATGTGGAGTTTTGGTTCAGTTTAAGGTAGATTAGAGGTTGTTAGCTTTGAATTTGTTCCATGATGCCTCATATGGATTCAACCAAAAACATAGTCTGTTGAGCTTAAGCAAAGGACTCAGTTAATGCAGATTTGCAAGCAGAAAATGCAAGGACTAGCAAAATAGGTGAGGCCTATTAGCTCTCTAAAGAGAGGAGAAATCTAGATTCAGAAGACTTGCCAAGGAAATGTCTGTGTGCGTCACATGGGTGGTGATGTGTGACTGTCAATGATACCGATAACCTGCCATTCATTTTACTCCTTTTGGATGACAACATTCACACAAACTGGACACTGTTGTCACATGGTGTGGGTGTAACATTGATGTCTTGCAGTGCTGCACAGGAACATGTCCACTCCCTTGACTGATGATGGCTGGAGACCATGACAAACTGTCTGGCTTTGTGTCTGCCCCAAAGGGAAGATACAACAGAAATATTGTGAGCCTTTAAGCTTTAATTGGGGGGAAAGAGTAAGAAAGGCCAGGCAAGGCATGGGAGAGATGCCGTGAGCATCCATATAGAGAGCACGAAGAGAGTGAGCAAGGAGCCCTGAGATGGACCTGGCCCAATTGTTCTCCTTCAATCTTCTGGTGTAGGTGAAGATTGGATTGTGTAATATCTATTAAAATTAACTGTGTCTGTTTGTTCAAAGACTGCAAACTAATTTCACTCTCTCTGCAACTGCACAAAATCACAGGGGAGATTTAGTTGCTTTATATAACAGATGAATGTCTGATGATTCAGATCTGTCAACACCAATTGATATCGTCCTCGCTCTGAAAATGGAATTATCAACAATTGAACAGATAGCTTTCACTTACTACCATTTCCTCGCAATCTTCGGAGTTCCTGGTAAGAAGCTGAAGCAGGTTGTGTTATCTTTTCAATCCCACTTTCACTCTGTTCTTTCCCCTGATATATCTCTCAGTGTATAAACCCTCCCTCTTTCTCTCCTCATGCTGGATCCAATTTCAGGTGTTCCTACAAGAAACAGCTCATGCTGTAATTTGTGAATTTTAGTTTAGATCCATGAGGACATGAGGAATCTGTGACCTGATGTGTGCTAAATTTGGCTTGGATTTGATGTTGGTCAGTGGGATCAGGCAGGTCGATGGGATAGTGCGCGGTCCACGTGCTCATACACCCGAACGATCTTCACAGAGCTGGTCACCCAAGCAACATGGTGCCAGGGACCTCCTCAGTGAAGCACACGGTGAGGGTGGGTGTCCACTGGGAGAAGGTTCAGGCCGTGAACAACAAGACAGCTCCAGCCATCATTGTACAGGGCTGTGGGCATGAGCAGGCACCTGAGGTGAAGTGGGATTGTGTAAATCTCCTTCAGCTGTGGGGAGGCAGCATTGAGGGTTCAGAACCTTTATTGTTGAGGGAGCAGGTTAGACCATGAACTTTGACCCTGGTGTCTCCTTTGACAGCGCTATGTTTCACAAACCCCTTTGCCAAGGTGGAGATATCATCCACCCCATCCAGGGCAGGATCCAAAGCCACTGTGTCTCAGTTATGGGGCAGAATTGGCAGAGGTGGGCAGTAGATGTCTGCGTGGCTGGTAAATGTGGTTGATGTGCTGAAAGAGGCTGAGTGAGAGAAAGGGGACCAGTTCAGATGTGGCCAAACTGACACGATATGGGAGAATGCGGGGAATAATTTATGATGTCTTTATAGGAATGTTATTCCTGATAACCTTCATTAAATACATGCACATGAGGATGGATGTGTAGTTATTGCTGTCGTTCATTTGGCTGGTCTAATGGATGGATGTTGACTTGAGGGTTTTCTCACCAGAGTTTGTTGATAGTGTGAGTCCCAGCATCCATTTCAGTGCCTGCTTTACCTTTGCCATATACACAATGGTCCTGTCTCTGATCAGAGCTTGAGGTGACATTGTGGAGTTGAGCACGATGTTAATCCTTTTGACAGATCACCTTGGTGCTTGTGTGAATCTTATTGCTATGCCACTCAACATCTGATCTCATGCATCGCATTGGGATCATGAGCCATCTCTTCAATAGACAGCCCTTCCCTCCCAGAATCTATCGCTCCATTGGCTGTGGTACATTGCCCACTATGGAGCTGAGGGGTGTTGAAGGTTGTATGGGTCATGACTCATCCCTGGAATAGACACACATACCTGGAGAAGCCTTTGTTGATAATTGCTGACTAATTGGACACTTAGGGAGTTTGTCCCTTTAATACTTCCAAATGCCCCTGGTTGTCTCACTGAAACCTCAACAACAACATGCTTGTAATCAATGAAACCTTCCAGTTTTCAGAATCCAGCAAGATTCCTGAATCGTGTGGCCATCTTCCTACCTGGTGAACATTATCTGTGGTGAAAGTGATGTTGTTGCCAATGTTCTCCCCTTTCATACCGTGTTGTAGTACAGGAGCTTACAGCCCACTGTAAACATCTCAATCTAATGCTTACAAAGAGCTGGAGGCACAAATGCTCAGTGTCACGGGTGACCATTAAAACTCAGAACTCTGAATACCCAGTCACACTGATGTGTCACAAAGAGACATCACTGACTCCCTGGAGAGACACACACTCTGTGCAGACACTGGGGCTCCAGATGCTGCAGATAGTTTGCCCTCTGTCTGTAAACTCAAGGCACTGATGTACCTTCTCCTTTCAGGCTGCTGTTATTCTCAATGGTTTCCTTACATAGGACGAGGTCCATTATGTCTCAGTTATAGAGAGCCCATCTGCCCCTGGCTATCTGCCATCTTAAACCTTCTTGTCTTGACCTCCTCCCACTTTGACAACCCTCATGGGGACAGCTGCCCCTGGAATCCTGTCTGAGTCTCAGAACTAACAACAGCCCTGTCCTGAGCCCTCAAGCCCTCTCTCTCCTCTGGTATGTTTCTTATTGCATTGAATATTCCACCTTCATGCGGAAAGTCACCATGTACATCCAACCACTCCACCTGCAAATGTTTTGATGGATTTTCATCCGTTTCAGTGTCTCTAACATAACACTGCTGGAAAATCCTTTGCTTGTGCAACTTCTGAATCCAATACAATTGTGGTCAATTGTGCTCACATTGAGTTTCGGTGTATTTCAGTTCGTCAATGTTCAAAGGGGGCAGCCCCTCGCAACCCCACCCACCCTTCTGTTTAATTATAGACTGGCATAAGACAATGTGGTGGAGGCTACACTCACACAATCCATCTCTGTAAAGGGATTCTGGTTTGAGAAATGGTTTGCTTCCTTCCAATCTGTGCAATATTTCTACACATTTGCGAGGTTGCCTGATTGAAAATCTCAGTAAATAGACAAGGCTGAAAGAAGTAATATCTCAATATTGTAACACAAAATTGTTGGGAGGAAACATATGTGCAGTGTAAACCTCAACGTAGACCTATTGGACCAAATGGCCTGGTTTTGTGTCATGATCTTTTATCAATGCTGTGTTATTAATCTGGGGATTCTGCTCTTTTCTTTGCAGCTAACCTCCTGACAATTGTCCTTCTAACTCATGGAGGCTGTGGTCTATCCAAAGGGATCTCTCTTTATTTGGTGGGTATGACGACAGTTGATCTCCTGGTCATTATTTCCAATGTGATAATCTACTTCATGCTTTACTACTATTCCCCATTTTCATTTCTACATTTCACCTCAATAAGGAGCATCAATGTGGTGATCAACTACACAGCTGTTGACTGCTCTGTTTGGCTCACAGTCGCTTTCACTGTGGATCGTTTTGTCCTCATTTGTTGTCAACATTTCAGAGAAAAGTATTGCAGGAAGGAAACTGCAGCTGTGGTGATAGTGACTGTGTGTGTTGTGTTCTCACTCAAAAATATTCCCTTGTATTTTGCTCTTGGGCCAATCTATATAATAAACAATGTGGAGTGGGGCGCTTATTTCAGGCCAGACTACTTTATCTTGCCAGGATGGATAACCTTTGACTGGCTTGATATAATTTTAAACCCACTATTGCCATTCTTTCTCATTTTACTGTTCAACGCACTGACTGTCCGACACATTGTGATGGCGAATCGAACCCGCAGAGCACTGCAAGGTCAACGCAACACCCAGAACAGCGATGATCCAGAGATGCAGAGCCGAAGGAAATCCATCACTTTACTGTTCACCATTTCTGGCACTTTCATCGTGCTGTGGATGCCATATACTATGTTTTTCCTCATTTCTAGATTTACAGATACATTTTATGAGCCAGATGATTATACTGATCCCTTAGTAATCGCAGACTACACTGGAAATATGTTTCAGCTGCTGAGCTCCTGTACAAACACATGTGTCTATGCATTGGCTCAGTCTAAATTCAGAAAAAAATTGAGAAATGTCGTTATATATCCATTTCTTGCACTTAAGAACTGTGTCAATTTTTTAAAAACACGCTGACTGGAAACAAAATTGCAAGGCTTTCATATTAATCTCCTGAGTTTTTAATCTCTGTGGAGTTATTTCAGGTGCAGTCGGAAAATTAGCTCTCGACAGTTTGATCATTCATTCCTTTTTTGTATATTCTATTGATTTCTGTGGTGGATGAATATCATGTTGGATGTTTTGAGTGTTGCTCTGGATTATTTTGTGAGCTAATGTTAAGCCTTTAGTGAAGGGAGAAATATCAAAGAGGAGTCTTACGTCCCATGTTCCTGACCACAAGCAATCTTTATTCAGAGCTCTATCACCACATCTGTAGGAAAGGCAAGAGACCACCCCAAATCTGACCTTCACACGGAGCACAGCTGCCCCATTAAACTCAGCTCAGATTGGAGGTCAATGGTGCTCTGAATTCCCCAGTGAAATATAACATTTTCATACCCTTCGCATTACAAGAATTACATATAACATTGATGTAATGGTTAGCCAATTCCCCCTAATTTGTGCATCCAATCCAGTAAATCAATTGATGGGCAACTCTCTGGACAGCCCATAATCTCATGACATTCACCAGATCCCTCCAACATCTGTCTTTGGAATCTTACATTGCTTCTGACAGTTTTATTCCTTCCCAAACATTTGCCAACTACACCACATTATTTACCAAAAACCTACATTGTTGCTTTTCATGAAGAACATTTCCAAATTCTATGCTAACTTTAGTATGGCAGATTAGCAAAGATATTAATGTTCTACCAATTAGTTATAAAGTCTTTAAATCCACACGAATATGAAACATTCCTGGCACAGCTGGTCACAGGCCTCCCATCTGAAAAGCAACCCCTCACTTGTTTAAATGAAAGGTATAAACAGAAAAAAAACCAAGACCCCCTGACGCTGCCCCCATCAGACACTCCCAGAACAAGGACAGCACCAGGAAAACATAGAGCAAAGCCCACTGTGCTCTCTCACAACAGAAAATAAAGTTACCCAGGCTTTGCTGAAACAAATAAAAAGACCCAATAATTCTGGGGGACAAGCAAAACAATTAAACAAAGAAAAGGTGCCTCTCTCTCTAAAGTCCGTTCCCACCAAACTCTATTGGGCAGGGACCATGGGGGGGCTAAAGTTAAAATAAACTCAAGGAAAAGTCAAAGGAAACAAATAAACAAACAACTAAATAAATAAATTGCCTCTGCTCTGTCTCCATTGAACACTCCAGATGAAGTTCCACTGCTCATTTCAACGAGAAATAAAACTCCCCTCACACCAATCCCCATCAATCCATCTCAGACAGGGGCAGTAAGGGGCTAAAATAGAGGGCCCCCCACCTTGGCCCTTCCAGGGGATCCAAAACCGGAACAAAGACCAGGCCCAGGTACAAAGCTATGAGAAGGCTGGGAGATTTGTCTGCCCCTCCCCACACCGGGTGTCTGTAGATCAGGAATGCAGAGCTGAAGTGTAACCAGAATTTTAACAGCAGCCCCCTCAAAAAACGAAAAAAGGGGCTGGAGAGGAAGGCACTCGACAAGTGAGTGGAAGACCATCACCTCCAGGCCACAGGCTCTGCCCGTGGTCTGGCACCCGGTGAACTTGCTCAGTCTCCTGTTACATGGGACCACCACAAACAGCACTCTCCACCCCAGATACCTAGTGTAAAAGGGGAGGAGCCCTTTGTAGAGGGCCCTCCATTGGGGATCTCCACCACTGGAGGGTAAACCGTTACACCTGGGTGGTGGGTGAAGGCACAGCAGTGGAGAGTCTGCAGCATCATCACTCCGTACAAATAACACCTCTGTACCATTGGAAAGGACACCGGGAGAATATCGCTGAAATGGTGTAACAATGCTGCTCCTTTACAAGGTTAAGTTGTCTTTTGTTTTTCCCAAAACGGGTTGTCAAAGGCAGAGGTTCCAATTTGTCTGGCTTAGACCCCTTTGATTCTGGCAAACAGATTCTGCCTAAAGTAACAATCAGTGAAAAGGGCCCCTTGGTTTTGTTTTAAACACCTGTACAATGAAAGGGGAGTGGCCAGTTCTCCCAGTTCATGAATTCACTCTGTTTTAGTTTTACTTTTAGCCGGGGACCCCAAGAGGCTGCTGGGAAAAAAAGAGGTTCCATGTTTCAGCCAATGCTCCTTGGCTGATCCCGTCTGCAATCTCTCTCTCCTGTCAGAACTTGGGTTTGAATGGACCGTTTTACCAAGGGCCGTGTTTATGGGATGTTGCAGGAACAGCTCTTTGTTACATTGCGGGAGATGACGTGTCAGTTGGGTTCGCAAATAGTTGTCATTCTAAACTCTGTTTTCCTTTTGCTTGTGTTTCATTCAGTCATCTGTAAATAAATTCTGTTTTGTTTAAATCTGAGTGGTTTGACCAGCTGCATCCCTCCTGGAATATCCACCTGACACCTGCTTCAAGCAACTAGAAATGTTAATGTTTGGGCTACTTTCTTGAAAGGTTTTGGGGGTGTCTGGCCTGGTCGATAACGCAATTGATCAAATATTCCAGATAATCAAGAGGTCCCCAAAATCAATGTAAACACACCTTCAGTAATTGAAATGTAATGTCGGGGGTATACACATCTCGTTATCATTTATTTACACCATAAACTACTTCAATAAAAATGCAACTTTGTCTGAAATAAAACTTGCCAACAGAGAACCTTCTCACCCCCACCTTCAACTAACGACTCAGGCACCATGGCGGTCACTGTATTTGACGAGAAATTGACTCGAAATTTAATTAACCGTAATATTTCGTGTGGCCATTTGATTGAACAGTTAAGTAAATTTTAGTTCAGGTAAACAAATTTTAAAAGTATAAAAATTGGACAGAATAACAGATAAATTTTATGGTATGTGAGGTGTATAAGTTTTGCCTTTTTATTGAGACAGACAGTTAAAACAATGTTAAAACAATACTTGGAATTCACTGGTTAATACCAGACAAGTGGAAATCAGATTGGAACCGATCTGACTGTTGTTCCTCAAAAAGAAACTGCAGAGCTGTTGTGGTACAGTGGTAGTGTCCCTACCTCTGAGCCAGAATGCCCAGGTTCAGGTCCTACTTTGCTCCAGAGGATGTGCCATACCATCTGTGAACAGGTTGTTTCGGAGAGAAACTGCAGTGTCAGGGATTGAACATTAACAGGCAATAAGCTGGAAGCTGCTGCTTGATTCGATGGGAAATGCTGTGAACTTGTAGCTGGTTCAATACTCGTAACATGTTTGACCCTCAAAAACTCTCTAGAACATCATTATTTCCAAGCTCTGCAATTTTACAGAATTGGGCGATTTCTAATCAGAGTGAAAACGGAGAATTTGATGATCATTGGAATGTGCTGGTGAGGAGGAGAGATTCTCCACAATCAGTTCGAGAGAGGCAGAGAGCCACAGAATGAACATTCCGGGATCTCAATCCTCATTAACCAGCTTTGTAATATTTATCCCGAGAGAGATTTTCCACTTCAGTTGGATGGCAGGCCCAGCTCCAAGCTGTAGCCTGAACCTGCGGCATTATGTGAGAGACCAGAGGATGTTTCTGAATCCAAGGGGCCCTGGGTTTACAGGAAAAGCCTCCAGCTGCTTGAGCCCACATTGAAAGGCAGCTGGATTCAGTCAGGGCAGGCAGGGAGAGCAGATCACAACAGCAACTGGGTGTTCTCTCTAATAGGGGCAAAAGGCTGGAACACTCTGGGAATATTGCTGTTTAATTGTTATCCCATTCCTGCCAGTCGGAATATTCATGCTCCATCTGTGATTTCTGTCCATTACTTAAGCCTCTGTCTATTCTGAATATCCTCCAGACTCCATTGGCCTTTAACTTGTTTATTAATCTTTTCAATGGCACCTCATTTAATGTCTTTTGGAAATCAAATTATTCTCCATCTACTGGATCCCTTTGATCTACACAATAAATCACTTCCTCAATAAATTCTGGTTGAAAGAACATTGAAAGACAATATGAAATCAGGGGTACAATTCTAAAGGGGCTGCAGGAGCAGAGGGAGCTGGATGTACATGTTACACAGATCATTGAAAGTAATAGGACAAAATAGGAAAGGTTTAGAGGGATATGGGCCAAATGCAGCCAAGTGGGGCGAGTGCAGTTTGGGTAAATTGGTTGGCATGGATGAGTTGGACTGAAGGGTCTGTTTCCATGATGTATTTCTCTATGACACTGTGAGTATTGATAAGGGTGATGGTACATTAGAGGAGTACAGTCCCAAACCTAGTACCTGGAGGCAGAGTCCTACACTCTGAACTGAAGGAGCACAATAAAATTCTGGATTGGTTCATCAATAGGACTAACAAGCAATTGTACTCCTGGTAAGGTCAGTGCGGAATGATATACTGCTGACCCAGTACCAGGGGAAGAGACATCATGCAGAGAATGGAGAACTTTCTGCTGGCGGAGGGGTCAGAGAGGAAGAGGCAGAAGGTCCATGGTGGAACCAATAACTTCGGGATGATGAGGATGAGATTCTCCAATAAGAGTTTAAAGAATGAGAGGGAGAGAAAGTTACAAAAGCAGGACTTCAAAGATTGATCTTTTTGAATTATTCCCACTGCCCTGCATTAATAACAGTGAAAATGGAACCGTATGAGGTGACAAAATGTAGCTGGAAAGATAGTGCAAGAGGAAGAGCTTCAACTTCCTGGGCCAGTTCAGTGACTGTAAGGACCTGTTCAAGATGGATGAAGGTTCTGGTTATCCATATCCTGGTGGAATGGTTACCTGGTGCTGTGGGGAAGGGCTTAAACTATTTTAACACAGGGCTGGAGATGAAAATGTAATCCTCTCAAAAAGTAAAGGAGAAGCAAGGTACAGAGCAGCCTGGGACAGACAGGGTTAGAAATCACACAGAATGAATTAGGATCAGAGAAAATGTGAAGCAATCCTGGTGAGCTCTGGACTGTTTGTATGTAAAGAATATTGGTGAGCTGTGGGGAGAAACAGCCACATGAGACTGCGATGTCATGGAAATAATTGAGCCCTGGGTGAAAAACTGGGAATAAGGATGTTCTGTCAATTCTGGGTGTAAGGCTTTGAGGAAAGATAAGGAAAGGAAAAGAAAGATTGGAAACATTTGATTCAGTAAAATATTACAGCGCCAAAGGGACAGAACATGTTGATGCACCAATCTTTGTTCAGGCAGGAGACTTTAACAAAACAGCCAATGAAGATGGAGTCCTGGAGTCATCAGTGAAGTGAAGTACAGCACAACAACCCCTCCACTTCCTCAGGAGGTTAAGGAAATTCAGCATGTCCATATAGATTCATCATTTTTCATAGATGCACCATAGAAAGCCTTCTATCCAGACACATCACATCTTGGTTTGGCAACTGGACTGTCCAGGACTGTAAGAAATGACAGGAAGTTGTGAACACAGCCCAGTCCATCACACAAACCAACCTTCCATCCATTGACTCCATCTGCACTTCTCACTGTCTCAGGAAGGCAGCTACATCATCAAAGACCCCTCCCTCCACACCCCAGTTATAATCTCCTCCAACCAACATCATCAAAGACCCCTCCCCCACACCCTGATTATAACCTCCTCCAATCTCTTTTGTTAGGTGGAAGGTACAAAAGCTCAAACACACGCACCAACAGATTCAACAGCTTCTTCCCCGCTGTTATTAGAGTTTTGAGTAGACTTCTCAAATTTTACATTTAATGTTGATCTTGCTCTTTATGCACCTTCTCTGCAGCTGTAATATTTTGTTCTTGGCTCTGTTCTATTACCCTAATGCACATTGTATGGTATGATCTCCCTGGATTGCACGCAACACAACACGTTTAACTGTACCCAGGTACATGTGTCAATATTAAATCGAATCAAAAAGCCAGGCAGTATTTCTTGAGAACAATGATTTAACTTCAGGTGCAATACTGGCCGGAGGTTTGGATGGAGATGGTACCTCTGTCCCTGGTTGAAGTGTCACACCTTCAGCTGCCTTTACATGGCACAGTGACCATCCCAATGTGACGTTACAGCTATCTCAGAGCAAGTCCCAGCTCAGACAGCTGCCAGTCACTCTCTAGTCCCAATTGTGCAAACCTGAGATCCCCCTGCTCTTTCTCACTCTGCAGACATTTTATTTCCTCACTGTGTTCACCATATTGACAATTCCCTGTTCTCTGTACTGCTCCCACTCCCAACTCATCCCCTAAAACTCTCAGTGTGACTCTGGTCACATTCCTACTCTCAGCACAACTTGTGCTTGTTTCTGTAAAAGCACACTCTTGTGGTCATTTGTGGATGTACATCAACAAATTGGAATAAACCGGGTCAGATGGACATTTCATCTCCATGTGTCGGCAGGTTCCACAGAAAGATCACATTCTGGCAATGAGGTGGGATCGAGGATTCCCCAACCAGACAAACCAGGATTGGGAAAACATTTCATAAAAAACAAAGTACACATTTCAAAGTAAACTGCAAACTTAAGAGAAAGGCTGTTTGTGAATGTTGGAGGATTGACCTTAGAAGATGGCTGCATCAGCAGGTATTATGGGATGGCTAAGAGGGTACAGTCATGACAGAGAATCATATGGTGAGAACGTGGACTGGATCCAGATGTGATTCACTGCTAATAGAAATCCTGATAATCCTGCTGTGATTCAGGTCGGGTGGAGGTGGAGAAGAACAATGCTTTTAATAGAACGAGGGCCTGAAACACCCAAAACACTCGAGAGTTTGTTCACCTCGGACAAGCCAAAATACAAACTGCTGTCAGTTTGTGTAAATGTCAGCAGCATTACAGTCATAAGCCGTTAGAGATTGCTGCAAGTTAGTAGATTGGATCAAGGACTCAGTTACGCAGTGAGGATACTGGAGAGTTTAAACACCAAACCCTGCAGGTAATACTGTCACTCACAATGCAGCTTCTTGTGTATTGGTGAGACCGAGCACAGACTGAGTGACTGTTTTGCAGAATCTCCTCTCTGTTTATACGAATGACCCCAAGCTTCCAGTTGCTTGCCATTTAAATAAACGACCTTGCTCCCACACTGACATTTCTGTCCTTTGCGTGCTCCCATGTTCTAATGAAGCTCATTGCAAGTTGGTGGATCAACATCTTATTTTCCGCTAAGGCAATTTACAGCATCTAGGACTCCATACAAAGTTCCCCAATCTCCCTTTGTCCTCTATTCTTCTCACATCCCCCAGCTATAACTTGTTGGCTTGCTCTCAACACAGTGGACTCATTTTCTCTTTTCCACGATGTACATTAACACCTGTTTTCCATCTCTATCACTCCTTTACCACTATGATCACTGTGCAGAGGCCCAGAGCAAAAGACAAAGACAATCTGTTCTACTCGCTCCTCCTCCAATTCTGTCAGCATTTCCAACTCCTTTCCATTCTGAAGAAGAATCATTTCAGATTTCAAACATTAAATTAGTTTTTCTCATCACAGATGCCACCAAATCTTCTCAGTTGAATCTGTTTCTCTCTGACAACAGTAGTTAATAAAAGCAGAGATACAACAATGTGGTGTTACTATGGCATCAGTTCTGAAGAGCCAAACCTGACTTGAAATGTTAACTCTGTTTCTATCTCCCCTGATGCAGCAAGACCTGCTGAGTCTCTCCAGCATTCTGTGTTTGTTTCAGATTTTCAGCATCTGCAGTGTTTTGCAGAAATGTCAGCTGTTATTGAATCACCAACTAGCAAATGTTTACATTTACCATCATGCACTTCATACATCTATTTCCAGAAGGCCAGCTGTATTGTTTACTTGACAGTCTCGAATACGGTTTTGATTGCTGTGCCCATATTTAGCGCAATCAGTCAACAAAACAAGGCAACAGAGAGACAGTGATGACGGGGGGGGAGAATGATGGACAGGAGATTGAAGTGGCTACCAGGAAGGTGAATGAAAATATGTGGTTTCCATAGATATTTGGTCAACTCGCCTTGCCATGGAAGTTTTGGGTTTCTATAAATAGATCATATTTGCCTTCCATAAGTTCACAAATAAAAGGAAGTTGAGCAGAACCAAATCAATGTGTTGAATTGGATTGTTAGATCATGGTTACTCCAACAGCAAGTTGCCCTGGAGCCTGGAGCAGATTGGAGTCAGTCAGACAGTCACATCTGATGAAGTGGAAGTTTCAGGAGACAGTCAAGGCCAAGTCAGTCCTTGTTGGAGAAACCGTCTCAGAATCAGGCTCAACTGGGCCAAGGAACTCCCCCCTCATTCAGAAAGTATGGATTCAAGACTGGTATTATTCTCTTAGAAACAGAAATCCCATGGTTCAGTTAGATTTATGAATAAATAAAAGAGGTCTGTGTGTTGAACAGAATGTTGAACATTCTGCAACTTTTTCATGAAGTCAGGGTCAGTAAACTTTTAAAGATCAACAAAGGGTTACTCATTAGCAATTATGAAAGAAAATAAGTACAATATATTAAAAATACAGCAAAATCCTCTATAAGCAGAGAAAAGGGAAGAGAGTAGCTAAAGTGATTGTTGGTCCCTTGGAGGGTGAGGCTGGGGAGTTAATCCTGGGGAAAACAGAAATGGCAGAGACACTAAGTTAATATTTTGCTTCACCTTCCACTGTGGAGGACACCAGTGCCATTTCAGTAGGAACAGGTAATGCAGGGAGGGACTTAGAACAATCACCATCACGAGGGAGACAGTAATGAACACAATATTGGGATTGAAGGCAGACAAATCCCCAGGGCCTGAAGGGGTCCTCCTCGGGTCTAAAAGGAAGTGGCAGCAGAGATCGTGGCTCCACTGGGTATAACTTTTCAAAACTCTCTGGATACAGGGAAGGTTTCAGTGGATTGGAAAATGCTATTGGAGCACCCTTATTCGAAACAGGAGGGAGGCAGAAAGCAGGGAAGTATGGACCAGTTAGTTTAATATATGCTGTTGGGTAATTGTTAGAATCCATTATAAAGGAAGTAATAACAGGACATTTGGAAAGTCAAAATAAAATCTATTACAGTCAGCATGGTTTTATGAAGAGTAAACCATGTTTGACTAATTTGCTCGAGTTCTTTGAAAATATAACAAGCAAAGTGGAGAATAGGGATGCTGTAGATATCTGGACTTCAAGAAAGCAGTGCCACAGAAAAGGTTAACATACAAGGTAAGATCACATGGGGTTAGGGGTAATTTATTCACTGACACAGAGAATCGGCTCACCAACAGAAAACTGAGACTCCAGATAAATGGGTCTTTTTCTGGTTGGCAGGACATAAGGAATGAGATGCCCCAGGATTCAGTCCTCAGACTCCAACTCTGTACAATCCACATTAATGACTTGGATGTTGAGATAGAAAGTATTGTATCTAAATTTACAGATGACACTAAAATAAGTGGGAAAGTAAGCTGCAAGAAATAAATAAGCAATGTACAAATGGATCTGTAAAGGTTTGGTGAATGGGGCAACATTTGGCAGTTGATGTTTAACGTGGATAAGTGTGAGGTGAACCAATTTGGGAAGAAGAATAGAAAGTTAGCCTATTATCGAAATGGAAAGAAACTTGAGAGTACTTCAGTGCAGAGAGATCTGGGTGTCTTTGTGCATAAATCTCAAGGAACTAATATGCGGTACGGCAGGTAATAAGGAAGACAAATGCAATTTTGGCATTCATAGCTAAAGGTATAGTGCAAAAAAGTAGTGAGGTGTTGCAACTGTACAAGGTCTTCGTGAGTCTGCACCTGCAGTATTGTGTACGTTGTGGTGCTCTTACTTGAGGAGGGACATAGTTGTAATGGAGGCAGTTCAGAGGAGTTTAACCAGATTGGTTCCAAAGATGAGGGGGTTTGTCTTCGGAAGACAGATTGAACAATTTAGACCGACATGCTGTGGAGATTTGAAGAATGAGACGCGATCTAATTGTTGTAGATATGATCCTAAAGAGGATTAATAAAGTAGGTGTAGACATTTCACCTTGTGGGGAAATCCAGAACAATAGCAGATTTAAATCAGAGATATTGATAAATTACTCCTCTCAAAGGGTCGTGTATCTGTGAAATTCACTATGGACGGCTGATTACTGATTTAAGGAGAAGGCAGGCACATTTTGAATTGGCAACGGGGTGAAGGGTTACGGCGAGTGAGCAGGGAAGTGTAGTTGAGTCTGAGATGAGAGCAGCCATGATGGTATTAAATGGTGGAGCAGGCTCGAGGGGCTGCATTGTCTCCTCCTGCTCCGAGCTCTTATGTTCTTAGTGCCCTCTTGTGGCCATTTGTGGATGTACAGATCGGGCTCAGTCACTCTCCTGATTGGTTTGAGAATGCAAAATACAAACATAAATGTCTTCTTCATTTCTTGTGACTTGGTGACTTCTTTCAATTCTTGGTATTGTGTTCACTCACTCCTGCCTTTTAGTGGTAAACACTCTCATGGTGAACACTAAATTTTCTCTCCTCCCATCTCCTTTCCTGTCTCCCTTTCCCTCTGTGACTATTTCCCCACTTTTGGAATGCAGTATCTGTGCTTGGAGACATTGGTCTATGTTTTACACTGACCCTCAGTGTCAGATCGAAGAGTGAATTCAAAGCCTGGCCTTGCCGCAGTGACCCTGGGGCTGCTGGGTTTACCACAGGCTGCCTCTTCATTCGCCTCCCCCAAGCTCTTCATCCCCAAAATGGGGCTAATGGCTTCCTGCTTCTACCCAATGGACCAGGGGCTGATGGCTCTGACCCCACAGCAGGGTCCCAGGGAGAGGGAGGGGGCAGACCCTGACAGTATCTTAAATTCGAGCATCCTTCAGACAATTGAGACAGCATTAGACTTGAGGAGGTTAAGGAGGGGTGTATGCTCCAAGGAACGGAGCAGAAACACCGCTGGGAGTGTTAATTGGAGACCTCTCCTGTTTGACAATGGCACATCCAGCACTGATAACCTCCCTCCCTCCCCCACCCAAAGTTACCACAAGGAAGCCATCTCCCTGAAGCTGGTGGGTGCTCACAACATGGTCAGGAGTTGCCTCACAGTCTGGAAAATGGCAGCTGGTCATGAGACCACAAGATGTAGGAGCAGTATTAGGCCATTCAGCCCGTAGAGTCTGTCCCACCATTTGATGATAGCCTTTAAAATTCTTTCTCAATGATACCTTCATTGTACTAATTGATGACTGTCTCCATGTCTCCATGGTGATGGTAGCTAGTCTGAAACCCGGTCATTGGGAATCTTTGATGGTGGCCATACAGCAATAGGGTGCTACCCCAATGCAGCACCCTCCTACTTTTACCCACCTCACAACCTCCACTCCCACCAGCTCTGAGCATAAATATCTTGTGATGAGTGGACTAAGGGGAGACAGTGGCTGATTCTGTGAACACCTATCTTCAGAGATGATAGTGCCATCAAGAAAATGACAAGTGATCGGCTTCTATTCTGGCCAATCAGAAATGGGCTTTGTCTCCTTTTTATTTGATGTGGGGAGTTGAGTGTGTGGCGCCATCTAAAGGACAGTGAGAAGCAGCTGTTAGACACAAGGTTTCTGCCCGTCTTTCACTCAGGTTTGAGCAGGACATCAGGAGCTGTCCTTCCCAATCATGTGACCATCCTTCACTGAGCATGGAATGACTGAGCCAGGAGCTGTCAGATTCAGGAAGTAAATCATTCAAAGGTTTGTCTTCTGCCAGCCATCTTACAGACCCAGTGGGAGGAGCTCTGTGGAAATATTATCCCAACCCCATCCTTTTCTGTTTCTCTCTGAGCTTGCTATTCTTTTATCACCCTCACCGTCAATTACTCCCTCCTGTAAGTCTGTTACCAACTCATTTTATTCTCTCTCTTTTGAACTGTTTTCTCCCAATTCATCTCTCTCTCTTAACTCTGATTTCACTTCTGCTGTTTCCTGTAAATTCTCAGCAACTTTTCACTCAGGGTAGTTTTAGAGAGGATATTTCTGATTGTGATTGAATCCAGAACCAGGGGTAACACTCTGAGGATCTGGGGTGGACCGTTTAGGATGGAAATAAGGAGACATTTCTTCACCGAAAGAGTGGTGAGCCTGTGGAATTCATTACCACAGAAAGTGTGTTGATGCCAAAACATTGAATGTATTCAAATGGAGGCTACATATGGCACTTGGGGCGAATGGGATCAAAGGGGGAGTGGGGGGGGCAGATTGTGACAAATTACAATGCAGGTTGTTTCCTGAAGCACTGTCTCTCATTAAGCCGTGTCAACATTCAGTTGTCTGTAGAAATAATCCATTGTTCAATTATTGCTGTGAAGCACTGGCAACAATAGAATAACAAGAGAACATCCTCACATGATACAATCCTACAGGTAACCCCCTTGTTTTCTGTAATGCATTCAATGTGGCAAAATACTCTAAGTGCTTCCCAGAAACATAATCCAACAAAAAGAACTCAACTGCCAAGTCTAAGAGAAAGAAACATGAAGACAAGTTGGTTCAATGGATTGGCTTTAAACAGCATCAGAAATGAGCAATAGAAAAGAGATGGGGAGGCTTGAAAGGAGAGAATTGCAGAGCTTCTGGCTTTAACACAAACACTGGGTCTATCCCAGCCTTCCATATACAGTCAGCAATAGAGTATCCACAACCTGCTGAGACAGAATCCTTATCGTGAATCCATGCACCCCCTCCCCCCAACCAGCAGGAACCACCACCTAGTCAAGCTCCTTCCAAACATTTCAATGTGATCACCTCTCATTCTACTAAACAATATCGGGATCATTTACTCAGCCTCTCATTGTAGGCCAGTGCTCCCATCCTAGGGACTAATTTAGTGAACCTTCACTATCCTGACTTCAATGCGACCAGATCCTTTCTTAAATATACAGACTGAAATGTCACAGCGTTCCAGGAGCACTCTCACCAAAGCCTGACACAATTGTAACAAGATTCATTCACTTCTGACCTCCAACTTGGAAAACAGTGACAGGATTGGACAGAGTCAGCATGGATTTACGAAAGGGGAATCATACTTGGCAAATTACTGGAATCATGCAAGGATGTAACTAGTAGAGTTGATAAAGGGGAGCCAGTGGGTGTGGTTTATTGGACTTTCAGAAGGCATTTGATCAGGCCGCCCATCAGAGATTATTGTGCAACGGGATTAGGGGTAGTGTACTGATATGGATAGAAAACTGCTGAAAGTAAGCATGAAAGTGCAGTAGGAGGTGAAGAAGGCAAATGGTATGCTGGCCTTCATAGTGAGAGGATTCAAGTACAGGAGCAAGGATGTCTTACTGCAATTGGACAGGGGCTTGGGGAGACTGCAACTGGAGTATTGTGTGTGTCCTTCGTTGTCTTTGTAGTTGGAAATGAGTGAGTGCTGGTCGTGTCTGGCAGTGGGGAGCTGATGCTCGTGCACTCGGATAGTCAGCTTTCTTCCTGTTTGTCCTATGTAATGTTTCTCACAGTCTTTGTAGGGTATTTTGCAGATAACGTTCGTCCTGTTGGATGTGGGTGTTGGGTCTTTAATCTTTGTGAGGAGCTGGTGGAAGGTGTTTACTGGATTGTGAGCCGCTAAGATTCCCAGGGGTCTGAGTAGTCGGGTAGTTATCTCTGACATGTCTTTGATTTATGGTATGGTCACTCTCGTGTCTGGTCATGTAGTGTTTTCTTCTTTCGGTGTGTCCCATAAGTACTGGAAGATAGTGCTCTTATGGTACTCATTTCATTTAAATCCTTTGAATAGGTCTTCCTGTTCTACCTCTGGAGTTCTGGGTTGATGCAGTGTGCCCTTGCCTGTTTAAATAATGTCCTAGTGCAGGTCCATTTGTAGGTGCTGGAGTGGTTGCTGTTATCATGCAGTATCTGGTCAGGAAGGGTGTTCTCCTGTGCACACTGGTCTGGAGTTCCCTGATAGGTGTGCGTTCCACAGCCAGGAAGGGAAGGGTGCTGTTCTTTTCCTCTTCTTTAGTGAACTTTATTCCAGTGAGGATGTTATTGATTTAGTGGTGGGTCTCTTCCAGTCGTATATATTTAATGATGACAAAGGTATCATCTACATACCGGACCCAGAGTTTGGGTTGGATGGTGGGGAGGTCTATGCATTGTATTACTGCTTCTGATATCAGTCCTAATACCGGGGACCCCACTGGTATGCCATTGTTTTGCCTGTATACTTGTCCATTGAATGTAAAGTGAGTTGTACAGCACTGCCTAGTAGCTTTAATATGCTGGGACTGGTACTGGAGGCTGCCCCTGACTTACTGCACAGGGAACCCCTGAGAGAAAGCTCTCTGCCTTGACTTGTCTGGGGCCTGCTGACAACTCTGACAAGCTTCCTGGCTTTGTGTCTGTGCTCAATGGCAAGGTCAGACAGCAGTGTATGAGTCTGGCTGAGAGAGAAAATGAGCAGAAAATGTGAGCCAAAGCAATGGGAGGAGGGATGCTTGAGCATCCAGGTCAGCTCTGAGTGAGTAAGTGCTCTGAGAGTAAGTGGAGACCCTGGAGATACAGCCTGGTCCAGTCCATGAGCTGGGTGTGTGGCCCTGAATGTACAGGGTCCTTGCTGCAGTGTTACAATGAGAGTTGTCAGTGCACACCAAGGGGCAGCATTGAAGGGCAGAAGGGTCCTGTAAGTGGACTCGATATATGACAGGGGGGGTTTTTGATGCTGGCACGTGTTGGATGCCAATGTCCGTGGAGGTGGGGAGCATGTGACCGATGCCCATGGACTGTGCCCTGAGATGTTGGTGTCCAGTCTCCAACGTGAAGGTCTTTCAGACCAAGCGGTGAGCTGCATCCACGAGGTACTCACTCTGGTTTCCTTGTTGCGTTTTTCCAGAAACTGAGCTTGTTTGTTGAGTTTAGTCAGATGTGAGGCTGAATATTAATGAGCTGAGTTGGGTTGCTAACAAGGTGGTGTTTAGCCGTCACTAATGCCCATCAATCCCCATCTCCCTGCTGCCCAGTGAGAGTTTCCACACATCACTTATCAAAAACATGAAAGGTGGAGCAAGACCATCTTGATGTTTAGACAGGCCTCACTGCACTGGTCACCTGATTCTGTCACATAACTTGCCATTGTCCACGTCACAAAGACCCCGATAAGATTCCTCCTGAAATTTATTCCCACAGCAACCTGAAATTTACATGCATTGAAAAGCACTCACACACACACACATACATTTAGACAAACAGACTCAGACACACAGACACACACACACATAGACTGACACCCAGACAAATTCTTGAGAAGAAGTGTGCATTTATATTATTAACAGAAATGCAAATACAAATTACATTATCCAATCTTGGGTGATTGACTTCACTCTTGTCTATCTGTGAATGAATGAATGAATAAGAAACGTTTGGGATTCCAGAAGAATGTGGGTGCAGATTATGGAGATGTATCTTTTTGTTGGTGGTGATAAGTTTAGGGCTGTCTCACTCAGTGCCTGAGCTGATTAGTTGTCCTGGCTGGGTCCTAATCTTTGTGCTGGAGGGATGGTCCCTCCAGTTTGGGTGGTTTCAGGACGGCCTTTTCCCAGGTTAGTTCTGGGAATAATATATCAAGTTTTTCCTGAGCATGACAACCAACAACAGGGAAAAACATCCTTGACCTCATCCTTACCAATCCACCAGCTGCAGATGCATGTGTCCATGACATTTCCTGTAAGAGTTATTGTCACACAGCCCTTGTGGAGACAAAATCCCAGCTTCACATTGAGCATACCCTCCAGCATTTTGTGTGGCACGATCACCGTGATAAATGGGACAGATTGAGCAATTCCAGCCTGGGTATCCATGAGGTGCTGTGGGCCATCAGTGGAATTGTGCTCCAACACAATGTGTCATCTCTTGGCTCAGCATGTTCCTCCCTCAACCATGACTGTGAAGCCAGGGGATCAAACCGGGTTCAATGGAGACTGCAAGAGGCCATGCCAGGAGCAGCACTAGGCAGACCGACAAATGAGATGTCAGTCTGGTGAAACTACCAACCAGGACAGCTTGCATGCTCAAGAGCAAAAGCAACAAGTGATAGGTAGACCTAAGATATCCCAAAACCAATGGATGAGGTATACTCTCGATATTCCTCACTTTTGCTGGGTCAAATTCCTGGAATTCCCTTCCTTTGGGCATGATGAGTCAACCTCAGAACATGGACTGCAGTGGCTCAAAACGGCAGCTCACCCCCACATTCTCAAGAGTAACTCGAGACAGGCAATAAATGCTGGGCCCAGCCAGAGAGATACACATCCCGGGAGTGAATAAAGAAACCTGCACAACCCACAAAGTACTTTAAAAATGAGTCATTGTTGTAATGTAGCAGTGAATCTGAACACAGTGAGACCTCACATTCAACAATAAGAGAAATGATCAAACAATCTGCTGTCAGTGATGTTGGTTAGAGGATAAATATTACCCAGAAGACCATGGATGACATCACTGCTTGTCCTCAAAAGACGGCTGTGGGAAATGTTACACCCAATGAGGTGCGTGGACTGGTGTTGTGTTACCAGCTTATCTGAAGTGGAATTCTGTCAGCCTCAATCATGTGCTTGATCACATGACCCTGTGATGCAGAGATGAGAATATCACCACGGAGTCAAGACTATCACTTGGAGTTGGATCAGCCTATGAGGACAGGAATGTCCTATTCAGTTGATTGATATGAATGTTTTGTAACTTTGTTATTAGTCACTTTAAAAAATTTCACACGTTTCTTAATTGCATGAAATGGAGACATTATTGCATTTCTCAAATTTTCTCTGAATTTAGACTGAGCCAATGCATAGACACATGTGTTTGTACAGGAATTCAGCAGCTGAAACATATCTCCAGTGTACCCTGAGATAAGTATCAGATCAGTATAATGATCTGGCTCATAATAAGTATTCATAATTCTAGAAATGAGGAAAAACAAAGTCTATGGCATCCACAGCACGATGAAAGTGCCAGAAATGGTGAACAGTAAAATGATGGATTTCCTTCGGCTCTGCATCTCTGGATCGTCGCTGTTCTGGGTGTTGCGTTGACCTTGCAGTGCTCTGCGGGTTCAATTCGCCATCACAATGTGTCGGACAGTCAGTGCGTTGAGCAGTAAAATGAGAAAGTATGGCAATAGTGGGTTTAAAATTGTATCAAGCCAATCAAAGGTTATCCATCCTGGTAAGATAAAGTAGTCTGGTTTGGCATGAGTGCCCCACTCCACATCGTGAATGATATAGATTGGCTCAAAAGTAAAATACAAGGGAATATTTTTGAGTGAGAACACAACACACACAGTCACTATCACCACAGCTGCAGTTTCCTCCCTGCAATACTTTGCTCTCAACCTCTGGCAACAAATGAGGACAAAGCGATCCACAGTGAAAGCAACCGTGAGCCAAACAGAGCAGTCAACAGCTGTGTAGTTGATCACCTCATTGATGCTCCTTATTGAGGTGAAGTGTAGAAATGAAAATGGGGAATAGTAGTAAAGCATGTAGTAGATTATCACATTGGAAATAATGATCAGGAGATCAACTGTTGTCATACCCACCAAATAAAGAGAGATCCCTTTGGAGAGACCACAGCCTCCACAAATTAGAAGGACAATTGTCAGGAGGTTAGCTGCAAAGAAAAGAGCAGAATTCCCAGGTTAATAACACAGCATTGATAAAGGATTATGACACAGAACCAAGTCATTAGCCCTAATAGGTCTCGGTTGAGGTTCACACTGCACATATGTTTCCTCCCATCGCCTTCATCTTATAATATTGAGATATTATTCCTTTCAGCCTCATTTAGTTACTGAGATTTCCCATCAGGCAAACTCACAAATGTGTAGAAGTATTGCACAGATTGGAAGGAAGCAAATCTCTTTCTCAAACCAGAATCCCTTCACAGAGATGGATTGAGTGAATGTACCCCCCACCACATTGCCTTTTGCCAGTCTATAATGAAACAGAAGGGTGGGTCCGGGTGGGAGGGGCTGCGTCCTTTGAACATTGACAAATTTACATACGCTGAAGCTCATTGTGAGCTCAATTGACCACAATTGTATGGGATCCATTCAACTCTCTTGAGGTTGTACAGGGAAAACAAATGGGGAGAGGGGTTTCCAGCAGTGTTTTGTCAGGGGCACTGAGACGGATAAAAATCCATCAAAATCTCTCCAAGTGCAGAGTTGGATGTAGTCAATAATTTTATTCATGAAGGTGGAAATTCTAATTTATTTTGACAACTTTGTGTTGTTCATTCAGCACACTAAAAAATGTACCAGAGGAGAGAGAGGGCCCTGAGGGCTCAGGATAGAGCTGTTGTTAAATCTGAGACTCAGACAGGAGACCAGGGACAGCTGTCCCCATGGGGATTGTTAAAGTGGGAAGAGATCAAGACCAGAAGGTTCAAGAGGGTAGATGGCCAGGGGCAGGTGGGCTCTGTATAACAGGGACATAGTTCTATGTGAGAAAACGATTGAGAATAGCAGCAACCTGAAAGGAGAATGTACGATCAGTGCCTTGAGTTTACAGACAGAGGGCAAACTATCTGCAGCATCTGGAGCCCCAGTGTCTGCACAGAGTGTGTGTCTCTCCAGGGAGTCAGTGATGTCTCTTGGTGACAAATCAGTTCCAATTGTGTCTCTGGGTATTCAGTGTCTGTAGCTTCAAAGATCACCCAAGGCATTGAGCTCTCGTGCCTCCAGCACTTTGTAAGCATTAGACTGATACCTTTACAGTGGGCTGTAAGCTCCTGTACAACACTGTCTCAAGATGGGGAGATTGGTAAGGGTTTGGTGCGATCACTCCGACAGCACCTCAAGCTATGACCAGTGACAGGACCATTGTGCACATGTAAAAGGGAAGGCAGGTACTGAAAAGGATGCTGGGTCCCACACCATCAACAAGCCCTGGTTAGTAAACCCTCAAGTCAACATCTGTCCATAAAGACAGCCAAATGAACGATTGCAATAACTCCACATCCATCCTCATGTGCATGTATTTAATGAAGGTTATCAGCAATACCATTCCTGTAACGACATCATAAATTATTCCCCGTGTTCTCCCAGATAGACTCAGTGTGATTCCTTACATTGTTGCTGCCTGCTGCACTGTAGCCTTCCCCATGTGCTGCCAATGGTCCTGGAGGCAGGCGGCTGACTCTAATACCCCTTTGTCTGGAATGGCCTTGGGGGTGGTCCTCTGTTTGGCTGAGTCTGTCTGGACCCTGACATGGTGAGGCTCTCCTGCACAGTGTCAGGAACCTCCTTCATCACCATGGCTCTCTGAAGCACTGGTGTCAGTGGCAGAGGGTAGAGGAGTAACTGTCCCCATCAGGAGTGCCCTGACAGGTACTTCCCAATGGTGACTGCTCCTCCCCATGCCCCCCTCTGAGGCTCACTTGGCCCTCCATACTTTCCTGACTAAGTGTAAATTGGCCCAAAGGTGCCTTCAGATGGGTCCATCCCCCATCTTTTGCACATTGAGTTCAGTGACATGGCAATGGATCACACTAACCATAATCCTTACACTCATCATAATCCTAACCCAATCCTAAACTGTAAACCTAACCCTAACCCCCTAAAGCAAAACTTAAACTAAACCCCGACACAATCTCGAAACACTAAAGTTAAGCCGAAGCCTAATTCTAACCCTAATTGTAAAATTAAAACAAACGCTAACCATAGACCTATCCTTAAATCTAACCCTTCCTCTAAACTAAACCAAAACCCAAACTAAAACCTTATCCTAGACCTAACTCAAAACCTAATTCCAACCTCAAATCCCACCCTGATGCTAGCCTTCACCCTGGTCCTTACCCGCGCATTAAATCAACTCAACTCCTAACCACAACCCTCACCAAAACCTGAGCCCTCATCCTAAACCAAATCCCAAATTAAATCCGAACCTAATCTGAACACTTTCCTTTACCCGAAACCTAAACCTAATCGTGACCCGAACCCTAACTCAAATCCTGATCCAAATGCTGACCCTAATCCTCACCTGAATTCTAATCCTATCTCTGGTGTTTATCTAACCCAAATCCGAACCACAACCCTCACCATAACCCTAAAGTCTACAGCTAAACGTAATCCTAACCATAACTGTACACCTAATACTTACCCAACTCCGAGACCTAACTCTGTCCTTAGTCTAATTTCCACCCTTACCCAATTGTTATTCAGAGTGCATATTCCACAGCACCTGGCTGATCAGCCCCCACCAGAGTTTGGGTGTGATTGTGTTTGAGATGATCTCTCGGGGGTGTGAGCACGTGGATCGGGCACTATCCCATTGACCTGTCTGATCCCACTGACCAACATCAAATCCAGGCCCATGTCCCAGCAACAGACCCAGACACATGGCAATAAAAAGCCAGTCGGAGAGAGAGCTTTGGCATCCAGAAATCTGAAAGTGCCTGTTCCTCCCAGACAAGGACAATTTAGAACATGTCAGGTCACAGATTCCTCATGTCCTCATGGAACTAAACTAAACTTCACAAATTACAGCATGAGCTGTTTCTTGTAGGAACACCTGAAACTGGATCCAGCATGTGGAGAGAAAGAGGGAGGGTTTATACACTGAGAGATATATCAGGGGAAAGAACAGAGTGAAAGTGGGATTGAAAAGATAACACAACCTGCTTCAGCTTCTTACCAGGAACTCCGAAGATTGCGAGGAAATGGTAGGAAGTGAAAGCTATCTGTTCAATTGTTGATAATTCCATTTTCAGAGAGGTGATGATATCAATTGGTGTTGACAGATCTGAATCATCAGACATTCATCCGTTATATAAAGCAACTAAATCTCCCCTGTGATTTTGTGCAGTTGCAGAGAGAGTGAAATTAGTTTGCTGTCTTTGAACACACAGGTAGAGTTAATTTTAATAGATATTACACAATACACTCTTCACCTACACCGGACGATTGAAGGAGAACAATTGGGCCAGGTCCATCTCAGGGCTCCTTGCTCACTCTCTTAGTGCCCTCTATATGGATGCTCACACCATCCCTGCCTTGCCTTGCCTTTCTCACTTTGTCCCCTCAACCATATAGTTATAGAATCATAGAGCTGTACAGCATGGGAACAGACCCTTTGGTCCAACTCATCCATACTGATCAGATATTCTAATTAAACTCATCCCATTTATTAAATTTTCCTCCATATCCGTCGAGAGTCAGAGAATCATAGAGCTGTATTGCAGTGAACAGACATTTTGGTCTAACTTGTCCATCCCGAAAAGATACACTGAATTATTCTTATCTCATTTGTCAGCATTTGGCCCATGTCCCTCTGAACCCTTCCTGTTCATATACCCATCGAGATGCTCATTAAATGTTGTTATTGTACCACCCTCCAACATTTCATCTGGCAGTTTGTTCCACACATTCATCACCCTTTGCATGAAAATGTTGCCTCCTTGGTGCCTTCTAACCCTTTCCCCTGTCATCTTAAACATACGCCCTCTAGTTTTGGACTCCATTTCCCTTGGAAAACAACCTTGGTTGTTCACTCCATCCATGCTTCTCGTGAGTTTGTAAAGTTCCAAAATGTCATTTTCACGAACTACAATCAGCTGTGGATCCAACACCGATCCTTGCAGCACACTCTGGTCACAGGCCTCCAGTCTGGAAAGCAATCCTCCATCACCACTCTCACTCCCAGTATTAAGCCAATTGTGTATCCAAAAGGCTAGTTCTCCCCTTATTCAATGCGATCTAACCTTGCTAAACAGTGTTCCACAGAGAACTTTGTTGAATGCCTTGCTGAAGTCCATATAGATGATGTCCACCACTCTGCTTTCATCAATCCTCATCCTCACGTCTTCAAAAAACTCAACCAAGTCAGTGAGAAATAATTTCCCACTGGCAAAGCCATTTGAGTATCCTGGATCAGTCCTTGCCTTTCCAAAGCCTGTCCCTCAGAATCCACTCCTACAACTTTTCCACCACTGATGTCAGCCTCACTGGTCTATAGATCCCTGACTTTTCCGTACCCCCTTACTTAAATAGTGACACCATATGAACCAATCTCCAGTCTTCTGGTACCTCACCTGTGGCAATCAATGAAACAAATATCTCAGCAAAGGGACCAGCAATCACTTCCCTAGCTTCCCACAGTACCCGAGGGAAAACCTGATCAAGTCCCAGGGATTTATCCAGCCTTATGTATTTTAAGATGTCCAGTACTTCCTCCTCTGTAAATGGGCATTTTTTCAAGATATCATTAATTATTTCCCCACATTGTATATCTTATATATCCTTCTCCACAGGAAACAGTATTCCAAATACTCATTTAATATATCCACCATCTCCTGCTGTTACATATCGAGGTGGCCTTGCTGATTTTGAAGGGACCCTATTCTCTCCCCAGTTCCTCTTTTGTCCATAATGAGTTTATAGATTCCCTTTGGATTCTGCTTAACCCTACTTGCCAAAGCGATCTCATGTCCCCTTTTTTCCCTCCTGTTTTCCCTCTTTAGTATACTGCTGCTGACTTGTTACTCTTCTAGGGACGTACTCGGTCCCTGCTGTCTGTACCTGACATATGCTTGCTTCTTTTTCTTGGCCAGTGCTTCAATTTCTCCCACCATCCAGCATTCCCTACACCAATCAGCCTTATCCTTCACCCTAACGGGAACATACTGTTTCTGGATTCTCGTTATCTTATTTTTGAAGACTTCCCATTTTCCAGCTGTTCCTTTTCCTCCAAATGTCTGCCCCAATCAACTTTTGAAAGTTCTTGCCTCATATCATCCAAATTGGCCTTCCTCCAATTTAGATCTCTGACATTTTGATCCGGTCTATCCTTTACTATTACTATTTTAAAACAAATAGAATTATGTCCACTGGCCCTTAAGTGCTGGCCAACTAACACCTCAGTCACTTGCCCCGCCTTATTCCCCAAGGATTCTGGGTAATCCAAAGTGGAGAAGGAAAACAATTGTAGCTGTCAGAGCTGCTCCTTTTTTGAGGAATTTTAGGCTTAGGAGGTGATTTCCTTGAATTCCAGGAGCAACAATTTCTGTTTTATATACTGTTGCATTATTTTGGAACAAAAGATCAGAAAAACAACTTTTTAAAATGAAGTAAGACAGATAAAGGCAGTGATCACATGGACAGAGAACGAAACTGATCCTGCTGTCTGATGCAGCAGTGAATCTGCACAGTTATTGCCTTTGGTGTTTGAGTTCAAGCATCTCTGGATATTGGAGTGTGTCCAGGAATAATAAAGAAACAACAAAATTCACAGCTGACATTGTGGGAGAGCTCACTACACAGGAAGATAGTTACATAGTTTTTGAGTGTAGCCTTGCTTTAAATCTACAATATTGAAAGTAGAGTGGGTTCTTTTTTGAATATATGATTTTTTGAGATCTGTCTCTTGATTAATTTTTTAAAAATGTAAGCCATAAGTCTTAAGCTAGCCTGGAGCATGGTTTTGTTTTGATCAATTAGATGGTGCTATGTTCTGGGTCTGTAGGTTATGAAGGAGCAAAGATGGCCTTTAGTAGAGTGATGGATGTGTTCTTCCTGTCGGATGTGGGAGATTGGGGAGAATTTCCATGTTACTGATAATTATGTCTGCAGCAAATGTCTTTGGTTGTGAATCTTGTCAGGATACATGGATCAGTCGATGTGGCAGTTTCAGGCAAAAAAGAATTTACAAGAGCTGGGGGGTGCAATCGATGGCAGTTATAGGAAGGGAGAAAGTCACAGATGCAGACAATTAGATTGGTTAACTCCATGAAATGTAGGTGGGGTAGGCAGGTAGTGCAGGAGTCTCCTGTGACTATCTCCATCTCAAGCAGGTATGGAAAATGTTGGGGGTGATGGACTCTCAGGGGAATGTAGCATGAGCAGCTAAGTGTCTGGAACCGGGAATGGCTCAAATGCAAAGAGGGGTATGTCAAGTTCCAAACGATCAATTGTGATACGGGACTCTCTAGTCAGAGGTACAGACATGCATTTCTGCAGCCAGCAGCAAGAACAGTGCAGCTGGCACGGTTCTGCATCTGGCATGGTGGCTCAGTGGTTAGCACTGCTACCTCACAGTGCCAGGGACCCAGGTTCGATCCCTGCTGGGGCACCTGTTTGTGTGGAGTTTGCACATTCTGCCCGTGTCTGTGTGGGTTTCCTCTAGGTGCTCCAGTTTGCTCTCAGTCCAAAAATGTTCAGGTTAGATGAATTGGTCATGCTAAATTGCCCATGGTATTCAGGGATATGCAGGTTAGGTGCATTAGTTAGGGCAAATATTGGGTAAATGTGTTAGATAGGGGGCTAGGTTGGTCATTCTTCAGAGGGTCAGTGTGGGCTTGTTAGGCCGAAGGGCCTGTTTCCACACAAAAGGATTCTAATTCTTTTAAAAAATGAGATTAATGTTGTCTCGCTGATGCTAGGAACAAGGAGATCCCAGAAAGCGTGCAGAATGTTCTCAAAGGGGAGAGGGATCAACAGGAGGTCATTGTACACATTGAATGAATGACATAGGGACAGAAAAGGATGAAAGTCTGAAGGGAGAATATCGTAAGTTAGGCAGAAATTCAAAAAGGAGGTCCTTACGGGAATAATATCTGGATTACTCCTGGTGTTACAATCAGTGAGGGTAGGAATAGGAGGATAGAGCAGATGAATGCATGGCTGAGGAGCTAGTGAAGGGGAGAAGGATTCACATTTTAGATCATTGGAATCTCTTCTGGGGTCGAAGTGACCTGTATAAGAAGGATGGATTGCACCTGAATTGGAAGGGGACTGATATACTGACAGGGAGACTTGCTGGAGCTGCTCAGGAGGATTTAAACTAGTAAGATACAGGGATGGGACCCATGGAAATAGTGAGGGAAGAGATCAATCTGAGACTGGTACAGTTGAGACAAGGAACGAGTCAGTCAGGGCAGGTAGGAGCAAAGCAGAGAACAAGATAAGACTGGTAGCTGAAACTGCATTTATTTCAATGCAAGAGGCTGAAGAGGGAAGGCAGATGAACTCAGGGCATGGTTAGGAACATGGGACTGGGTTTTCATAGCAATTGCAGAGACATGGCTCAGGGATGGACAGGACTGGCAGCTAAATGTTCCAGGATACAAATTTTATGGGAAGGATAGAAAGGGGGGCAAATGAGGATGTGGTGTAGCATTTTTGATAAAGAATAGCATTATGGCTGTACTTTGAGAGGATAGTCCTGGGAATACAACCAGGGAAGCTACTTGGGCTGAACTAAGAAATAAGAAAGGGGTGATCACCCTATTAGGTATGTATTATTGACCCTCTCAGTGGGAAATTGAGAAACAAATTTATAAGGAGATTTCAGTTTTCCGTAAGAATAGTAGAGTGGTTATGGTAGGGGATTTTAACTTTCCAAACATAGACTGGGACTACCGTAGTGTTAAGGGTTTAGATGGAGAGGAATTTATTAAATGTGTACAAGAATATTTTCTGTTCCTGTATGTGGGGCCAGCGATCATAATTCTATTAGCTTTAAATTCGTGATGGAAAAGGATGGACAGGATCTAAAATTGAAATAATGCCAATTTTGACAGAATTGACAAAAGCTGATTTGGGCAGATGTTCGCAGGTAAAGGGGCAGCTGGAAAACGGGAAGCCTTCAAAAATGAGATAACAAGAGTCCAGAGACAGTATATTCCTGTTAGGGAGAAAGGAAAGGCTGGGAGGTGTAAAGAATGCTGGATGACTAGAGAAATTGAGGTTTTGGTTAATAAAAAGAAGGAAGCATATGTCAGATATAGAAGGGAGAGATTGAATGAATCCTTAGAAGAATATAAAGGCAGTAGGTGTATACTTAAGAGGGAGATAAGGAGGGCAACAAGAGGACATGAGATAACTTTGGCAAAAAGGGTTAAGAAGAACCCAAAGGGTTTTTATAAATATGTTCAGGACAAAAGGGCAAGTAAGGAGAGAATAGGGCCCCTCAAAGATCAGCAAGACAACCTATTTGTGGAACCACAGGAAATGGGGAAGATACTAAAAGTGTATTTTGCATCAGTGTTCATGTGGAGAAGGACATGGAAGATAGAGAATGTAGGGAAATAGATGGTGATATCTTGAAAAATGTCCATTTTACAGAGGATACGAGGGCTGAATGGGATTTATCCTCAGATTCTCTGCGAAGCTATGGAGGAGATTGCAGAGCCTTTGGCTTTGATCTTTGTGTTGTCATTGTCTACAGGAATAGTGTCTACAGGAACAGGAATAGAAGACTGGAGGATAGCAAATGTTGTTCCCCTTGTTCAAGAAGGGGAGCAGAAAAAACCCTGGTAATTATAGACCAGTGAGCCTTACTTCAGTTGTGGCAAAAGTGTTGGAAAGGATTATAAGAGATAGGATTTATAATCATCTCAAGAGGAATAATTTGATTAGAGATAGTCAACATGGTTTTGCGAAGGGTAGGTCATGCCTCACAAACCTTATTGAGTTCTTTGAGAAGGTATCCAAACAGGTGGATGAGGGCAAAGCCGTTAAGGTGGTATATATGGATTTTGGTAAGGCAGTTAATAAGGTTCCCCATGGTAGGCTATTGTAGAAAATTCAGAAACATAGGATTGAGGGTGAACTGCAGTTTGGATCAGAAATTGGAGAGCTGAAAGAAGACAGAGGGTGGAGGTTGATGAGAATTATTCATCCTGGAGTTCAGTTACTAGTGTGTACCTGCAAGGATCTATTTGGGGCCATTCATATTTGTCATTTTTTATAAATGACCTGGATGAGTGCGGAGAAGGATTGGTTAGTAAATTTGCAGATGACACTAAAGTTGGCAGAGTTATAAATTGTGCTAAAGGATGTTGCAGTTTACAGAGACAGATAGATAAGCTGCAGAGCTGAACTGAGAGATGGCAAAAGGAGTTTAATGCAGAAAAGTGTGAAGTGATTCACTTTGGATGGAGTAACAGGAATACAGAGTACTGGGCTAATGGTAAGATCTAGTATGGATGAGCAGGGAGATCTCAGTGTTCATGTAATAGATCCCTGAAAGTTGCCACCCAGGTTGATAGGGTTGTTAAGAAGGTGTAGGTGTGTTAGATTTTAGTGGTAGTGGGATTGAGGTTCGGAGCAGCGAGGTCATGTGGCAGCTGTACAATACTCTGGTGCGGCTGCAATTGGAGTATTGCGTCCAGTACTGGTCGCCGCATTATAGGAAGGAAATGGAAGCTTTGGAAAGGGTGCAGAGGAGATTTACCAGGATGTTGCCTAGTGTGGAGGGAAGGTCTTATGAGGAAAGGCTGAGGGGCTTGAGGCTGTTTTTGTCAGAAAGAAGAAGGTTAAGAGGTGACTAAAAACAAACATACTAGATGATCAGAGGATTAGACAGGGTAAACAGTGAGACCCTTTTTCCTCAGATGGTGATGGCTAGCACAAGGGGATACAGCTTTAAACTGAGGGGTGATGGATAGATGACAAATATCAGAGGTAGGTTCTTTACTCAGAGAGTAGTAAGGGCATGGAATGCCCTGCCTGAAACAGTCGTAAACTCACCAACTTTAAGGGTATTTCAATGGTCATTGGATAAATATACGGATGATAATGGTATAGTGTAGGTTAGACAGGCTTCAGATTGGTTCCACAGGTTGGCGCAACATCGAGGGGCAAAGGGCTTGTACTACGCTGTATTGTCCTGGGATCTCGGTTCCATGTTCTCTGAAAAGTCAAGGAGCTGCAGGACAGTGCAAAGCCTGGGCAGGGGCTGGATATTGAGTTAGTGCCTGATCTGTAAAAAAAGATTTCGCCTCTGTGTGTAAAATTTACTCAGAAAGAACAAGGGGAGAAGGGAAAGAAGTTATAATTTTGAGAGATACAGGATCTAATTAGTCTCTCATAGTAAGAGATGAATGTATTTGCATTCTTTCTGACCTGTTACCCAAGAGAGTGGTAATTTGTGGGATGGATGGATAGAAATTTAGCATTCCCCTGTATCAGATCAGTTTGGAGAGCCAACTCAAGACTGAGGAAGTGATTGACAGAGTGTCAGTTCCAGGGATACAGTTTGTTTTTGGGAATGATTTAACAGGATCCAAGGTGGGAGTGACACCTCTTGTTGTGGAGAAGCCAAAGAAAGACCACAGAACTGAGGAGTTAAAAGAACAATACCCTGGAATTTTTCTAGACTGTGTAGTAACAAGATCCCACTACCATAAGTCACAGCAAGAAACAAAAACTGAAGAGAAAGATGAAGGAGTTGAGGTTCAGTTAGCAGATACCCTGTTTGATGTGATGGTGCAGGGAAAGGCTGATGGACTTACAACAGAAATACAAGACAAACCATGATATCTATATATATAGATGCATGCTCAGAAAAGGAATCAATATATTCCTGAGGGTTATTATCTTAAAGATAGAATCCTAAAACAAAAATAGAGATCGCGGCAGGATAGTGCAGAGGAGAAATGGGTGGGACTGCACCAGATTGTGTTGCCAGTAGCATACAGACAGGAAGGGTCATGGACAGCACATGAATTATCAGTCGGAGGTCATCTAGGTGTGAGGAAGACTCAGGTTAAGGTACAAAAAGCACTTCTATTGACCTGGACTGCACAAAGGTGTAGTTAAAGTTTGCTGTCCATGTCATACATGCCAAATGGTAGGTAAGCCACCGGCAGTAATAGACCAGCCCCTTTGTTACCAATTCCCACATTCGAAGAACCTTTCACGCAGGTTATAATTGATTGTGTAGATCACCTTCCTAAAACTAAACGTGGTAACCAGTACTCGCTAACCATAATGGATGTGTCGACCAGATTTCCGGAGGCAATTCCATTCCAAATTACTCAGGTAAAAAGGTTGCTAGAGGAGTTAGTGACTTTCTTCATGTGGTCTGGGCTACCCAGAGAGATTCAGTCAGACCAAGGGTCTAATTTTACTGCTGGGCTGTTTGAGGAAGTCATGGATAGCTGCGGCATACAGCACTTTAAATCAAGTGTGTATCATCCTGAGTCCCAGGGAACTTTGGAAAGGTGGCAGCAGACCCTGAAGACCATGTTAAGAGTGTACTGTCAGGATTACCTGAATGATTGGGATAAAGGTATCCCATTCGTATTGCTTGCTGTTAAAGATGCCCGAAATGAATCCACTCAGTTTACTCCCTTTGAGTTAATATTTGGACATGAAGTGAGAGGGCCTATGAAATTAATTAAAAAGAAATTGACAGGACCAAAGTCGGAGATCTCACACTTGGATCATATATCTGAGGTGAGGGAGGGATTAAATCGGGTAGGTGAGTTAGCTAAACATCGCCTGAAGAGGGGACTGCAGAGAATGAAGCATGTGGCTGATAAAAACAAACTCTGACATTCCGATGTTTTCCATTGGAATGACATATTAATATTGTTATCAGAGATCCCTTCAAAGCCAGGTTTAGTGGTCCCTACCAAACTGAGAAAACGTTAGGTCAGGCAAACTATGTGGTAAAGATGTCAGATAGGGAAAAGTAGTATTGGGTATATCATGTAAATATGTTGATACTTGATTATCATAGAGAGAGAGAGAACTTGAGAAGCAGGTGTTAGTTCCTGGCCCACAGAGTGAGAAATCAAATCCAGATGTCATGGAGTTTGATACACCTCAAAATGCGTTAAACAATGAGGAAGTCTTTGAGAAGTGGGATAGGTTAGTGAACTATCTTTCTCAGGAGCAAAGAACCCAGTTGAAAGGTTTGTTGTAGCAGTATGAGGACATATGCAGAAATAAGATAGGGAGGACTAATACTATTGTTCATGAGGTGGAAGTAGGGAATGGTGTAGTGATAAAGCAACACCCCTACAGGCTTAATCCTTTCAAAGCCACACAGGCCCAGATGGAGGGGGATGAGATTCTCAATGAAGATATCATTGAACTGAGTCAGAGTGAATGGAGTTCGCTGATCGGGTTAGTTCACAAATCTGACAGGACTCAACACTTTTGTGTGGATTATTGGAAGGTCAATGCCGTAACAAAATCAGACTCATACCTCATACCAAGATTGAAGGACTGTACAGAGAAAGTTGGACAAGCCAGGGACATCAAACATTGGACTTACTGCTTGGTTATTGGCAGGTACCTTTACCAGAGAAAGTGTTACAGACGAGGCCAGACCACTCAAAACATTCTTAAGCAGGCAGCCCAAGTTATAACTTTGCCCCAATTTCTATCCCTCATGGACTGAAATTGATTCTGGAAGCCAAACTGAGTTTTATGGATGAGCTCATAACTATCAGCCCCTTCAGCTGCTAACTTTGCTGTTTTAACTCTCTGCTCTTCCACATGGGTTCCTCACTAAGTTTACCCTCAGCCTTTATCTCCAGCCTTTTAAGTTGACTTTCCTTTTTAAGTGTCAGTTTTTGAAGTTCAATAGATCCCTCTTTTTCTTTCTCTGCTCTCTCTTTTTCCCTCTCTTCTGCTATTAAAAGTAACGCAATCTGTTCAATTTCTGCTGCCCTTTCCTTATTTTTCGCCTCTCACTCAAGCTGCTTCATTTGCAATTGAATTCTTGCCATCTCAATAGATTCTGACGGTTTCTCCAGCACGTTTAAATGCTGAGCTACAGCTGTAAGTATCTCTCCTTTCCTCACAGAACCAGGCAGGTCCAGTTCCAGTTTCCAGAAGAACACAAAGTTTCGGTGGACAGAGCAATGCCAGGAGGCCTTTGAGAATTTAAAAGCAGTATTAACCACAGCACCAGTTTTAGCTACACCAAATATTTTGAAACCCTTCATAGTTGCATTCAATGCCAGCAATATCGGAGTTGGAGCTGTACTGCTCCAGGACGATGATGATGGAATTGAATGAACAATTTGCTACTTTTCAAAGAAACTCAATACCCACCAGAGAAAATACTCCACCATTGGAAAAGAACGTTTGGGTTTGGTACTGGCCTTACAACATTTTAATGTTTATATGATGAACAATGTGTCAGAGACAGTTATGTTCATGGACAACAATCCTCCTACATTCTTGGAAAGACTGAAAGATAAGAATTTGAGATTATTTCATTGGAGTCTTGTGATACAGACTTTTGAATTACAAATTGCTCATGTTGTGGGTCATAAAATGTGATAGCAGGTTTGTTATCGTGTGAGTGTGTGTGCAGAAATTAATATGAATTTAGAATAATGACCTATGTATTTCATTGTAATGGGATTAAGAAATAGGAAATAAAAATGAAGCCATCTTTTCATTACGATGGTTCATCTTTTCCTTTGGAGGTGTTTATATTGTTGAAGGCATGTACTGTACCTTTAAGAGCGAGTGAGTGCTGTTCTGCACTGAGGGCTTGGAAGTACCCGTCATATGACCAACTAGTAGTCTCAGAGTGTACTGGAAAATTGAAAATATGTAACGTTTGGCTCTGAAATGCTATCTGTATTGGTTGTTGTTTTGACAAGAAATCGAATTTAACCAATCAATTTGAATTATGCCTCAGGATACTGAAACCCAATTGAGTTTGAATTGATTGTTTTGCCAACATTGAACCAATGAAATGATCCAATGTTGGACATATAAAAAAAAGGGAGGCATTTTGAAAATCGTTATCATGCTATTATTCTCACAGATAACTGAGATTACATCATAGAGATGTACAGCATGAAAACAGACCCTTCAGGCTAACATGTCCATGTCAATCAGATATTCTAAATTAACCTAGTCCCATTGCCAGCACTTGGTCTAAACCTTTCCTATTCAAATACCCATCCAGATTCCATTTAAATGCTGTAATTGTACCAGCTTCCATCACTTCCTCTGACAGCTTATTCCATACACACCTCCCTTTGCGTGAAAATGTTGCCCCTTAGGTCATTTTTAAATCTTTCCCTTAACCTATACACTGTTCTGGACTCTCCACCCCTCCTAATTCCAGGGAAAAGACCTTGTCTATCTACCCTATCCATGCACCTCATAATTTTATAAACTTCAAAATAAGATCACCCCTCAGCATTCAACACTCCAGGGAAAACAGCCCCAGCGTATTCAGCCTCTCCCTGTAGCTCAAACCTTCCAATCCTGACAACATCCTTGTAAATCTTTTCTGAACCCTTTCAAATTTCACAACATCCTTCTTATAGAACGGAAACCAGAAGTGCACACAATAAACCAAAAGTGGCTAAACCAATGTCCTGCACAGCTACAACATGATCTCCCAACTGCTATATTCAATGCTCTGACCAATAAAGGTACGTGTGCCAAATGCCTTCTTCACTACCCTGTCTATCTGAGAATCTTTACAAATTTGCTTCTCAACTTCCCCTTGATTGTTGTGGGGGCATCTATGTACAATCCCAATGAGGTGATCATCGATTTTTTATTTTCAGTTTCATCCATCCAGCTTCCCTGCACATATTCCCCAGAATATCTTCCCGAACTACAACTGTAATCTTATCCCTGAATCAAAAAGACCAATGCCCCTTCTCTCTTGCCACCCTTTCTTTCCTTCCTCTCGCATCGATACCCTGTAGCATTCACTGCAAGTCCTGTCCATCCCTGAGCCACATCTCTGTAAAGGCTGTGATATCCCAGTCCCATGTTCCCAACCATGTCCTGAGTTCATCTGCTTTATCTGTCAGGCCTCTCGCATTGAAATAGATGCAGTTTAATTTATTAGCCCAAACCTCATTCTCTACTTTGTTCCTGCCTGCCCTGGCTGTTTCACTTGCTCCGTTCCCCAACTGGATTAGTGGTGCTGGAAGAGCACAGCACTTCAGGCAGCATCCAAGGAGCAGTAAAATCGACATTTCGGGCAAAAGCCCTTTACCCCGTTCCCCATCTGCAACAGTCTCAGACTGATCTCTTTTCTCATCTATCCTTTGAGGTCCCGACTGGTCCTCCTGACTAATTTAAGTCCTCCCGAGTTGCTCTAGAAATCCCCGTTGTTTTGTTAGTCTCCTTCCAATTCTCCACCCTGCTTAAACAGAACACCCTTACCCCAGAAGAGATTCCAATGATCCAAAAATGTGAATCCTTCTTCCATACAACAGCTCCTCAGCCATGCTTTCATCTGCTCTATTCTCCTATTCCTCCTCTCACTAGCACATGACGCTGTGAGGAATCTTGATATTACTACCCTAAATGTCCTACTTTTATCGTCCTGCATAATTTATACATTGTCTCCTCAGAATCTCATCCTTTTTACTTCCGATGTTATTGGTTCCAATGTGCACAACAACCTCCTGCTGGTCCCTCTCCCCTTTGAGAGTTCTCTTTGCCCACTCTGACACATTCTTGACCCTGGCACCGGGAGGCAACATACTATTCTGATGTCTCGTTATCGATCACAGAAACGCATGTCTGTGTATCTGACTAGAGAGTCGCTTAAAGGCTCACAATATTTCTGTTGTATCTTCCCTTTGGTGCAGACACAAAGCCAGACAGGTTGAGATGGTTTCCAGCCGTCATCAGCCAAGGGAGCGGATATGTTGCTGTACAGCACCGCACTACATCGATTTACACCTGCACCATGTGACAACAGCGTCCAGTTTGTATGAATGGTGTCACCCAAAGTGGAATAAAATGAATGGAATGATATCAGTATCATTGACAGTCATACATCACACCCCATGGGACACACATAGACACATCCTTGACAAATCTTCTGTATCTAGGTTGTTTCTCTCTTTGGAAAGTTAAGAGGCCCCACCTTCCTTGCTAGACTCGCTCTTTCTCTCTCTAAACATAAATTAACCAAGTCTTTAATGAAGGACAGTAGACCATGTCCTTCACAGATTCCAGCTTTGTCCTTCCTCTGTTTACTTATGTTTCTTTTTTGAACCAAAATCATAGGAGATTACAGGGTGACCGGGACAAGTTAGGTGAGTGGGCAGATGCATGGCTGATGCAGTTTAATGTGGATAAATGTATGGTTATCCACTTTGGTGGCAAGAACAGGAAGGCAGATTACTACCTCAATGGAATCAATTTAGGTAAAGGGACAGTACAGAGAGATCTGGGTGTTCTTGTACACCAGTCAATGAAGGTAAGCATGCAGGTACAGCAGGTAGTGAAGAAGGCTAATAGCATGCTGGCCTTCAAAACAAGAGAGATTGAGTATAGAAGCAAAGAGGTGCTTCTGCAGCTGTACAGGGCCCTGGTGAGACCACACCTGGAGTACTGTGTGCAGTTCTGGTCTCCAAATTTGAGGAAAGACATTCTGGCTATTGAGGGAGTGCAGTGTAGGTTCACGAGGTCAATTCCTGGAATAGCAGGATTAACTTACACTGAAAGACTGAAGTGACTGGGCTTGTATACCCTTGAGTTTAGAAGACTGAGAGGGGATTTGATTGAGACATATAAGATTATGAAAGGATTGGACACTCTGGCAGCAGGAAACATGTTTCCGCTGATGGGTGAGTGCCGAACCAGAGGACACAGCTTAAAAATACAGGGTAGACCATTTAGGACAGTGATGAGGAGAAACATCTTCACCCAGAAAGTGGTAGCTGTGTGGAATGCTCTGCCCCAGAGGGCAGTGGAGGCCCAGTCTCTGGATTCATTTAAGAAAGAGTTGGATAGAGCTCTCAAAGATAGTGGAATCAAGGGTTATGGAGATAAGGCAGGAAGAGGATACTGATTAGGAATGATCAGCCATGATCATATTGAATGGCGGTGCAGGCTCGAAGGGCTGAATGGCCTACTCCTGCACCAATTGTCTATTGTCTGTTGTCTCTTGTCAAAACCGACCAGTTTATGTTTAAAGAATAGCTTCTTGCTTAATATTTATCTCATAGCAACCTCAGGACTGTCTTGCTTCTGGAAGCCTCTCAGTTGAGTCAAAGGTTTAAACATTCGTTATCAGCTCACACAGGCACCATGGAACAAACTCAAAGCGAACAACCTCTAACCTACTTTAAACTGAAACAAATCTCCACATTGTAAGACCGCAATGCAGACCGCAGTAGAATCAGCTTTAACAATGCGTGACTTTATAAATATGTAAATATATGTTTTGGGGTTTTGGGAGGGGTCAGGAGTGCCCGTTGGAAGCCCACACAGACACTGGGAGAACATACAGACTGTCACCCAAGGCTGGAGTTGGGCCTGGGTCCCCTGGTGCTGGGGGGCAGCAGTGCTATGCAGTGTGCCACCGCACCATCCCAAGGTGAAGCATTAGAGCTGGGAGAGAAATCAGAAAGCACTTTTCACACAAATTACAGCAGAAAAGGTTGATGAATCTTTGAAGGCCGGAGTGATTAATGTTTATTGGGTAATTATGATGAGAGATAAATGGAGTTGAGGAATAGGTCAGCCATGATCGAATTAAATGTTGGCAAAAGCTTGCCTCTTGCTTTACTGTGAGTAGTGCTGTGTCACTAACTGCAGCCCAACAATAGAACTCTAGTACCATGGCCCCTTTCACCTTCCCATTGGTTTCAGACAGGACCCTTCCTCAGGATCTGTTGTGCCTTTTCCAGCTCCAAGCTTCATCAACTCTGATTTCTGCAGCATCTGCAGGTCCCCATTGTCTCCTTATTATTGAAGTGATTGATGCTGGAAATAAAGGAGAACTGTGATCTGTATACGCCCTGCGTTATGTGTCTGTTACTCAGTGTGTGTTTTTACATTGATGATGTGAACCTCTTGATCAACCAGAATATTAGATATTTATCCTCTCACCAACATCACTGACAGCAGATTGTTTGATCATTTCTCTTATTGTTGAATGTGAGGTCTCACTGCCTTGCTGTTCGCTGTCCTGGTCTGGAATACACAAACAAAAGAACCTTTCGAAAGTTAGGCAGGAAGTCAGGGTTGAAGTGGATACCAAGCAGGTTAATCAGTCTGGAGCCAGAGAAAAGGGATTTCAGTTGTGTGAAGAAACTAAAGAATTTGGGATTATTCCCATATTCAAAATTGTGAGATGTTTTGATAAATTCGAGAGAGACAAAATCCATTGAGCAGTGAGTCAGTAACCAGAGGTTAGATAAATCTCTTTACCCATTCCATTCTTAATTTCTCTCCTGTACTTTCTGTGTTCTGCTTGGATCGTGACTGAATGATGAAGCTGTCAGTGTGAAGCTTCCCTGTACAGTTGCTGATATTTGCCCCAGGAATGGCAGACAGAGGGAAATCGGTACCCCACACTGCGGGCAGGCTCCTGCTGGATGGGGTGCCCCTGACACAGGACTTTCTCCAGCTCCAGGGACAGGAGAGGAGACCCCGACACCAGACCATGCCAGCCCTATCTGAGGTTCCCACCCGGGTCAGTGCAGACTCAGCTGCCTGCATGAATGCCCAGCGTTGTCTGAAGAAGGTCAATGTCCTTCTCCACTCTGCCAGATTACATTGCACCATCTTCTCTCCACTACCTCACTCTCACTCTGTTTTTGCTCCTGTACCCACCACCCACTAAGGCTCATCCTTTCCCCTTCTCCCTATCGTCAGCAATATCTCCCCCACTGGCTGTTATCCAGCCCAACCCCCAGCACCACTAACCCTGCATGCCCTCTGCACTGCCTACTCACTCAGTGAGGGCACCGTCCCACCCACACCAACAGCACCAGCTGTTCCACCCACTTTCATCTCCCTTAATACCTGCCTCACTCTCATTCCAGGAGGAGAACAGCCCAAACAGGACAGAAAGACTCAAGGCGGGAGGCAGGCTGCCTGCCATTCGATAGCTCTCCCATGATAAGGAGAGGGTCCTGACTCTGACTGCCCCGAGCAGGCCCTGGACTGGGACTGGAGGCTGCCCCTGACTTACTGTACAGGGAACCCCTGAGAGAAAGCTCTCCACCTGGACATGTTTGGGGCCTGCTGACAACTCTGACAAGCTTCCTGGCTTTGTGTCTGTGCTCAATGGCATGGTCAGACAGCAGTGTATGAGCCTGGCTGAGAGAGAAAATCAGCAGAAAATGTGAGCCAAAGCAATGGGAGGAGGGAATCTTGAGCATCCAGGTCGGCTCCGAGTGAGTAAGTGCTCTGAGAGTAAGTGGAGACCCTGGAGATACAGCCTGGTCCAGTCCATGAGCTAGGTTTGAGGCCCTGAATGTACAGGGTCCTTGCTGCAGTGTTACAATGAGAGTTGTCAGTGCACACCAAGGGGCAGCATTGAAGTGCAGAAGGGCCCTGTAAGTGGGCTCGATATATGACATGTGGGTATTTGAGGCTGGTAGATGTTGGATGTCAATGTCCATGGAGATGGGGAGCATGTAACCGATGCCCATGGACTGTGCCCCTGAGGTGATGGTGTCCGGTCTCCAACATGAAGGTCTTTCAGACCAAGCGGTGAGCTACATCCACGAGGTCCTCACTCTGGTACATTTTCCCAGAAACTGAGCTGGTTTGTTGAGTTTGGTCAGATGTGAGGCTGAATATTAATGAGCCGAGTTGGGTTGCTAACAAGGTGGTGTTTAGCCATCACTAATGCCCATCAATCCCCATCTCCCTGCTGCCCAGTGAGAGTTTCCACACACCAGTTATCAAAAACATGAAAGGTGGAGCAAAAACATCTTGATGTTTAGACAGGCCTCGCTGCACGTGTCACCTGATTCTGTCACATGATTTGCCATTGCCTACGTCACAAAGACCCCGATAAGATTCCGCCCGAAATTTTATTCCACAACAATCTGAAATGTACATGCTCTGAAAAACACTCACACCCTCATGAACACCCTCATGAACACACACACACACACTCACACACACACACAAACTCAGATGTACACACAGAGAATCAGACACATTGACAATGACAGACACAATACAGACCAAATCACATGAATTAATACGAACAGAAACACGAGAAGTAAATCACATTTTTTACTATTTAGCTCTTTAAGTTGCAAGTACATTTAATTGATTGTCTACACTCTTGTGATTTATTTGTTTAAAGGTAAATGAGAAATGTTTGGGTTTCTAAAAGATTCATGATGCTGTTTTGATGGAGATGTACTTTAATTAACAAGAGGGAAAAAGCTACTTGACCTCATCCTAATAAATCTCCCAGCTGCAGATGTATCTGTCAATGACATGACGGGGAAGAGTGACTCCCACACAGTCCTTGTGGAGGCGAGATCCTGCCTTCACATTGAGAATACTCTCCATTGTGTTGTGTGGCACTATCACTGGGATAAATGGGACTGATCTAACAACTCAAGACTTGGTTTCCATGAGGCACTGTGGGTATCAACACAATCTGTTTTCCCTCGAGTGGGGGATTTCAAGAGTGGAGGGAATATTTTTAATGTGAAAGGAGAAAAATATGAACAAGACATGGGGGCAACGTTTTTTACACAGAGTGGATAGTGTGTGGTATGAACTCCCAGAGCAAGTGATGGATGTGGGGTCAGTTATAATATTTAGAAGCCATAAGAAAAAGTTGATGAATAAGAAATGTTTAGAGGGATATGGGTGAAGCACAGGCAGTTGGAACTAGTTGAGTGTGGGATTCCATTTGGTATGGATTGGTTGGACTGTAGAGTCTGTTTCTGTGCTCCATGACTCCATGACTCCATGACTCTTTGACTGTTTGACTTTACTCCAACATAATCTGCAGCCTCATTGCCCTGTATATTCTCCACTCACCCATTGCCCTCAAGCTAAGACATCAATCCTAAGACATCAATGGAGGGTTCAGGAGGACATGCCTGAGCAGCACCAGGTATACCTAAAAATGGGATGACAGCCTGGTGAGGCTACCAAACAGGATTGTTTGCATGTCACACAGCATCAGAGCCAGTGATAGACAGAGCAAAGCAATCCCAAAACCAATGGATCAGATCTTTGTCCCATATTCCCACCACATCCAGTCATAAATGTTGGCGGTCAATTGAACAACTCACAGGAGGAAGAATCTCCACAAATATCCCCATCCTCAATGACAGATGATTCCCACACATCTGTGTAAACGATAAGTCTGAAGCATTTACATCAATATTCAGACAGAAATGCCAAGTAGATGATCCAATTTGGGCACATTCAGTGCTCCATAGCATCACAGATACCGGTCTTCAGTGAATCCAATGCACTCCATGTGATCTCAAGGAATGACTGGAAAAGCTGGATACTGGATGTGAGTCCCAACAATATTCTGGTCATAGTACTGAAGACTTGTGCTCCAGAGCTTCCCGCTCCCCCAGCCAATCTGTTCCTGTACATTTACAACAGTAGGAACTCTGCAGCAAGCAATTGACTCCCAAAGTCTGTCCACCATCTGTGAATAACAAGTCAGGAATGTGATGGAATATTCCCCATTTGCCTGGATGGGTGACGCTCCTACCACCTTAAATAACGTTTCATCATTCAGGATAAGGCAGCCCGCTCGATTGGCACCACATCCACAAGCATCCACTCCCTCCACCAACGATGCTCAGTAGCAGCAGTGTGTATGGTCTTCAAGATGCACTGCAGAAATTCACCAAAGATCCTCAGACAGCACCTTCCAAACATACAACCACTTCCATCAAGAAGGACAAGGGCAGCACATGGATGGGATCGCAAACAGCTGAAAGTTCCCCTCCATACCACACACCATCCTGACTTGGAAACATATTCTTCATTATTGCTGTGTCAAAATGCTGGAATTCCCTCCCTTAGGGAACAGTGGATCCACCTACAGCACATGGACTACAATGGGTCAAGACAGCAGCTCCCCACCACCTTCTCAAGGGCAACGAGGGACACGCAATAAATGCTGGGCCCAGCCAGAGAGACACGCATCCTTGGAGTGAATAAAGAAACCTGTACAACTCACAAAGTACTTTACAAATGAGTCATTGCTGCAATGCAGCAGTGAATCTGTACACAGTGAGACCTCACATTCAACAATAAGACAAATAATCAAACAATCTGTTTTCAGTGATGTTGGTTAGAGGATAAATATTAGCCAGAAGATCAAGGATGACATCACTGCTTGTCCTCAAAGGAGGGCTGTGGGAAATGTTACATCCAATGAGGAGCATGGACTGGTGTTGTGTTACCAGCTCATCTGAAGTGGAGTTCTGTCAGCCTCAGTCATGTGCTTGATCACATGACCCTGTGATGCAGAGGGGAGAATATCACCATAGAGACAAGACTGTTACTTTTTGTATCATTCTCTGAAGACAGAATTGTAGTATTCAGTAGATTACTGTGAATGCGTTGTAACTTTGCTTCCAGTCACTTTTTAAAACAATATTTGACATGTTGAAACATTTGAAGAAATGGAAACATTATTGCATTTCTCAAATTTTCTCTGAATTTAGACTGAGCCAATGCATAAATCAATGTGTTTGTACAGGAACTCAGCAGTTGAAACATATCACCTGTACAGTTTGCAATAAATATGGGATCGGTATAATGATCTGGCTCATAAAATGTATCTGTAATTCTAGAAATAAGGAAAAACGTAGTCTATATCATCCACAGCACGAAGAAAGTACCAGAAATAGCGAGCAGTAAAGTGATGGATTTCCTTTGGCTCTGCATCTCTGGATCATCGCTGTTCTGGGTGTTGCGTTGACCTTGCAGTGCTCTGCGGGTTCGATTCGCCATCACAATGTGTTGAACAGTCAGTGCATTGAGCAGTAAAATCAGAAAGAATGGCAATAGTGGGTTTGAAATTATGTCAAGCCAGTCAAAACTGATCCATCTTGGCAAGATAAAATATTCTGATTTGAAATGAACGCCCCACTCCACATTGTTAATGATATAGATTGGCTCAAAAGCAAAACACAAGGGAATATTTTTGAGTGAGAACACAACACACACAGTCACTATCACCACAGCTGCAGTTTCCTCCCTGCAATACTTTTCTCTCAACCTCTGGCAACAAATGAGGACAAAGCGATCCACAGTGAAAGCGACCGTGAGCCAAACAGAGCAGTCAACAGCTGTGTAGTTGATAACAACATTGATGCTCCTTTTTGAGGTGAAGTGTAGAAATGAAAATGGGGAATAGTAGTAAAGCATGTAGTAGATTATCACATTGGAAATAATGACCAGGAGATCAACTGTCGTCATACCCACCAAATAAAGAGTGATCCCTTTGGATAGACCACAGCCTCCATGAATTAGAAGGACAATTGTCAGGAGGTTAGCTACAAAGAAAAGAGCAGAATCCCCAGATTAATAACACAATATTGTTTGGAAATTATGACACAAAACCAGGTCATATGGTCCAATAGGTCTACGTTGATGTTCACACTACACATGTGTTTCCTCCCAACGATTTCATCATACAATATTGGGATATTATTCCTTTCAGCCTCATGTAGTTAGTGAGATTTCCCATCAGGCAAACTTACAAATATGCAGAAATATTGCACATATTGAAAGGAAGCAAAATATTTCTCAAGCCAGAATCCCTTTACAGAGGGATTGAGTGGGTGCACCCCCCACCCCTTTGCCTTCTGTTAGTCTGTAATTAAACAGAAGGGTGGATGGGGGTGGGAGGGGCTGCCTCATTTGAACATTGACTAAGTTACATAGACTGAAGCTCATTGTGAGCTCAATTGACCACAATTGTGTGGGATACATTTTATTCCAGTGGTTACACTGGCAAAACAGTATGGGCAGAGGGTTTTCCAACAGTGTTATATCAGGGGCACTGAGACAGATAAACATCCATCCATATCTTTGTGAGCAGAGATGTCCTCAGTGATGTTTCCCATGAAGTTGACAGATTGAGCTCCATTTGTTTTTGAGGACTTTGTGTTGTTCAGTCAGGACATTAAGAAATGGACCAGAGGAAAGAGGGGCTTCAAGTCTCAAGATAGGTGTGTTGTTAAGCCTGAGACTCAAACAGGAGACCACAGGCAACTGTCCCCATGGGGATTGTAAACATGGGAGGAGGTCAAGACAAGAAGGTTCAAGAGGGCAGATAGCCAGGGGCATCGTGGACCTCGTCCTGTGTAAGAAAACCATTGAGAATAACAGCAGCCTGAAAGGAGAATGTACGATCACTGCCTTTGGTCTATAAACAGTGTATAAACTATCTACAGCAACTGGAGCTCCAGTGTCTGCACAGAGTGTGCCTTTCCAGGAAGTTAGTGATGTCTCTTTGTTACAAATCAGTTCCAATTGTGTCTCTGGGTATTCAGTGTTTGTAGCTTCAAAGATCACCTCAGGCTTTGAGCTCTCGTATCTGCAGCTCATTGTGAGCATTAGACCGAGACCTTTACAGTGGGCTGTAAGCTCCTGTAACACCGTGTGAAAATGGGGACATTTGCAATGCTTTGGTGTGCTCACACCTACATCACTTTCACCACAGATGTGGTTCACCAGGCAGGAAGATGGCCACAGGATTCAGGAATCTTGCTGAATTCTCAAAACTGGAAGGTGTTATTGATTACAAGCATGTTACTGTTGAGTTTTCAGTCAGATAACCAGGGGTATTTGTAAATATTAAAGGGGGTCACTCCCTAAGGGTCCAATTAGTCAGCAAGTATTGGCAAAGGCTTCTCCAGGTATGTGTGTGTATTCCAGGGAGGGGTCATGACCCATACAAACTTCAACACCCCTGGGTTCCATAGTGGGCAATGGACCACAGCCATTGGAGAGATGGATTCTGGGAGGGATGGGCTGTCTATTGAAGTGATGGCTCATCATGAGTCTATAAGACCATGAGACATAGGAGTGGAAGCAAGGTTATTCAGCCCATCGAGTCCACTCCACCATTGAACCATGTCTGATGGGTGTTTCCATTCCACTTGCCCACACTCTCCCCATATCCCTAATTCCTTGATCAAGATTTTATCAATCTCTGCCTTGAAGACACCCAACGTCCCGACCCCCACTGCACTCCGTTGCCGTAAATTTCACAGGTCACCACTCTCTGGCTGTAGAAATGTCTCCTCATTTCCATTCGAAATTGACCCCCTCTAATTTTAAGGATATGCCCATGGGTCCGAAACTCCCCACCTAATGGAAACAATTTCCCAGTGACAACCCTTTCTCAGCCATGTATTGTCCTATAAGTTACTATTAGAATTCCCCTCAACCTACCATTCTAGGGATCATCCATGTGAATCTCCGCTGGACACACTCCAGAGCCACTATGTGCTTCCTGAGGTGTGGGGCCCAAAACTGGACACAGTATTCTAAATGGGCCTAACTCGAGCTTTATAAAGTCTCAGTAGCACATCGCTGCTTTTACATTCCAACCCTCTTGAGATAAATGACAACATTACATTTACTTTTTTAATCATGGACTCAACCTACAAGTCAACCTTTAGAGAATCCTGGATTAGCACTCCCAGATCCCTTTGTACTTTGGCTTTATAAATTTTCTCACTGTTTAAAAAATAGTCCGTGCCTGTATTCTTTTTCCCACAATTGCAATACCTCGCATGTGCTCATGTTGGATTTCATCAGCTATTTCCTGGACCACTATCCGAAACTGTCAAAATGACCCCAGTGAGACACAGGAGATAAGATTAGATTAGATTCCTGACAGAGCTGAAAATGTGTTGCTGGAAAAGCACAGCAGGTCAGGCAGCATCCAAGGAGCAGAAGAATCGACGTTTCGGGCATGAGCCCTTCTTCAGGAATGAGGAAAGTGTGCCAAGCAGGCTAAGATAAAAGGTAGGGAGGAGGGACTTGGAGGAGGGACATTGGAAATTCGATAGGTGGAAGGAGGTTAAGGTGAGGGTGATAGGTCGGAGTAGAGGTGGGGACGGAGAGGTCAGGAAGAAGATTGCAGGTTAGGAATGTGGTGCTGAGTTTGAGGGTTGGGACTGAGACAAGGTGGGGGCAGGGGAAATGAGGAAACTGGAGAAGTCTGAGTTCATCCCTTGTGGTTGGAGGGTTCCTAGGCGGAAGATGAGACGCTCTTCCTCCAGCCGTCGTGTTGCTATGGTCTGGGGATGGAGGAGTCCAAGGACCTGCATGTCCTTGGTGGAGTGGGAGGGGGAGTTGAAGTGTTGAGCCACGGGGTGGTTGGGTTGGTTGGTCCGGGTGTCCCAGAGGTGTTCTCTGAAACATTCTGCAAGTAGGCGGCCTGTCTCCCCAATATAGAGGAGGCCACATTGGGTGAAGCGGAAGCAGTAAATGATGTGTGTGGAGGTGCAGGTGAATTTGTGGCAAATATGGAAGGATCCCTTGGGGCCTTGGTGGGAAGTAAGGGGGGAGGTATGTGCGCAAGTTTTGCATTTCTTGCAATTGCATGGGAAGGTGCTGGGAGTGGAGGTTGTGTTGGTGGGGGGTGTGGACCTGATGAGGGAGTCACAGAGGGAGTGGTCTTTTTGGAACACTGCTAGGGGAGGGGAGGGAAATATATCCCTGGTGGTGGGATCCGTTTGGAGGTGGCGGAAATGACGATGGATGATACGATATATATGGAGGTTGGTGGGGTGGTAGGTGAGGATCAGTGGGGTTCTGTCCTGGTGGCGATTCGAGGGGCGGGGCTCAAGGGTGGAGGAGCGGGAAGTGGAGGAGATGCGGTGGAGAGCATCGTCAACCACGTCTGAGGGGAAATTGTGGTCTTTGAAGAAGGAGGCCATCTGGGTTTTTCGGTATTGGAACTGATCCTCCTGGGAGCAGATGCGGTGGAAGCAAAGGAATTGGGAATATGGAATGGCGTTTTTACAGGGGGCAGGGTGGGAGGAGGTGTAGTCTAGGTAGCTGTGGGAGTCGGTCGGTTTATAGTAAATGTCCGTGTTGATTCGGTTGCCCGAGATAGAAATAGAAAGATCTAGGAAGGGGAGGGAGGAGGCTGAGATGGTCCAGGGTAAATTTGAGGTAGGGGTGGAAGGTGTTAGTAAAGTGGATGAACTGTTCAACCTCCTCGTGGGAACACGAGGCAGCGCCGATACTGTCATCGATGTAGCGGAGGAAAAGGTTGGGGGTGGTGCCAGTGTAGCTGCGGAAGATGGACTGTTCCACATATCTTACGAAGAGGCAGGCATAGCTGGGGCCCTCTCTCACACAAGGTTTTCAGTGAGTCCCTCTCTCACTGCACACCCCAGGTCATCTCCTCTGCCCCAACTCTTGCAATAGATTCCCGACAGGCCTTTCAAACCAACAAGTCCACACCGACTCACCGAAAAGCAATCCACCCAGACCCATTCTCCTACATTCACCCCTGACTAATGCACCTAACATGATGGACAATTCAGCACAGCCAATTCACCCAACCTGCACATCATTGTGACTGTGGGAGGAAACCAGAGCACCCAGACACAGGGAGACTGTGCAAACTCCACACAGACAGCTGCCTGAGGCAGGAATTGAACCTGGGTCTCTGCCGCTGCAAGGCAGCAGTGCTAATCACTGAGGCACCGGGCCATTGAGTAATATTGCAATAACATTCACACTAGCACCAAGACGATCTGTCAAAAGGATTAACATCCTGCTGAATTCCACAATGTCACCTCAAGCCATTGAGTATATGGAAAAGGTAAAACAAGTACTGAAAAGGATGCTGGGACCCACACCAGCAACAAGCCCTGGTTAGTAAACCCTCAAGTCATCATCAATCCGTAAGACCAGCCAAATGAACCTACACATTCAGCCTCATGTATTTAATGAAGGTTATCAGCAATACCATTCCTGTAAAGACATCGTAAACTATTCCCCGTGTTCTCCCATATGGACTCAGTGTGATTTCTTACATTGTTCCTGCCTGCTGCACTGTAGCCTTCCCCATGTGCTGCCAATGGTCCTGGAGGCAGGCGGCTGACTCTAATATCCCTTTGTCTGGAATGGCCTTGGGGGTGGTCCTCTGTTTGTCTGTGTCTGTCTGGGCCCTCACATGGTGAGGCTCTCCTGCACAGTGTCAGGAACCTCCTTCATCACCATGGCTCTCTGAAGCACTGGTGTCAGTGGCAGAGGGTAGAGAAGTAACTGTCCCCATCAGGAGTGCCCTGACAGGTACTTCCCAATGGTGACTGCTCCTCCCCATGTCCCACTCTGAGGCTCACTTGGCCATCCACACTTTCCTGACTGAGGGACAATGACCTGATGATGATGTCAGATGTCTCCATCTCCTTTTCCCTTGCATATTGAGTTCATTGATAATGCAATGGATCACTTTAACAACTCCAACAATCATCCTAATGCTAACCCTAACCTGAACTCTGGACCTAGCCCAAAACCCTAAACTTAAAGCAAACTTCTAAAAGAACCTAACCCTGAACCTAAGCCTAATTCTAAACATAGCACTAAAGCCAACCCCAACCCTAATCCTAACCTGATGAAGGGTTAATGTCTGAAATGTCAATTCTCCTGCTCCTTTGATGCTGCCTGACTGGTTGTGCTTTTCCAGCACCACACACTTTGACTCTGATCTCCAACTTCTGCAGTCCTCACATTCTCCTCATCCTAACCTTCAAGCTAATTGTTCCAAAAATCTGAACCCAAACTTGAGCCTTAAACCTAACCCTGAAGACTAATTGTAACCCAAACCCAAAAAACAATTCTGAACTCAAAAACACTCCTAATGCAAATGCCACCTCTAATTCTAACCCTCACATGAATTTATACCCAAATTGTCACCACAACCCTAACCATAACTCGAAACACTGAACCAAAGCTAATCCTAACCCTAACCATGACCTGACGTAAAGCCAAGTCCGAGATCAAACCATAACAAAAATTGAACACACAGCCTAACTCTATTACAAATCAGCATGTATATTCCACAGCACCTGATTGACCAACCTCCACCAGAGATTGGGATGGGCTTGTGACCATCCCCCACACTCCTACTCCTCAGCAAATGTGCACAAACCCATCAAGTTGTGATGCTTCATCAGACACAAGCCCATAGCCCCGTATGTAGCTCCCTGTTCCCCCTCAGTGGGCAATGCTGCTCACTGAGGAGCCGTTACAGGGACCAACTGTTAATCTGAAATAAAAGAACAACAGATTAATGATGATCACATCTTCATCTTTGATCAGTTAAGAGGACACATGCCCTCTCTGTGAAATCAGTTGAACAGAGTCACAAACGTCTCCATTTCAGAGGAGATGCCAACATTCTTCCTCTTCCAATGGTGACAACATCTCCCTTCATCGACCCTTCCATTCAGGAGTAAGTCTGATCCCTCTGAATCTTACAATGTGCTCCTGCACCTGCCTCCTCCTGCCCCTCAGCCTCCAGCCTCCCAGTGGGTCTCCAGGTGAGTGACCAACTGCAACATCTCCTCCTCCTCCATCAGCGTCAGTTTGGCCACACCTCCACTGGCCCTCGGTCTCTCAATCAGCCTCTTGCAGCACGTCAACCACATTGACCAGACATGCCCACATCTACTGTCCACCTCTGCCAACTCAGCCCCATAACTGAGACATAGGGGAGGGCTCGCTCCTCGGCTTTGGTCCTGCCCTGGATGGGGTGGATGATATCTGCACCTTGGCAAATGGATTTGTGAAAGATGGCACTGTCACAGGTTCCACCAGGGTGAAAGTTAACGGTCTAACCTGCTCCCTCAACAATAAAGGTTCTGAACCCTCAATGCTGCCTCCCCACAGCTGAAGGAGATTTACACAATCCCACTTCCCCTCAGCTGCCTGCTCATGCCCACAGCCCTGTAAAATGATGGCTGGAGCTGACCTGCTGTTCACAGCCTGACTCTTCTCCCAGTGGATACCCGCTCTCACCGTGTGCTTCACTGAGGCGGGCCTTGGTACCATGTGATTTGGTGACCAGCTCTTGGTTCCACTGTGAAGATCATTCAGGTGTGTGAGCACGTGGACTGGGCACTATCCCATTGACCTGCCTGATCCCACTGACCAACATCAAATCCAGGTCCATGTCCCAGCAACAGACCCAGACACATGGCAATAAAAACCCAGTCAGAGAAAGCTTTGGAATTCGGAAATCTGAAAGTAGCTGTTCCTCCCAGACAAGGACCATTTAGCACACGTCAGGTCACAGATTCCTCATGTCCTCATGGATCTAAACTAAACTTCACAAATTACAGCATGAGCTGTTTCTTGTAGGAACACTTGAAACTGGATCCAGCATGAGGAGAGAAAGAGGGAGGGTTTATACACTGAGAGATATATCAGGGGAAAGAACAGAGTGAAAGTGGGATTGAAAAGATAACACAACCTGCTTCAGCTTCTTACCAGGAACTCCGAAGATTGTGAGGAAATGGTAGTAAGTGAAAGCTATCTGTTCAATTGTTTTCAGAGAGGGGGACGATATTAATTGGTGTTGACAGATCTGAATCATCAGACATTCATCTGTTATATCAAGCAACTAAATCTCCCCTGTGATTTTGTGCAGTTGCAGATAGAATGAAATTAGTTTGCGGTGTTTGAACAAACAGGTACAGTTAATTTTAATAGATATTACACAAACCAATCTTCACCTACAACGGACGATTGAAGGAGAACAATTGGGCCAGGTCCATCTCAGGGCTCCTTGCTCACTCTCTTAGTGCTCTCTACACGGATGCTCACACCATCCCTGCCTTGCCTTGCCTTTCTCACTTTGCCCCCTCAACTAGAGACTCAAAGAAACATACAGCATGGAAACAAGACCCTTCAGCCTAACTTGTCCAGGACAACCAGACATCCCAAATTAATCTCGTCCCAGTTATCAACATTTCATCCTTATCCCTCTAAACCCTTTCTGTCAGTATCTAGATGCCTCTAAAATGTTGTTATTGTACCAGCCTCCACCACTTCCTCTGGCAGCTCCTTTCTTACATGCCACACCCTCTCCGTGAAAATGTGGCCCTCTCAGTCCATTTTAAAGCTCAGCCCCTCACCTTAAACCTACGGTCTCTGGTTCTGGATTCCCCTACCCTGGGGAAAAGACCTTTAACTCATCACCTTATCCATGTTCTTCATGATTTTATAAACTTCTATAAGGTCATCCCTCAGCCTCCAATGCTGCTGGAAATTCGCCCCAACCTAATTAGGCTCTCCCTATAGCTCAAACCCTCTCATCCTGGCAACATACCTGTCAATATCCTTTGAACCTTTTCATGTTTCACCTCAGCCTACCCATAGCAGGGAGACTAGAATTGAACGCAGTCTTCTAATGTCCTGTACTGCCACAACATGACCTCCTCCCAATTCCTACACTCAGTGCACTGACCAATAAAGCCAAGCTTACCTGCACTCCAAGAATTCTTTGCTCAGCAACAATCCCCAGGACCTTACTAATAAGTGTATAATTCCTGCCACAATTTGCCCTTCCACAATGCAACATCTCACATTTATCTAAATTAAACTCCATTTGCTGCTCCTCAACTCATTAGCCCATCTGACTGAGGTACTGCTCTACTCTGAGGTGACTACCTTGGCTCTCCACCACACCACCAATTTTGGTGTCACATCTAAATGCACTAACCACACTTCCTGTGTTCACTATTCAAATCATTTATAGTAGTGACAAAAAGCAGTGGACCCAGCACTGATCCTTGTTGCATATCACTGGTCACAGGCATCCAGGCTGAAAAGCAACCCTCCACCACTCCCCTCTGTCTCCTACCTTTGAGCCAGTTCTTATCCAAATGGCTAGTTCTCCCTGTGTTCCACATGATCTCACCTTGCTAACCAGTCTACCATGCAGCACCTTGACTAAAACCTTACTGACGTCCATATAGATCACATTCACTATTCTGCCTTCACCAATCCTATTTGTCACATCAAAAAACCCAACCAATTTAATAAGACCTGACTTCTCATGCAAAAAGCCATGTTGACTATTGGAATCAGTCCTTACCTTTCCAAAGGTACATTCTCCCCGTGTCTGCGTGGGTTTCCTCCGGGTACTCCGGTTTCCTCCCATAGTCCAAAGATGTGCAGGTCAGGTGAATTGGCCATGCTTAATTGCCCGTAGTGTTAAGTAAGGGGTAAATGTAGGGGTATGGGTGGGGTGCGCTTCGGCGGGTGCAGTGTGGACTTGTTGGGCCGAAGGGCCTGTTTCCACACTGTAAGTAATCTAATCTAATCTAATCTAATCTAAAACCCATCCCTCAGAATTCCTCCAACAATTTGCTCACCACTGATGTCAGGTTCACTGGTCTATAATTCCTTGGCTTTTCCACACCACCTTTCTTAAATATTGGCATCATATTTGCCAACCTCCAGCCTTCCAGCACCTCACCTGTGTCTATCAGTGGTACAAATATTTCAGCAAGAGGCCCAGCAATCACTTCCCTCACTTCCCACAGAGTTTGAGGGTACACCTGACTAGATCTTGGGGATGTATCCACCTTTTGTGCATTTTAAGTTGTCCCGCACAACTTGCCAAAGCTATTGCATGTCACATTTTTGCCTCCCAATTTCCCACTTCAGTATATGTCGCCTCCCTTATAGTCTTCCAGCAATTCACTTGATCTCTGCTGACATGTGCTTCCTTCTTTTCCTTGACCAAAACCTCAATCTCTGGAGCCATCCAGCATTTCCTGTACCTACCAGCCTTACCTGTCAACTGAACAGAAATATATCGCCTCAGGGCTCTCGTTATCTCAGTTGAAGAAAATTCTGCACTCTCTCCAAGACATCCTTGACCTTGACATCAGACAGGAAACATACTTGGCTTCAGAAACCTCTGTCTGTGTCTCTGATTAGAGAGTCAATTATAGGTTCACAATATTTCTGTTGTGTCTTCCCTTTGGTGCAGACACAAAGCCAGACAGTTTGGTGTGGTTTCCAGCTGTCATCAGTCAAGGGAGCAGACATGTTGCTGTGCATCACTGCACTACATCGATCTTACACCCGCACCATGTGACACCAGTGTCCAGTTTGTATGAATGGTGCCATCCAAAGTGGAATAAAATGGATGGAACGATATTGGTATCATTGACAGTCACACATTACACACCATGGGACACACATCGACACTTCCTTAGCAAATCCTCTGTAGTGATATTTCTTCTCTCTTTAGAGAGCGAACAGACCCTACTTACTTTGCTAGACCTCACTCTTTCTGTCAGACATTAACTTGATTCCTTTGGTTAAGGATAACAGACCATGTTTTTGGCAAACTCCAGATTTGGCCTTCCTCCAGTTAATTATGTTCCTTTTTGTTACCAACATGTACCAGTTTATGTTGAGAAAATGGCTTCCTCCTCAGTAATTATATCCATAGCAGCTTCAGGACTGTCTTGCTTCTGGAAGCGTCTCAGCTGGGTCAAAGGTTTAAACATTCTTTATCAGCACACATAGGCATCATGGAACAAACTCAAAGCTAACAACCTCTAACCTACCTTCAACTGAACCAAATCTCCACATTTTTAATCCTTAATATAATCAACAATAGAGTCAGCTGCAACAATGAAAATATATAAATATTGCTTTATACACAACAAACTTTGTCTTAACCAGCACCATATGAACTGGTGCTCTCGAAAAACCAACAAGTAAATACCTGAAACTCCGAAAGTGTCATTGCAATCTCCGCAATGTCTGAGTCATCATTTGAGGGTTAAATTTGTTGCACTTTATTTAAAACAACATTGCATTGCTATTGAATTTGAGATTCTTCCCTTGCTTAAAGTTATGAAAAGATTTGATAGATTATAGGGAGACAAAATCCTTTTGAGCAGTGATTTGGTAACCAAAGGTTAGATAAATCTCTTTCCCCATTCCATTCTTAATTTCTCTCCTGTACTTTCTGTGTTCTGCTTGGATCGGGACTGAATGATGAAGCTGTCAGTGTGGAGCTGCCCTGTACAGTTGCTGAGATTTACCCCAGGAATGGCAGACAGGAGGAAATCGGTACCCCACACTGCGGGCAGGCTCCTGCTGGATGGGGTACTGCTGACACAGGACTTTTCCAGCTCCAGGGGCAGGAGAGGACACCCCGACACCAGACCATGCCAACCCTGTGCTATGGAGCAAGCCAGATCCCCTCGAAACATTTCAAAAACTAGCCCAGCCCCCAATTTTGCTCGATGTTTTAAGCAGGGTAACATGGATATTCCAGGAGGGATGCAGCTGGTCAAACAACTGAGTTCGAAACAAAAGGCAATTTATTTACGTAATTACTAAATGAAACATAAACAAGAGAGAACAGAATATAGAATAACTTAACATATCTGACAAAAACCTCACAGATTATCCCAACGTAACAATGCTGATCCAAATAATTGCAACAATCCCCATAAACACGCTTTGGCAAAAAAGAAGGTAAAATCAAACCCAGGGTCTTACAGGAGAGAGAGAGAGAGAGAGATGGCAGCGAGTTTCAGCAGGGAACACCCTCCTCCATGGAGCTGTTTCTTGAAGCAGCAGCCTCAAACCTGACGAGCAGCTCTGAACCCAAACCAAAACCAGTGTTAATCTGAACTGGGAGAACTGACCAATCCCCTTTCAATGTACAAATGTTCTGTTTTAAACTCAAAAGCCTTTTGTCTGAGGCAGTAACTGTTAGCTATAATCAAACTGCCTCTAAAACCCTTCAAACCCAAACCTTTTGGATGCACTGCCTTTATGATCTTCCTGAAAAAAAAGGCCAAGGACAGAATAACCATATTAAAGGAGGAACATCATCACACCTTGCCCCTTAACAAAAACTGAACCGTCTATATCGAAAGATGGCTTCATTTTAAAACCCCCTCATCTTAAACTGTTACTACACTACAACACCCAGATGCACTATATTGACCATAATCATGTAGATATGCACTACTACATTCTGTTTCAGTCTGTTTTACTCCTACCACTGAACGTCTCCATTTCTCATTCAAGTCTTGACAATGCTTCAGCAATCCGGCTTTCTCACTCTCCCACCTGCACAATTCTCATATTGAATGGCCGTAAAAGGAAGGTGGTGTGAGTTCAAGGGTTGGGACTGAGACAAGGTGGGGGGAAGGGAAATGAGGAAACCTGATAAAGCTGATTTCATCCCTTGTGGTTGGAGGGTTCCTAGGAGGAAGATGAGGCACTCTTCCTCCAGCTGTCGTGTCCTTGGTGGAGTGGGAGGGGGAGTTGAAATGTTGAGCCACGGGGTGGTTGGGTTGGTTGGTCCGGGTGTCCCAGAGGTGTTCTCTGAAACGTTCTGCAAGTAGGTAGTCTGTCTCCTCAATATAGTGGAGGCCACATCAGGTGCAACAGATGCAGTAAATGATGTGTGTGGAGATGCAGGTGAATTTGTGGCAGATATGGAAGGATCCCTTGGGGCCTTGGAGGGAAGTAAGGGGGGAGATATGGGTGCATGTTTTGCATTTCTTGCGATTGCAGGGGAAGGTGCCAAGAGTGGAGGTTGGGTTGGTGGGGGGTGTGGAACTGACGAGGGAGTCACGGAAGGAGTGGTCTTTTCGGAACGCTGATAGGGGAGGGGAGGGAAATATATCCCTGGTGGTGGGGTCCGTTTGGAGGTGGCAGAAATGACAGATTATACGATATATATGGAAGTTGGTCCCAACCCCTGTACTCAATATTCTAACCAATAAAGGAAGGCATACTAAATGCCTTCTTCACTATCCTATCTACATTCAACTCTACTTTCAAGGAGCTATAAACCTACACTCCACTGTCTTTTTGTTCAGCAATACTCCCGGGGACCTTACTTTGAAGTGTATAAGTCCTGCTTAGGTTTGCTTTCCCAAAATGCAGCACCTCACATTTATCTAAATTAAACCTATGCTCGGTGAGAGAAGAACCTTTCTCTTCATGATCTGTACAGTATTATCAAACCACCACAGGCTGTGTGAGCTTGTCAGATTGGGGAATCTAAAAGAAAGAAACGTCAACAAAAGAATATCTTATTATGGTGAGGTAAAATTAGATGGACAAAGTCGATATGAAGCATGAACAAAAGCATAAAACCATTTGCGTTAATGGCTTCATTTTTTGCTGTAATTTTCAAGTCATGTTTTTCAATTAATTTGCAGATTTGACTCTTCTCTTTGTAGCTAACCTCCTGACAATTGTCCTTCTGATCCGAGGAGGCTGTGGTCTGTCCAAGGGCATCACACTTTACTTGGTGGGAATGACGATGGTGGACTTTCTGGTCCTTATTTTCAATGTGTTAATCTATTACATATTTTATTAATATTTCCCATTTTCACTTTTACCCTACACTTCCATAGTGAGCATCAATGAGGTGATCAACTATGTGCTTGTTGACTGCTCTGTCTGGCTGACAGTCGCTTTCACTGTCGATCGCTTTGTCCTCATTTGTTGTCAAAAGCTCAGAGAGAAGTATTGCAGGGAGAAGACTGCGGCTGTGATTATAACAACCCTGTGTGTTGTATCGTGCATCAAAAATATTCCACTGTACTTTGCTTTTGAACCTGGCTATATAATTGACGATGTAGAGTGGGCTGTTGATTTCATGCCAGCATATTTTACATGGCCAGGATGGATAACCTTTGACTGGATTGATATAATCTTTAACCCACTGTTGCCATACTTCCTCATTTTACTGCTCAATGCTCTGACTGTTCGACACATTGTGATGGTGAATCGAACCCGCAGAGCACTGCAAGGTCAACGCAACACCCAGAACAGCGACGATCCAGAGATGCAGAGCCGAAGGAAATCCATCATTTTACTGTTTGCCATTTCTGGCCCTTTCATCGTGCTGTGGATACCTGCTGTTGTATTTTTCCTCATTTCCAGGATTACAGATGGTCATTTTGAGCCGGATCAATACACGGATCCGTTACTTATCGCAGACTATACCGCAGAAATGTTCCAACTGCTGAGCTCCTGTACAAACACATGTATTTATGCATTGGCCCAGAGTAAATTCAGGGAGAAATTGAGAAATGCGATAAGGTCTCCATTTATTGCATTTATAAAACTCATCAAATAACTGAAACAAACTAAAACAGTGCAGCAAAACCTTCATCGTGTTTGATTGAACTTGGATGGAATGTTGTCTTCAGAAGTGATCCTTAATTCTGGAAGTGTCAGCCTCACTGCTGGGGTAACATTTCTCCTGTGTCAGCGAGTGATGTGTACTACCGCAGAATCAAAGCAGGGATTTGTACAGTCCGATTCCATGTCAGATGAGCAAATGATTTATAATGAATAACGCAGAGATATCAGTCTTCGAGCAGGAAACAAGTGCTGAAATCCCACCACAGCCTAATAGCTAGTGGTCAGCAGGAAACCGCTGCTCATTGTGTGGATCACTAATGTCCTCTCGGAAAGGGAATCTGCTGTCCTTACCTGGTCTGGCCTACATCTGTCTCCAGACCCACAGCAATGTGATAGATTCAATCAGATCATGAGATACAGGAGCAGATGTAGTCCATTCAGTCCATCAACTCAGAATCCACTATTCAATGAGATCATCACTGCTCTGATAGGCCCCAACTCCACTTTCCTGCCCTTTGTCCATAACCGCTGATTCCCTGACTGATTAAAAATCTCTCGGTCTCAGCCTGGAACGTACTGGCCTAGTTTCAGAAGTCCTCCATTGTAAAGAGTTCTTCAGAGTCCAAAACCTCTGAGAAAAGCAATTACTCCTCTGTCTTAAATAGGCAACCTCTTTGTAATATGTCAGCAATCCTAACTGAAAAAGAACATCATTTATTGTTCAACACCAAATTAGAGCTACTATTCATGGTGTACATAGGCTAGTCCCAGCCTGGGACAGACAGACATCCCTGGGTCTGATTTTAATTTTATATTCAGGAACATTATCACACACAATTGAATGGTTTCTTGCCATCACAATATGAAGATTTTTATCCATCTAAGCCTGATTTATATTTTTATTAATTAGAGTCTGTTTTTTTTTTCTGCATCAACCCACTCAGAGATGTTATTCCATACCCAAGGAGCAGGTGGATCTTGAACCCAAGCTGCCGGGTTAAGAGGTTGGGACACTATCAATATCCCACAAGAGCCCTGAATCCTACCAGAAGCTGTGGTTGGATTTGAATATGTGCCTCCAGAGAATTAGCCTGGGTGACCGAGCCAGTGACATTATCCCGAGGCCACCACTTCATTTATTGGGTCTGCTTTAGAATGGGCTCAGGTGATGAGTTCTAGCGAGAGGCCATTACCTGTTACCAAGGGAACCCATTCTCAGTGAGCTCCACGGGAGATTAATGAGTGATTCTCGTGTTCCTAATATAAATTCTCACATCCTTCCATCTCTAATTCTGAGGAAACCTCCCCCTCCCCCACCTTACCCCTGCCACAATAGTGCTTCCTGTGTTGTTTTGTTCATGGCCTCATTCATGTTGCTTTCCAGGTCTGATCGAGGGGGGTATAATAAGTTGGAACACTCAGCTGCACAAACAAGATACTCAGTTTCCCTGTTTTCCAAATATACAGTCGTCCATGTCAATCCCTGAGTTTCAAAACAGTTCTTTCTCATTTCAATTCACAATTTTAAAAAGTACAAAATTAAAGACATAGTATTTTCATACCTCAAGAAATCTTCTGATAGTCACAATTAGTGTAAAACATTTCTGTGTGTGTGTTTTTTAAGTATCTGAGCACTGCTTGTACCTGTGAGACTTCCTTGTTCTGAAGCACCGACAAGGACTCTTAGTATTTGCTGTTAGGCCTGCTCTTTGTTGTGGCTTGTCGTGTGTGTCTTTAATGATTTAATACTTGATGAACTGAATGGTTTCTGACGCTCTCCTGTGATAAGGTTTTCCTTCCTCTCTCAGGATTTCTCTGTCATGCTTCCTGCATTCTGCTCTGAGCACATTCTAAATGGCTTGCTCCAAAGTTTCTTCTCGTTTATAATCTAATAAATCTGATCAACATCCATCAATGATTCCAATAAAAATCTTCCCTCTTATGGGTTCTGATTTCAAAGTTCCATAGCTACAGATTTCCACTAATCTGCAGAGATCATTCACTAAATTATGTTTGGATTCCCCTCAATGCTGTACACTTCTGTTAAATTCTACTGTTTTGAGAGTCTAAATTGTTTTTATAGTCCGATAATTAAATAGTTAGTTGGTCAGAGAAAATTGGAGTATTGATAGGAAAATGACACATTTTGTTGAAAGTTTTAATTTAGTTTTGAAGTCATCAGGACAATTCTCATGAATATTAATCCAGTGGGAAAACTAACACGACAGTGCTGGTTGTTCGGCCACAGGGTGGTGCAGTTGTTTAGTGAGTGTTTCCCAGAGATGTTCACAGGGCAGTGGGGTTATTGTGGAACGTTTCAGAGAACATCTCTGGTACACACCCATGAAACAATCCCAACGCCCTGTGACCGACCACTTTAACTCCCCCTCCCCCTCCACCAAGGACATGCACGTCCTGGGCCGCGTCCACTACCAAACTCTAACCACCCCACACCTGGAGGAAGAATGTCTCATCTTCTGCCTTGGAACCCTCCAACCACAAGGGATCAACATTGATTTTACTAGTTTCCTCATTTCTTCTCTCCCCACCTCATCCCGGATCCAACCTTCCAACTCGGCACAATACTCTTCAACATTTGGTCCCTTGAGCCTAATCTGCCATTGAGTCGGGTCATGGCTGATCTGGCATCCATCATGTCCACTATCCTCCCCTTTTCCCGTTACCTTTGATTCCTCTACTGCCCAAGAAGCTATCTCTCTCAGCCTTAAATATTCACAAGGTCTCTGCCCCAACAGCTCTCTGTGGCAATGAATTTCAAAGACTCACAAATCTGAGAGAAGAAATTCTTCCCCATCTCAGGCTTAAATTGGCATCCCTGTATTCTGAGGCTTTGCCCTCTGGTACTAGACTCTCCCTTGAGTCTTCCTCAGTGTTGACCCTGTCAAGACTATTAAGAATCCCATATGTTTCACTGAGATCACTTCTCATTCTTTTAATTTCTATTGAGTAGAGTCCCAACCTGGTTAACCTTGGCTCACACAACAATCCCTTCGTGACATGGATCATCCTCAGGAACCTTCATTGATCTGCCTCCAATGAAATTATATCATATCTTAAATAAAGAGATCAAACCTGCTCATAACACTCCAGATGTGGTCTCACTAGCACCTTATACAGTTGCCAAAACACTTGCCTACACTTACACTCCAATCCCCTTGAAATAAGGGCCAGCAAGTTAATAACCTTCCTGATTACCTGCTGTTCCTGTGTGCTGGCTTTCTGTGTTTCATACACAATACCCTTGTGTTGCAATATTTCACAGTTTTTCTCCATTTAATCAACACTCTGTTCTTTTAAAACACTCTTTTTCTTCCCTCCAAGATTCTCCCTTCTCAGGAGCAGCAGAGGCTGAGGGGAGACTTGATACAAGTTGAGTAAATTATGAGATGCATCGATAGAGGTGATGGTCAGACTCATTTTCCCAGAGTTGAAATGTCTAAAACTAAGGGGCATGCATTTAAGGTGAGAGGGGAAGGTTCAAAAAAGTTGTGGGGAGCACATTTTTTGACACAGAGTGCGGTAGAACTCTGGAATGTGTGACCAGGGGTAGTGGCAGACAGGACAGGGGTGTTAAGGGGTTTTTAGATAAGCTCATCAATATGCAAGGTATGATCGGATATGGACCAAGGGCAGGAAGAAGGGATTAGTTTAATTTGGCATTCCTGTGCTGTACTGTTCTGTTTTCTTCTGTTTTAAAATGAACAACTTCAGATTGTCCTCCATGTACCAACATTTTGTCCACTTAGCTTACCACTCAATATCTCTCCATAATCTGTACCCATCTCAAAATGTGCTTTTCCACCTATTTCTGTGTCAGCTGCAAATTTGGTGATCGTGCATTCTTTTCTCCAAGTCATTCATGCACATTATTAAAAGTTGCGATCCCAACATTTATCCCTATGGAATTGCACTGGTCACAGGTCACAAAAGACGCCCTTATCCCTGCTCACTGTTTCAACCCATTACCCAGTTCTCCATCCATTCCTGTACATGACCTCCAACAATATGGGCTCTTAACTTCTGACTTAAACATTTGTGAGATATCTTGTTGAATGCCTTTGTGAAATCCAAATCTACAGGTTCCCCTTGATCCAATCTGTTTCAGACTTCTTTAATAAACTCTCATAAATTCATCAGACACAATTTCCCTTTCATGAAGCCATGTTGACTCTGCTCAATTAGATTATGATTTTCCAAATATGCTGCTATTACTTCCTTCATTATTGATTCAAATATACCTTTCTAACAATAGATATTCAGCTAATTGGCATTTCGTCACTTGTTTTGTACCTTCGTCTCCTTTTGAACATGGTTTCACATTGGCAGCTTTCCAATCTCTGGTACTTCTCCAGAAACCAAAGGTTTTTGGAAAATTGCAGCTAATGCATTCAGTATCTCTGCAGCTACCTCTTTTAGGATCCTAGGATGCACACCATCAGGGCCAGGAGACTTATTAGATTACTTACCGTGTGGAAACAGGCCCTTAGGCCCAACAAGTCCACACCGACGCTCAACCCACCCATACCCCTACATTTCCACCTTACCTAACACTACGGGCAATTTAGCATGGCCAATTCACCTGACCTGCGGGAGGAAACCAGAGCACCCAGAGGAAACCCACGCAGACACGGGGAGAACGTGCAAACTCCACACAGTCAATCGCCTGAGGCGGGAATTGAACCTGGGTCTCTGGAGCTGTGAAGCAGCAGTGCTAACCACTGTGCCACCATGCCACCCACCTGTAATTAGTCCCATTATTGTCTGAAATGTCTTCTCTAATGATGGTGGTTGTACTTAATTCCTCCCTCTGTATTCATCAGTATGAATGGGATGTTCAAAGTATCTTCCACCATCAGAATCTCTGTTTAACTATTCTGCCATTTCCTTGTTCCCTGGACCATCTCTCCAGATTCATTTTCTTCGGTGCCTATGTTTACTTTGACCTCTCCCTTCCGGTTTATGCATCTAAAGAAGCTCTTATTGTCAGTTTTTATATTCCTCATGAGTTTTCCTTTGTAGTTTAATTTCTCTCTTTCGAGCTTGGTCATGATGATGGCACCAGTGGTGGTGAGGGTGGTACCTGGCACCATCAATGGTTTCTGCATTGATGAGATCCAGCAAGGACTCATTGTGGTGAGGGCATCGGTGGAGGTGAGATGGGGCCGAAGAGTGGAACACGAAACAAGAAGGAGGGTAAAGTTGAGCACATTTTTCTTTATTTCTTTAACTTGACATTTGATGTTTTGGTCTATTTTTCTGTGTTTTAAGACAGTGCCGACAGTGTGGTGACACTATACAACATTTTCCATTGTATTTTCTAACAAAATGCACTTGACAATAAATGTATCAATTCAAAATCATATCTTTACAGTCAAAGCAATTGGACTCTGAATCAGGATGGAAACACAAGTGTTCCTTTTGACTATTGTAGCTTCAGGTAATACCAACAATCTCACAATTACATTCTGCCTTTCATGTCAAACATCTTCTGAGCTGCTATGTCATAATGTTTATAAACTTCGATATGAAACCTAAAGGGTGGAAGTCGGATAGATGATCAGGTTGAGGATGGAGTGTTGGTTTTACAGGAATGGAATGATTGATGTTTGCTTTAGTTTAAGACAGGATGGTGATGGGGAGAGATTTAAGGGACAGTGGGACAAGCTCTAAAAATTGAGAAGAACAAAGAACAAAGAAAATCTACAACCCAGGAACAGGCCCTTCGGCCCTCCAAGCCTGAGCCGATCCAAATGTACTGTCTAAACCTGTCGATCAATTCCTAAGCATCTGTATCCCTCTGCTCCCCACCTACTCATACATCTGTTCAGACACATCTTAAATGAATCTACCATGCCTGCCTCTACCACCTCTGCTGGCAACGCGTTCCAAATGACCACCAGCCTCTGTGTGAAGTACTTACTGCGTGTTTCCCCCTTAAACTTTCCACTTTGCACCTTAAAAGCACGACCTCTCGTCACTGAATCCTTCGCCCTGGAAAAAAGCTTGTCCCTCTCCTCCCTGTCAATACCTTTTATGATTTTGTAAACCACAATCAGGTCCCCCCTCAATCTCCTTTTTTCTAATGAAAATAAACCTAACCTACTCAACCTCTCTTCATAACTAGCATCTTCCAGACCAGGCAACATCCTCGTAAACCTTCTTTGCACCCTCTCCAAAATGTCCACATTCTTTTGGTAATGTGGTGACCAGAACTGAACACAGTATTCTAAATGCGGCCGAACCAATGCCTTGTACAATGTTAACATGCCTTGCCAGCCGTTATACTCAATACTCTGTCCAATGAAGGCAAGCATACTATATGCTTGGCACACCAGCCTCATTACTGAAGAAGGGCTTATACCCGAAATGTCGATTCTCCTGCTCCTCGGATGCTGCCTGGCCTGCTGTGTTTTTCCAGCACCGCACTTTTCAACTCTGGTCTCCAGCATTTGCAGTCCTCACTTTCTCCAAGCATACTATATGCCTTCTTGACCACTCTATCCACCTGTGCAGCAACCTTCAGGATACAATTGACCTGAACTCCCAGATCTCTCTGCCCAACAACTTTTCCCAAGGGTCTTCCATTCACTGTATAATTTGCTCTATAATTCGACTTGCCTAAATGCATCACTCCACATTTGTCTGGATTGAAAGCCCTCCACCACTTGTCGATAGTGGAGCAGCTTTGGAAAGTCAAGATGTGAGTTATTCGCTACAGTATTCCACACCTGTGACCCATTGTAGCCAGTGTATTTATGTGGTAAGTCTAATTGGGTTTCTGGTCAATGGTAACCCCAGGATGTTGATAGTGGAGGATTCAGTCATGGTCACACAATTGAATGTCAAGAAGTGGAGGTTAGATTGCCTCTTATTGGAGACCGTCATTGCCGAGCATTTGTGTGGTATGAAGGTTACTTGTTACTTGTCAGCCCAAGCCTGGGTATTGTCCAGATCTTGTTGCATTTGAACACGGACTGCTTCAGTAACTGAATAGTCACAAATAGTGCTGATCATTGTACAATCATCACTGAACATCTCCACTTTTGACCTTTGGATGGAGGGAAGGTCATTGATGGAGCAGCTGAAGATGGTTGGGCCTAAGACATTACATTGAAGAACTCCTGTAGCAATGTACTGGAGCTGAGATGACTGACCTCCAACAACCACGATCATCGTCCAATGTGCCAAGTATGAGTCCAACCACCGGAGAGTGTGTATCCTCATACCCACTGCTTCCAGTTTTACAGTGGCTGCTTGATGCCTTCCTCACTCAAGTGGAACATTAATATCTCGGGCTGTCACTCTCAGCTTCCCTTGGGAATTGAGCTCTTTCCTCCATGTTTGAACCAAGGCTGTGATAAGATCAAGAGCTGAGTGGTCCCGGCAAAATCCAAACTGGGTGCCAGTCAGCAGGTTATTGCTGAGCAGGTCCTGCTTGATAGCATCATCGATGACACATTCATTACTTTTCTGATGATTAAGAGTAGACCAACGGGTCAGTAATTCACTGGATTTGTCTGCTTTTGTATTTAGGTTGTGCCTGGTCAATGTTCTGCATAACATTGTAATTGTAATTGTACTGGAAGAGCTTGGCAAGAGTTATGGAGCACAAGTCTTCAGTACTATGGCTGCAGTGCTGTCAGGGCCCATAGCCTTTGCAGTATCCAGTGCCTCCAACTGTTTCTAGACATCACCTGGAGTGAATTGAATTGGCTGAAGGCTGGTATCTGTGAGTCTAGGACCAACAGGGGAGGTCAAAATTGATCATCCCCTTGTAACTTCTGCCTGAAGGTTGCTATGAATGCTTCAACCTTGTGTTTTACACTGACGTGCTGGGCTCTTCCATCATTGAGTATGGGGATATTTGTGGATCCCCTCCTCGAATGAGTTGTTTAATTGTCCACTGCCATTCCTGACTGGATATGGCAGGACTGCAGAGCTTAGACTGATCGTTTGCTTCGGGTTACCTTAGCTCTGACTATCACTCACTGCTGATGCTATTTGACATGCACTTAGTCCTGTTTGGTAGCTTCAGAAGGTTGGGCATCTCATTTTGAGGTACACCTTGTACTGTTCCTGGCCAGCCCTCCTGCATTCTCCATTGAATCAGGATTGATGCCTTGGCTTGATGGTCATGGATGAGTAGGGGATATGCTGGGCCAAGAGTTTACGGACTGTGCTGGAGTACAATTCTGTTGCTGCTGTTGGCCCACAGTGCTTCATGGTTGCCCAGTCTTGAGGTCCTAAATCTGTTTTAAATCTCTTCCGTTCACCACAGTGACAGTGTCACACAACACATTGGAGGGTATTGTCAATGTGGTGGTCCTGCTATGGAGAGGCTGTTACCAAATGTTCCACTAAATTTAATAAGCATCAAAAACGGGGTTTTAAGTCCTGCAGTTCAAAGTGTATGCAAACCTAAGTTTGGGGGAACTATTAATCTAAATATACCACAGCCCACGTCTTGAAGCATTCAGATACATGTAGGAGAAAGAAAAAAGCAATTTAATTCTGAATTTTTTGTCTAAAGTTTAATGTAGGAATTTAAGAATATAAGACGGTTCTGGGTTGTAGAGTCATAGAGTCACAGAGTCATAGAGATGTACAGCATGGAAACAGACCCTTCAGTCCAACCTGTCCATGCCAACCAGATATCCCAACGCAATCTAGTCCCAACTGCCAGCATCCAGCCCATATCCCTCCAAACCCTTCCTATTCATATACCCATCCAAATGCCTCTTAACTGTTGCAATGGTACCAGCCTCCACCACATCCTCTGGCAGCTCATTCCATACACGTACCACCCTCTGCTTGAAAAGGTTGCCCCTTAGGTCTTTTATATCTTTCCCCTCTCGCCCTAAACCTATGCCCTCAAGTTCTGGACTCCCCGACCGCAGGGAAAAGACTTTGTCTATTTATCCTATCCATGCCCCTCATAATTTTGTAAACCTCTATAAGGTCACCCCTCAGCCTCCGACACTTCAGGGAAAACAGCCCCAGCCAGTTCAGCCTCTCCCTGTATCTCAGATCCTCCAACCCTGGCAACATCCTTGTCAATCTTTTCTGAACCCTTTCAAGTTTCACAACATCTTTCTGATACGAAGGAGACCAGAATTGCACGCAATATTCCAACATTGATCTAACCAATGTTCTGTACAGCCGCAACATGACTTCCCAACTCCTGTACTCAATATTCTGACGAATAAAGGAAAGCATACTAAATGCCTTCTTCACTATCCTATCTACCTGCAACTCCATTTTCAAGGAGCTCTGAACCTGCACTCCAAGGTCTCTTTGTCCAGCAACACTCCCTAGGACCTTACTATTAAGTGTATAAGTCCTGCTAAGATTTGCTTTCCCAAAATGCAGCACCTCGCATTTAGCTGAATTAAACTCTATCTGCCACTTCTCAGCCCACTGGCCCATCTGGTCAAGATCCTGTTGTAGTCTGAGGTAACCCTCTTCGCTGTCCACTACACCTCCAATTTTGGTGTCATCTGCAAACTTACTAACTGTACCTCTTATGCTCGCATCCAAACCATTTATGTAAATGACAAAAAATAGAGTGCTCAGCACCGATCCTTGTGGCACTCCACTGGTCACAGGCCTCCAGTCTGAAAATCAACCCTCCACCACCACCCTCTGTCTTCTACCTTTGAGCCAGTTCTGTAGACAAATGGCTAGTTCTCCCTGTATTGCATGATAATTATATGATATATTAATTTTGTCAATCTTCATTGTTTAATTTACTTGTAATGCTTATTTATAATAGCTCTAATTCTTTTCAAGAATACAATTCTTCTCTCATTAAAATCACTATTTTAATATATTAATATATCCCCACGGATGCATCACCTTTACACCTGCCAAAGACTAAAACTTTCCATTTCAAATCATAAATCTCCCAGTTATTAATGTGTAGGTAAACCCCTGAAAAGTAACCACTTCTGAATTAATGTTCTTCCATACAAATAATCTTCGATACACAATTTTTAGATTCAAACTTCTTCTATCTGTTGAAATTATATTGTCTAATATTTGTTAAAATGATGTACAAATGTTTCTGCTCAGGGACCTTGAACTCATTCCACTCCCTCTGAAGCTTAATTGAATCACTGGGGAGATGTAGTTGCTTTATAGAAAGGGCTGCCATAAATGAAATACATTTGGTGCTTCAGGTCTATTTTCACGCTTGGTGTTGTCTCCACTCTCTAAAAATGGGACTATCCACAATTGAACAGACAGCTTTCATTTACTATCATTTTATTGCAATTTTTGGAGTTCCTGGTAAGAAGCCGTTGATTATTTATTTCCTTGTTAACCGATCTTTAACTTGCTTCTTGTTCTACTTTTCACTCAGCCTGGGAAAACTCAGGTTTTGTCACTTTCAGCTTGAATCCAGTTTCAGGTATTCCTTTAATGAACAGAAAATGCTGCTATTTATGACGTTTAAATTCATCAGTAACAGTGTGGACATGCAGTATATGAGGACATTACGTGCTGGTCCATGTTCGGGAGAAACAGATGTTTCCAGATTCATTGCTGCTGATGCTCTTCACTGCTGCGACTTTTCATTGTCCCATGTTTGTGTCTATTATTGATTCATTGATTTCTATGATAAGTTCATAACTCTGTGATATCTGTCCCTTGTAAATACCAGGAGAGTGGAAAGCAAACTGCAGAATATTTGCGCTTCACTTTCTTAATTTCTAGGTTCTCGGTTCATTTCTGAATGTTTTCTGGATTGGTAGGGGAATTTTCTTGTTTTCTATCTGACCAGTAATATATCATGTGGATAGCCATATTGTGAAGGTATCAGTCAGGGAAAGCTCAATTGCTATATGAAGAAGACAAAAGTAGAATATTTTGATATGCTACACTGAAGTAAGGTGTGTGGAGGCCCTTGTGGATCATAAGCAGCAGAATAGACCTATTGGGAAGAGTTACCTGATTTTTTGCTGTAATTTTCAGCAAGTAGTCTGTCATTAACCTGAAAATATTGCTCTTTTTGCTGTAGCTAACCTCCTGACAATTGTCCTCCTGTCTCGAGGAGGCTGTGGTCTCTCCAAAGGGATCACTCTTTACTTGGTGGGTATGACAACAGCAGACCTTCTGGTCATAATTTTCAATGTGATCATCTATTACATACTTGGATACTATATACCATTTTCATTTCTGGACTACACTTCCATTTATAGCATCAACGAGGTTATCAACTATTCAGTTATTGATTACTCAGTCTGGTTGATGGTCGCTTTTACTGTTGACCGCTTTGTCCTCATTTGTTGTCAACATTTCAGAGAAAAGTATTGCAGGAAGGAAACTGCAGCTGTGGTGATAGTGACTGTGTGTGTTGTGATCTCACTCAAAAATATTCCCTTGTATTTTGCACTTGAGCCAATCGATATAATTAACAATGTGGAGTGGGGCGCTCAGTTCAAACCAACCTATTACACCTTGCCAGGATGGATCACTTACGACTGGATTGGTACAATTTTAAACCCATTGTTGCCATATTTTATAATTTTATTATTCAACGCACTGACTGTCCGACACATTGTGATGGCTAATCGAACCCGCAGAGCACTGCAAGGTCAACGCAACACCCAGAACAGCGACGATCCAGAGATGCAGAGCCGAAGGAAATCTATCATTTTACTCTTTGCCATTTCTGGCACTTTTATTATGTTGTGGATGCCATATGTTGTGTTTTTCCTCATTTCCAGGATTACAAGCAATCTTTATGAACCAGATCATTTTACCGATCCCCTCCTAATCGCAGATTACACTGCAGATATGTTTCAGCTGCTGAGCACCTGTACAAACACATGTGTTTACGCACTGGCCCAGGCTAAATTCAGAGAAAGGTTGCGAGATGCCATAATGTATCCATTTTTCGCAATTTTTAAATATGTGAAGAAACCATAGCAACACCAACCACAGCAGCTGCACTTTTGCAGCAGCCTCCTGCATTGTAATTTGAATTCTTTCCTCAGACTGTGACCTGTCCTGTGTGAGCCTCAGCTCAGTAACTGTCCTCTCACTGCTGCTCAAGTACATGGGAGCTGTTGTACTGTCCATGATGCTCTTTCAGGTGAGCAGATAATCCAGGGTCAGCCTCCCATCTCAGGTGAACAGAATGGACCTCAGAGCATCATTATGCAAAAGAACCAGGGAGCTCTTTCCATTCTCCTGTTTCTGCCTGAACCAACATCATCAGAATCAGACTGTGGGGCTCTTTATCTTATTGCTGTTTGTGAAGCTCTGTGATGTTGTTGCGATTGCGATTGTTGCGATTCCTACATTTCATCACAATGATTACAATAGTGAGAACACTTCAATATAATTTATTGACTGTGAACTGATTAGGAATGTATTAAGGTCAAGGTACTTTCTATCTAAATGTAAACTCGATCTTTTTAAAAGGAATTCATTATTAAAATTATTGCATTATTTAAAGCAAGTTTAATTGCGTGTGATCTTGGAAATGCATGTAAACATTACAAATAATTACAAATTTTAAAAAATGTGGTCATGCAGTCTGTGACGAATCAAAAACAGTTGGATGTATCCGTTGAAGGAGAGAGTATTCAGTCTGAATACATGTGAGTTTCCATCCTGGTTTTGTGTGGGATGGATCCCAAAAGGCTCCTAAGAGTTTAGGGACCAGCCAGACACAGATAAACAAAGGCTAAGGAAAGACTGGAAGATAGGATGATGTAGAATGTAGATGGGTGGAAGTTCGAAGTAAGAAGGGACATGAGACAATGATGGCAATTTGAAAAAAGACAATAAACAGAACAGTGGAGATCTTAGTCAACATATTTTTTTGGGAAAATCAAATTATAAAGATGGCCACAAGGGAGAATTCACAGGATCCAGTCAGGACAGTTTCCTGGAACAATATGTTGTGGATCAAACCAAGTATCAGCTATTTTGGTTTGATAATGCATGACGAGGCAGACTTATTCAATGATCACAGAGTAAGAGATCCCCGAGGGAATAGTGACCATAACATGGTAAAATTAGCATTCAGCTGGAGAGTAAGAAATTTTGGTCAGAAACAACTGTGCTAAACATTATTAAGGATAACTACATAGGAATGAAAGCTGAGTTTGTTGGTGTGGACTGAGAATGGAATTCAGCAGAAAAGATAGTGTGGAACAAAGACAGTCATTTAAGAAAATACCGTGGTTAAGGGTATGTTCACTGAGCTGGGAAGTTGATTTGCAAATGTTTCCTCCCCTGTCTAGGTGACATCTTCAGTGCTTTGGATCCTCCTGTGAAACGCTGCGATCCTGTGTTCTGGAATATATTTGGTTCCATTCCTGCTGCTTCTAGTTTAAGAAAATACTTCACGGCTCACAGCAAAGACATGTCCCCGTGAGGAAGAAAGATTCTCAGAAGGAGATAAACCAACAGTGATTAACAAAGGAAAGTTTAAGACATTAACAAATTGAAAGAGAAAAACAAAGTGGCAAAAGTTAATGATGTACCAGAGGATTAGGAATGTTTTCAAAATGAACAAAAGATGTTCAAATAAAATAATAAGGTGGGGTACATAAACTGTGAGGGAAAACTAGCCAGGATGCTTGTAGGGAGTGTGAGCTCAGTATGGGTAAGCAATTAAAAAACACTGTTGGACTTATAACTTTATTTTTGTACTTAATACCAAGAAGGACTGTAATGTTTACCCTTTTCCTTTGTTTCTTTATTTCTTTACTTTCTCCTGAGGATCTTGTACCAAGATAACTGTACCTAAGAAGGTGCAGCAATGGTGACATTGTAAACTTTTCACTTCACTCATACACTCTGTACTTCAGTATACATGACAATAATTTCTAATTCTAATTCTCATCTGAAATGGGCAATAAGAGCTTCTTTAAATACATAGAAAGGAAGAGAGAGGCCAAAGTGAACATAGGCCCCTGAGAGAACACAGAGAGGAAGGTGTATGTGAGTTAAGACCTTTAAGTGAGAACCTGTCCAAATGCAATTACTCAGGTGACAAAGTTAACAAGAAAATAAAACTAGAAATGAGATAATACAAAAATAAAATGCAAGTTCACTTTTAGAAAACAAGCAATTATTTTTTTAAAATAAATATTAAGTTTCTAATTAGTCAGTGTAGTTTCTGTTCAAGATAAAGCAGGTGAAATATACTTGGAAGGTCATGCTAGATGATCTCATGAGTGCTTTGTATGAAGCTTCACTGAGGAAAAGGTATTTCAATAAACAGCAGTATATTGGGCTTGGCAAATGTAATGGGCAGGTGAAAATTGAAAATTAATATTGAGGAAGCAAAGTAAAGGCTGGGTATGATTTATAGATGGCTTGTATCCCAGACTGGTGAAGGATATGGGAAAGGAGTTAGCAAGAGAGATCTAGCCACAGTCTTCTAATCTTCCCAAGATACAGGGGATATGTCAGAGGATTGGAAAGTGGCAAATGTGACACCATTTTCTTCCCAAGGAGACATCAAATGGATTGGGGATATTCTAGAAGTTTAATATATGTTTATAAAGTCTACTTGATGATTTTGGAGTGTGGTCATTCTCAGTAAGTTCTGTGTCAATAAAATTAATCTGACTTCAGTTGAAAGCAGGCCCTGTCATATCTTACTAGAATCATGAGTGGCAGCTTTCAGACATCTTTATGATGCACACCGATAATTTTGAGGGCAATTAATTTAAAAGCATTGTCAAAAATGCCCATGAAGCAAAATTCAGAATTGGAAGTCAGGCTTCTGAGGCCTATATTACATTGGATTGGAAATCAAGGAGAATGCAGCAACAGTCTTTTTTGCAAAAAATTAGCGCTTTTGCTAAGTCAGAACTTCACATAAAAATGCAGCAGCTTTCAAAATTGAAATGGAGGTATCACCAAGTCTAACTGGATAGTTGAATGAGCTGTGCACCTAAACAAGGCCAGATGCCAGTTTTGAAGTGTTCCAGTTTAGTACAGCCTGAAAAATCCCAAGGCAGAAGATTTTGCTCAGATGACAAAAACATTTAAAAAGTTCAAAACGCAAAATGGTGTTTTGAGGTGTACATCATTGGGAGACATGAAGAAGAATTGAACTTGTTATTTTAAGTGATGTTTCTTATGCAAATCTTTGTGGTAGGTCCTTGTGTGCAGGAGTGTTCATAATTAATCTTGTGGGAAAGGGAGATGAATGTCGCCCCTTAGCTTGTGTCACTACAATGATGGGAAGAATTGTAGAGAGTACCTTAGTGGCAGAAACTCTCACTCTTGATGAGGAGGTGCACAGGATGTCTTTCCTTACAAAAACAATGAAAGAAATATTCAGCAGCAAACCCCATTGAGTGTAATATCTATAATTGGTTACTGTGGGATAACGAGGAAATCAACAAAATGTATGAAATCAATAAAGATCGAGCATCAATATTGCAGTTATAAAACAGATACTGGGGAATGGAGAAATCTCCAAACTGAAATGGGTGGAGAGCAGCAGTCAGCTATCTGACTGTTTTGTAAAGAAAGGAGCAAGCTCTAAGAAACTGCTGGGCCGATTGGAAACAGGACAAATGAGATTTAATGTATGCAAAGAAAAACAATGAGAATGGAATATGTTGTAACTTTTTAAAATTTGCTTACTTTTATTATCATGTTTTGATGTATTTTAAAAGAAAAAAGGGAATCTGTTATCAGTGAAATGATCTGAAAGATTGCCTGACACCTAATGGAATCAGGTAATGGGGGTGGACATATTAATTAAGGGTTAATGGGTGGGAATGGTAGCATAAATTTTGGGAGCTACTTATCAGTGGCATGTTAGTTTTATAGAGTGTGGTTAATTCAAATAAATCTCTCATTAAAATTGGAGTTTGGACTCTGTTCAAATACAGTCACTTTCTTGCATGTGATACCTAACCATGTCAGAAAAGACCAAAAAAAATCCAAAATAAATGAAGGACTAAAGGCAGAATCTTCCCAAGCACTGAATGATGTGGGAATCGGTGTAAAAATTGGGACGATCTTCTGAGAAATGCAGTGGGGCGATTCCTGGTGTCAGAACCAAAAAATTCAATTTTCCAACCTATGTTGAACAGGGAGACATGATTCTCATGGGTGAGCGGTGAGAAGCTGTTTTGCATAAATTAGCATCCCCAATGTTAAGCCAAGGCGAGAGTCTCACTAGTGAGTTCAAACTAGAACAAATAAGTAAGGGTACCTGTTTAGGACAAACAATCACAGAAGGTGGTAGATACTGTGCTGAAGTTAAAAAGTTAGAGATCACCTGAAATAATTTTGTGAGGACAAAAGATCTTTTCACCAGAAAACTCAAGCTATTAATGAGGAAAAGCTCATCAAGTACTAATTCCATCCACTTCCCGATATGCCTCAGAAAACTGGATTATAAGTAAAGATCTGTGGAAGAAAATAGGTGGCTTTGTAACATGGATTTCTTAGGTGGATGCTTAATATTCCAAATTCCAGCCTCGAGGGCAAACAACGAATGTGAGTGTAATTGTCAGAACAAATAAAAACAGTCCAAGTAACATCCAAAAAAGACAATCTCTGTATTTATGTCATTTGATCAGCAGTGAAGAGGCACAGAGGTCTCTTCTGGAGAGAAGCAGACCTTGGTACAGTTGGTTGACTGATGTTGATGTGCTGCAAATAAGCTACGATTTGGAGATGCCGGTGTTGGACTGGGGTGCACAAAGTTAAAAATCAGACAGCACCAGGTTATAGTCCAACAGGTTTAATTGGAAGCACACTAGCTTTCGGAGCGACGTTCCTTCATCAGGTGATAATGGAGGGCTCAATCCTAACACAGAATTTATAGCAAAATTTATAGTGTGATGTAACTGAAATTATACATTGAAAAATTGATTGTCTGTTAAGCCTTTCATCTGTTAGAATACAGTGATAGTTTCACTTCTTTCATGTGTAAATCACAAAACCTTTTTTTAAAAAGTTGCATTCTTGGGTTAACTGTTAACAATGGTGATAGCTAGACAATATGTTGAAGGTGTTGGCCCCCTGTGTTCTCTGTCTATGACCTGATGTTTCGATTGATTCTAATCTAAAAAGTGAGATAACGGAGTTTTCCATAAATTCATGCAGTTTTTGAGCTCAGAGTTCTACATGAATGCATGCAGTTTTTGAGCAAAGTACAATGTAACTCGACAAGTACAAATTCACCCCACAAAATATATGTGTGCATATGGGTCTTTGTCTGTCTGTGTGTGTGTCTGTCTGTCTGGGTTGGGTGTTGTGAGTGTGAGTAAGTGTGAGAAAATAAGCTACAGTGGTTATGTGATGATGGCACAGAACAGTATCTCGAATGTTTGATATATTTTGTAAAGAAATTTAATATGTCTTTCGAATGGACAAAAGGAGGGATACAAAATGGCTCCCAAAGCCACACAACTTCTCTTCTGGATTCTACTGCAGTCAAATGCAGACAAACAGCCTGTGTAACCTTAAATTTCAATTCCAAAATGTCATTCAATCTTTCAAGGATTCCAGAGATGTCCTCAAAAAGCATGAAGCTGCTAAAGCTTCTCTGTTATTGAACAAGAGGGAGAACAAATATCACAAGAAATTCCAGTCGCATTGACTTTGCTTCATGGAGCAAGGACTCTTCTGAATTAACCCGTGCGGGTATTTAGTTCAATGGCAATAAATGCACAAGGAAACAGTTATTTCTGAGGAGATTCAAATGGGAAACAAAGACTCGTATTTTGCTCAGCCCACCCATGGGAGCAACCTTCAGCTATTTCACCACAGAAGCCATCACTGCCATTCCCACTGCTGGGTCTGACTCCAGGCTCCACCTCTTCACTTTGAAAGTGCATCTTAAACAAATTGAGCCTCCTACAGTAGTAGAAACAGATCTAACTTTTCATCTTCATGAGTAACTTTTGTATATACTTTAAATCATTGGATCTGCATTTTAGCAAATACCTTTACTATTTGTTACTGGTGTGGGATACAGTAATAGTTGTATAATAAGCTACTGGGTGACACTGTGGTTCCGTGGTTAGCACTGCTGCCTCACAGCACCAGGGACCCAGGTTTAATTCCAGCCTCGGGTGACTGTCTGTGTGGAGTTTTCACATTCTCCCTGAGTCTGCATGGGCTTTCCCTGGGTGCTCTGGTTTCCTCCCACTACCCAAAGTTGTGTGAGGTGGCCATGCTAAATTGCCCATAGTATTTAGGGATGTATCAGTTATGTGCATTAGTCAGCGGTAAATACAGAGCAGGGGAATGGGCCTGGGTGGGTTACTATTCGGAGGGTCAATGTGGACTTGTTGGGCCGAAGGGCCTGTTTCCACACTGTAGGAATTCTATTTCTAACATTTCATCTTGTTTGAAGCTTCATTGTGCTGCTGTTTTTCTTATATTTAAACATTTAACATCACAGCAAGGACAAAGCAACAAGAGCTCAATTCAAATCCAGGAAGAAGCGAAGGTCACCAGGAATATGCAGCTGGGAATCTGGAGGGATATTTTTCTCCACTGGATAGAGCTTAATTGGGAGCGGGCACTGAATTCCAACAAGTGCTGCTTTTGATGAGTTACAAACACAAGCAGATAAGACAGTCAATATCTGCAGTCAGGAAGGTTAACTCATGTTTTGCGGCTGGAGAAAATAATTGAAAAAGTTTATCCTGCCTTTGAGAATCTGAATTTTTAACTTGCCCAATCAAATTTTTTTCATCCATCATCATTCTCACCTCACCCAGGACTGCGTGGTTCTAACCCAGGAGACAAATATAATCTTTTAATTCCTTTCATTTGGTTGTTCACTTCAGCCCTGTACCTTTTTACACTCAGTCTGGTTCCCAATTGAATTATGAACCTGATAATTATAATAATGTTCTTTATTTTAATCTCCATATCTTTAGTCATTCAGGGAAAGTTTGATATGGTTGCCTTTTTTCTTCTTTGTAGGAATGTTTTCTCAGCAATACCCAAAATATCCATTCTTCAAAGGTCTCTGATTGGGAAGTACTGATTGAATAATTTATCTTTCTAATTTTCAGTTTCAATCCACCAAGGTCAGATCAACCTGAATGAGGATAAAAATGAAATAAGTCTTCGGAAAGTGTTCAATGTGAAACTCAAGTCTGCAGGTTATTTACGTTACAACTGACTCATAATCATCCTGAAAATATTTGAAGAAAAGAACTGTAAACATCTAAAATATAAGTCCACAGTTAAATCAGTTCAGTTCACATTCCCAATTTCCCATTCACTTCCTAGCGAATATTCCGTTATCGACTCTTTATGTTTGAAATCACTGCACAGAGACTGGTATCCATCACCGACTCACCCTTTATTTCCACATGAACAATCCCTAACTATCATACTGCCTCATACAGACTCAGCTACCAGAGAGTCAGTTTCTCTGACCTTCCCCTTCAGGGCTCCCTGATTGGACCAGACTAACAGCTTCAATATTCTATGAGGTCCACCTGACTGACCTCATTACGATCATTAGAATGTCCTCTTCACAACGTACTTTCTTATTTTTGTGTCATTGGCAAATTTAGCAATCATGACTCAGTCCATTTCTCCAAGTTAATCATATAAAGTGTAAAAAGTTGACTCTCCAGCACTGATCCTCATGGTACACCACTTGTCACATCTGCCCAAAGTGGGGAGTGTTGGTTAGCTCGTTTGGCCGGAGAGCTGGTTTGCCAGGTCAAGTGAAGCCAAAAGCATGGGTTCAATTCCTGCACCAGCTGAGATTACTGCAAAAGACTCTCCTTCTCAAACTCTTGCCCTCACTGTATGTGTGAGAACCCTGGGGTTAAACCACCAGCAGCTGTCTCTGTCTGATCGGAGTGTGTTTCTGTGGTCCAGTAGGACTATGGTGACTGTATCTTTATCTTTCCAACCAGAAAATGTATCATTTATGGTTATATGATTCTGTCCATACTAGTACGTTACTCTCTGCTGCATAAGCTTTTACTTTCTGCACGTGCATTCTGTTGGACCACAGACCCACTCACAGGTTCAAAGTTAAAGTGGAACAGTGACTCATGCAAAGGAATATAAAGGATTGACACTTTAGAATCCTTTGGTTGTCTTTGAGGTGTAATGTTTGAACCTGATGCTGATTTTGATGAAGTGATTTTTTTTGAACACAGCCACTCCGAGCTGTTTCTGTGGGAAACAAGTCCCAGCCTCTTCCTGGGAAGAAAATGGAACCAGCAGCTTCTCTTTAATTGTCGACCAAAATGCTTTTGTAACCTTCCTTCAAAGATTGGTTCAGTGGGTATTCCAAAGAGATTCTTTATGATGGTCTGTTGTGACAATCATTGTGTCACTGCCCAGTATTTTGCATTTGTTAATGTCTTCCTGAGACTATGATTGGTTTGGACGGATGAAAACCTCTCTGTTGGGAACAATCCATTTTACAAAGAGTTTGATGGCCCTTTGTCAGATTTCCTCTGTTATCCTCTGATCGAGATAGCAGAGGGTTTCATTGGTGCTTCTTATTTCATTTTTCCCTTCTCCTGGTATTTTACACATTCAGTTTCGTTTTGCACTGAGTTAGGAACCTGATCCATACCAGTAGTAGCGAGGTGGGGTCTATTTTAAATGATCCTGGAAAGGTAAAGGATCACAAATATTTGAGCAGCAGCTTAAACAAGCCTTTTTATCCTGCTACTGTGCAATGGCTGTGTCAGTGGGAATTTCCACCAACTCTGGATGCTCCTGTCAATCCAGAACGCTGGTCTGCATACCACACAGTTCAGTGTCAGTGTGATGCCAGGTATGTCAGCTGTATGTTCATAGAACTTCACAGCATGTACCAGAGATTGTCTGATCGAATCAAACCGCATAATCTTTGGGTTTTTCACATTAGTCAGTACAGACCGACTACTCAACTAACCTATACTTGCAAAACCCAACACAGAATACAGAGGAACCTCAATTATCTGAAGGTCAGTTATCTGAATTTTGGATTATCCAAACAAGATCACAAGATCCTGATTCTTGGTTAAACTGTGTTATATGACATTCGATTATCCATGCATTCGATTATCCGATCAAAATTCTCCCCACCCATGGCGTTCAGACAATTGAGGTTCCTCTGTATTGACTGTTCAATCTGATTCCATAATTGGATTGCATTCCACCAACAGCTCTGTCTGTGATAATGCCTGTTCTAGCAACTCATTGGAGGTAATCAGTTGAGGTTGTAACATGACTTCTATATGTTGGTTGAAGTGACATACATTGATGTAAGGGACCTGAGCTCTCCAAATAAAAAGCATATCTTCAAGGTTTGTGACCGTGTTTGAATTACCCAGGTGTGTGGAAGCCTCTACCATGAGACCATAAGAACGTCCCAAATTGTCCTGTGCTTTCACCATGACAATGCTTCAGCCAAGCTCAGCTGACTTGCCAAACAATCAGCATTCTTTTATCCTTTTGTAAAAGTTGTTGGGAGCATTTGAAATTTGCCGTTTGTTCTAGTGAGTGCATGACAATAAGCTTCAGTGAGATTGTTTTCTTCTTAAAATGTCAACATTACTCAATTTTAAATCTTGCCATGCAAAAAAGTTGAATTTTCAATATCAGTAAATGTAAATATGTGGATGAAACCATATTAATTCGCTGTGTACTTTTCTGAGTAACATTTGTCAATTGGAACAGTTTCTCTTCAATTTATGTGTATTCAGAAAACACATATTACTTAATACCTATTAAAATGTTTGTGCAAAGCCTTTGAACTGATTCTACTCCCTCAGTGACCTGGTTGAATCGTTGATGGATTTAGGCCCTTTATACAAGGAGCTGTAACAACTGGGGAAAGGCTGATGTTTCAGGTCTGTTATCATTGTTCTCATTTTGTCTCCTTTCTCCAAAAATGCAACTGTCAACAATCGAACAGTCAGCTTTCATTTACTACCATTTCCTTGCGATCTTTGGAGTGTTTGGTAAGAAATTGAAGTTGATTGTTCTTGTGTTTTTAATTATACTTTAATCCTGCCTTGCTGTTGGTGTGTCTCTCACCATGTAAACCCTCAGTCTTTCCCTCTTCATACTGAATCCAGGTTGGTCTCTTCCCTAACCAGCACACTGCTATGGAAAGCATCATACTGTTTGGCTTCAGAGGGCAGCTCCTTGTGACCAACATTACAGATGCATTGAGGCAATGTGCAGTGTTGGGGATACCTAACGCATTTCAGTGAACATCCCCAGCCACAATAGTCAGTTGCCTCCATTGAGTTTTAAACAGAATCTCTATGATTGTGCCTTGGCATGATGCAGTTACCATTGAACAACATCCCAAACCCCACTTCTCTTTCCGCCCCTTCCCCTTGTGGGGCTGGAAGTCCCAGCCAGGATCCCACAGATTGCAGTTCTTCTGATGGTTGACCTGTGCCAACGCTGATGTGTGGAATGAATTTTCCATGATGCTTCGGGTATTGTAGACCTGAGACATTGCAACGTATGATATTAACGAGATGCAAATGCATCCAGAAAAGATGGTCGACCCACACTTGACAAAGTGATGACCTGTCTTGGGTCAGAAAACCATAAGCCCAGACACACTGGAGCAGAAGCAAGTCATTCAGACCATCGAGTCTCTCACCTATTTCATGAGATTATCACTGACCTGAAAATCCTCAACTCCACTACCCTGCCTTATCCCCATCATCCTTTAGAATCTTATCCTGGCCTTGAATATATTTAACAACTCAGCTTCTATAGACTCTGCAATAAAGGATTCCACAGGTTTGTTACCCTCTGAAATAAAAGAAACCCTCCTCATCTCCATCTTAAATGGACGTCCCCTTGCTCTGAGGTTTTGCCCTCTGGTCTTCGACTCCACCACAAGGGGAAGCAACCTTTCCTCATCGACCCTGTTCAGCTCCTGCATGATCTTATGTTTCACTAAGATCTCCTCTCATTGGTCTAAACTCCAATGAGACAAAGTACATGCCACTCAACCCTCATACGAACTAACCCACTCCACCCCCCCCCTCCCCCCACCATCACTACCACCACCAAACCCACAACCAGGAATCATCTTAATGAACATTCTCTGGACTACCTCCAATGCCAGTTATTTTCCTTAGATACGGGTCCCAAAATTGTTCGCTGTACTCCAACTGTGGTCTGACTTGTATCAGGAATAGTTTTACCCAGAGGATCCTGGCTTCGCTACTCCATTGCCTTTGAGATAAAGACCAACACTTCATGTGTCTTCCCTATTACCCATTGAACTTGCATACTCGCTTTTTGTGATTCATGAACAAGGACCTCCAAATCTCTCTGTTTGGTCATGCCCTGCTGACTTTCCCTATTTAAATTATCTTCAGTTCTTATATTGTCAATGCCAAGTGCATAACCGCACATTTTCCCACATTATTGTCCTTCTACCATATTTTTTGCTTACTTGCTTAACCCATCTATATTCCTCTGCAGACTCTTTGTGTAATTCTAATGAACTTGTTGTCCCACCGATTTTGTGTTGTCCTCAAACTTGGCTACAGCACATCCACCTTCTTCATCCAAGTCATTGATATATATTTTAAATAACTGTGGGCCCAGCACTGAACCACGTGGCACTCCACTAGTTACAGATTGCCCTCTGAAAAATGTCTCCCTTATCCCAACTCTCCGTTATCTGTTAGTTAGTCAATCCTCTATCAGTGCTTCCACAGGCACTTCTCTTATCTATTAGCCTCTTTTTTACAGTTCATTCAGGGGATGTGAGCATCACTGACTGGACCAGTATTTACTGCCCATTCCTAGTTGCCCTTGAGAAGGTGATGATGAGCCACTTTCTGAAACCGCTGCAGTCCATTTGTTACATTAAGGCATTAGAGAGGGAATTGTAGGAATTAGACCCAGTGACACTGAAGGAACGGTGATATATTTCCAAATCAGGATGGTAAGTGTTTTGGAGGGGATCTTGTAGGTGGTGGTGTTCCTATGTATCTGCTGTCCTTGTCCTTTTAGATGGTAGTGGTCCTGGGTTTGGAAGGTGCTGTCTGAGTAACCTTGGAGAAATTCTGCACTTCATCTTCGAGCTGGTGTACATTACTGTTACTGAGTCGGTGGTGGGGAAATTGGATGCTTGTGGATGTTGTGCCAATCGAATGAGCTTCTCTGTACTGGATGGTATCAAGCTTCTTGTGTGTTATAGAAGCTGCACTCACCAACACAAGAAGAGATTATTCAATCACATTCCTCACCTGTGTGTTGTAGATAGTGACCTGGCTTTGGGGAATCAGGAGGTGAATTATGAGCAGGATTCCTCGCCTCTGACCTGCTCTTGTTGCCACTGTACATACATTACTGGTCCAGTTCAGGTTCTGGTCAATGTACACTCCAGAACATTGATAGTGAGTTTCAGTGAAGGCAATACCATTGAATGTCAAGAGCCGATAGTTAGACTCTCTCTTGTTGCAGATGGTGGGAGCCTTATCAAATGCCTTTTCAAACCCTAGGTGTATTACCTCGACTAGTTCCTCTTTACCCCTCCTGCTTCTTAACCTCTCGAGGAAATCAAGTAAATTTATCAGATTCAATTCCCCTTCATGGAGCCATTCTGACTCAGCTTGATCACATTATTTATCTATTATCTCCTTTCTAACCCTTTCTCAATGACAGATGCTAATCTAATTGGTCCGTAGTGATTTGATTTTTGTCTCCTTCCCTTTTTGAACAAGAGTGTATCATTGGCACTTTTCCAACTCTCTGAGCCTTCTCCCAAATCTAAAGATGCTTGGAAGGTTCCTACCAGAACATTCATGATCTCTGCCGTTACTTCTATTAAAATCCTACGATGCCACCCATCAGGTGGAGGAGACATATTGGCCTTTACCTCCACTAGCTTCCCCCTAACCTTTTCTCCAGTGATAGTTATTACATCATTTTCTCTCTCAATATCCCTCCCTACCATTTTGACGTTTCATTGTTCAGTATTTTGGACTGCTATTGATAGCCTGCACTGATGTAAGGTCTTTGTTCACTTCCACTGCCATTTCCTGAAACCTCATTGTTATTTCCTCAGTTTCATTCGCAGAGGGAATCCTATCTTCACTTTGGACTCACTCATCAGTTTTTCATATTTAACAAAGCTCTCACTGCACATTTTTATATTATTTGCTAGATTATCATCAGGGATTATTTTCTCCCTCCTTATTATATTTTAGGTATCTCTGTTAGCTTTTAAAGCTTTCTCAATCTTTCCATTTACCACGAATCAATGCCATGTAGTAAGCTAAGTATTTTTCTTTCAATTTCATATGATCCTAGATTTCCTTGATTAACCATAGTTGGATTATCATCTTTCTCATCCTCTTCTTCCACACTGAGATATATCTTTGGTATAAGTCATCAACAATATTGCTCAAAGTCTGCCATTGTTCCTTAACTGACATCCTACCCGACACTCTGGAAAATTGGTCAGGTATGAACTGAACACAAAAAGCAGGTAAAATCCACCAGGCCATTTACTGCTCCATCAGTCTCTTCTTGATCATCAGTAAAGTGATGGAAGGTATCATCAGTAGTGCCATCAAGCAGCACCTGCTCAGCTGTATACTGCTCAGTGACACCCAGTTTGGGTTCTGCCAGGGCTACTCAGCTCCTGACCTCATTACAGCCTTGGTTCAAACTTGGACAAAAGAGGTGAATTCCTGACGGGAGGTGAGAGTGACAACCCTTGACATCAAGACCACATTTGACTCAATGGGATATCAAGGAGCCTGAGCGAAACTGGAATCAATGGCTGTCAATGAACAAGCTATCTGCTGTTTGGAGTCATAGCTTGCACATAGGGAGATGGCTATGGTTATTGGAGGTAATTTATCTCAGCTCCAGGAGTTCCCCAGGGCAGTGTCCTAGGTCCAACCATCTACAGCTGCTTCATCGATGACCTTCCCTCCATCATAAGGTCAGAAGTCGGGATGTTTGCCAATGATTGCACAATATTCAACACCATTCGTGATTCCTCCAATGCTTAAGCAGTCCATGTTCAAACACAACAAGATCTGTGCAATATCCGGGCTTGGGTTGACAAGTGGCATGTAACATCTATGCCACGCAACTGCCAGATTATGACCATCTCCAGAAAGAGACAATCTAATACTGCCAGTTGGCATTCAAAGGTGTTACCAACACTGAAACCAAACTATCAACATCCTCGAAGTTAACTTTGACCAAAATCTCAACTGGACTCATCCAGTAAACACAATAGCTACAAGAGCAGGTCAAAGGCTCAGAATACTGCAGTTTGCAACTCACATATAAGTCGGGAGAGTAATGGGATACTCCCCATTTATCTGGATGAAGGCAGCTCCAAGAAGCTTGACACCATTTAGGATAAAGCAGCCAGCTTGATTGACACATCCACAAGAATCCACTCCTTCCACCATCGACACTCCTGAGTAGGTACATGGCAGAAATTCACCAAAGCTCCGTAGGTGGCACCTACCAAATCCACAACCACTTCTATGTTGAAGGACAAGGGCAGCAGATGCATGGGAACACAACCACCTTCAAACTTCCCTGCAAGCCACTCACCATCTTGACTTTGATGTGGATTGTTGTTCCTTCAATGTCACTGGGTCAAAATCCTAGAATTCCCTCCCCCAGGGAATTGTGGGTCTACTTACAGAACACAGAATGCAGTGGTTCAAGATGGCAGCTCATCAACACCTTCTCAAAGGCAACTCGGAACTGGCAATAAATTCTGGCCAGCTAGTGATGCCCACATCCCACAAGTGAATAAAAAATACATTATTTCTGACAAGATGTTATCCCAGTCAACTCCAGCCAAGGTAGCTTTCATCCCTATGGAATTACCCTTATGTAAGGTCAGGACAGTTGTTTCTGACCCACATTCCTCACTGTCAAACTGAAGGCTAAATTCTGCCATCTTGTCGTCACTTTTCTCAAGGAGATCTCTGACTCTAAAATCATTTGTTAAACCTACCTCTTTACACATTACCAGATCCAAAATAGCCTGATTCCTGCTTGGATCCATAACAGTTTATTCCAAGAAACTGTCCTTTTAGGAATTCTTCCTCCTGACTCTTGTTGCCCCTTGATCATCGTTCTACACGATGATTAATGTCGCCTTTGATGAGTGCACTGCCTTTTCTACATGGCCTCATTATCTCATGATCATTCTCTGTCTGATCGAACAGACACTGTTAGGGCCCCGATAGACTCATCCCACCATTGGCTTCTTGTCCGTGTTATTTCTCATCTCTGCCCACATGGATTCTACATCATGTGACTCCTGATTATTTTTACCCATCACATACTAACTAAGCTACCCCATCCCCCCTTCACTTCCTGCCTGTCCTTTTGAAAAGTTACACACCCCTGAATATTTTGTCCCCAATATTGATCTCCTTGTAACCATGTCTCCATAATGGTCCTAAAATCATATACAATAACCTCGTTTGTGTCATTAATCCATGACTTTAGAGGGATATTGACCTATTTGTCAGGTGGGTAGGTACCTAGAGATGAAATCCAATGCAGAGAAATGTGATGGAATGTATGTGGGTTGAAGAAACACAGAGAGACAATGCAGGCTCAATGGTACAACATTGAGGAGAGGACAGGAGCAGAGAGACCTCGGGATACACATGTATAATTCTCTGAAGGTGGTCAGGCAAGTTGAAACAGTTGCTAAATAGCTTTATTGGGGGACCCTTAGGTTTGTAAATGGATCACAGAATATAAAAGCGAGTGCATGATGCTACACCTGTGCAAATCATTGGTCAGACCCCCCCTGGAGCAGTGTGTTCAGCTCTGGGCTCCTCATTTCAGGAAGGATGTTATTGCCATGAAGAGAGTGCAAAGGAGATTTGCTGGAATGAAGGATGAAGGATGGTAGATACAAGGAAAGAATAGTCAAATTGGACTTCTTCTCTTTGGTGCACAGAAGATGAGAAGGTGACCTTATTGAGGTGTTGAAAATAATGAACTATTTTGACAAAGTAAAGAAGGATATCCTGTTTCCACTAGTTGGTCAATCAGTAAGTAGGGGTCACAATTTCATTACTGTCAGCAAGAGAACTAGGAGTGAGATGAGGAGAAACTTCTTTACCCAGAGAGTTGTTAGGATTTGGAAAATGCTGCCTGGGAGAGTGGTGGAGACAGATTCCACAGGATGTTTCAAAAGAGAGCTGGATATATCTTTGAAAGTGATTAATTTAGAGAGCTACGGAGATGGGGCTAGAGACTGGGACTAGCTTAATAGCTATGCTGGAAGCCAGTATGGATACAATGGGTCAAATGGCCTCCTTCTGTGCTGTAATTTCCATGATTCTGTAATTTGTTTCCCCGCATGACACACATTTTAAGTAAAGAATTTTGCCTTTTTAACCTTTGCCCTTTGACCTTATTTCCTTTTTTTTTAATGCGTTTACATTCTGGCCATTCCTGTCTCACTCTGGGTCTCATTATAAAATTGCCACCATCAGGCTCTTAGTAAATCTACCCATTCCCCCTCCTGAACACACTGCTCTCTATTGAGTACTGAGTGCTCTCCAAAGCCATGGTTCATTGATTCTCCAGGAGGTCATCCCCAACATGCTTTAAATGAAGCCTTTCTGACTGGAGCAGCTCCCTACTCTGCCAGCGCTAGTGCCAGTGCCCCAGGCTGTCCCGACACCAGCACCACAGGAGGTTAGAGTTTAAGAGGGATATGTCTATGGTGCTGAGGTGGAGACGGTCAAGAGCTTTCCCAGGAGTGCCAATCACCAGGAGTGATGATCCTGGTCCATCCATATTGATGCGATTGTCAAGAAAGCACAACAACACCTCTCTTCCTCAGGAGGAGAAAGACATTTGGCATTTTCATAAAGATACTGAACAATGTTTTTTTGATGCAACATAAAAGCATTATATCAGGAAGCCTCACGGCTTGATATGGCAACTGCTCTGCCCAGGACCATAAGAAACTACAGAGAGTTGTGAACACAGCCCAGTCCATCATACAAGCCAACCTTCCATCCATTATCTCCATCTGCACCTCTTGCTGCCTTGGAAAAGCAGCCAACATCATCAAAGAGTCCTCCCACCCCGGTTATAATTTCTTCCAACCTCTTCCTTTGGCAGAAGATACAAAAACTGAAACACATGTTCCAACATCTCAGTGCCCTTATATGAGAGCTGTGTTCAACAGTGTTGAAACGATAAGGCAGTGTTTTGTGAAGATATCACATATGAAAATGTACAAGGGAAATCAATTGTCTGATAGAAATATATGTGTGTCCAATCCTGGTGAGGCACTTCTTGTTTCCATCAAACATGTCCAAAGAGTCAGATTCACAGACAGATATCGGAATATTAGCTGACAGATACTCTCAGATCTACTGTAATTGTCCAGCATTTTGTGTTTCTATTTCAGATCTCCAGAATGCATAGGATTAGTTTTTAATTAAAGTTTAATGGCACTTGGGGGTGAATTTAAGCTATTCCAATTAAATCTGCAGGCAGGACCTGAGCAAGAAGCGTTAAAGCACAGAACAACATAAGGCTGATGATGGAACAATGGAAAGAATGACTTTGAATCCAGTCCAACAAATAGTGACACCATGGAGCTATGAAGAAGGAATAGTACTCTTGAACATAAATTAAAGCTTGAAAACAGTGAAGGAATTGATCCTGTTCGTAAGAACTGGGCATCTCTAAATGGAAGAATAAAAACAACAAGTATTTTGAACAGGTGACACAGTGGTTAGCACTGCAGCCTCACAGCGGCAGAGACCTGGGTTCAATTCCCGCCTCATGCGACTCTCTGTGTGGAGTTTGCACATTCTCCCCGTGTCTGCGAGGGTTTCCGCTGGGTGCTCCAGTATCCTCCCACAATCCAAAACAATGTGCAGGTTAGGTGAGTTGGCCATGCTAAATTGCCCGTAGTGTTAGGTGTAGGGGAATGGGTCTGGGTGGGTTGCGCTTCGACGGGTCGGTGTGGATTTGTTGGGCCGAAGGGCCTGTTTCCACACTGTAAGTAATCTAATCTAATCTAAATAAAGTATTTATTGATTGCTTGAAATCCTCAGAGCAAATATGGAAGATATTATACAAGCGCTGAAGTGTTGATTAAGAGAATTACGTTAAAAATAAGGATGATTCTGCATTTAAACAGGATGAAGTCCATTCAGATGTGTGGCTCGTTGAGATTCTTTTGAAAGACTTGGACAACCAAAGGAAACAAAAATCCCTGCAGATATGGAAGAGAATTAGAATCTAAGCTGAACAGAGGAGGGTTCAGAGATGGTGTTAAAGAAACGTCAGCATGGAGATGACAATATAATGTCTTGTTTTAAAGAAATAAAAACGGAATATCTGATTTTAGAGAGTAAGACCGTTATGACAGAGGCTTTCCTTTTGTTTATAACTTACAGCTGTTGGTACGCGAAAGCAAAGGGTTTGTCAGAAATAAACAATATCATTCTTGATAAATCTAACCAGACCAAACCAAGTGTACCATTTTCGAAATAAAGGCATGGAAAAGCTGGACACGTAACGAGAAAGGAGATTTGCTGTGTGAGATGATGGAGACCAAAAGCCACCAGTTATAAAGTAAACTTCTGTACACAAAACAGTTGAATTTTTAAGACCTCATGCAAGCTGCATGATAAATCCTCACTATCACATTCAGAGTTGGTACAGGTTTAATATTATGATATTGCCAAATTACATGTTTAATGATGAAATGAGGCAAAATTAGAAATAAAACTACCTGAACATTTTGTGAATAAAGTGTTCACACTGTTGTATGTCTATAATTGTGGAAAAGATATTCCGATGGTAATAATTGACCAACTTTTAATTTGAAGTTTCTTTTTCTTTTTGTTTAAATAGGTAACCTCCTAACAATAGTCCTTCTGTCTCAAGGAGGTTGTAGTCTATCTAAAGGGATCACTCTTTACCTTGTGGGTATGACAACAGCAGCCCTCATGGTCATTATTTTTAATGTGATAATCTATTACATACTTTAATACTATATCCCATTTTCACCCCTGGATCAAACAACTCTAACAAGCATTAATGAGGTTCTTCACTATGTGGCCATTGACTGCTCTGTCTGGTTCACAGTCACTTTCACCGTTGATCGATTTGTCCTTATTTTTTGTCCAAAATTCAGAGAGAAATATTGCAGGGCAAACATTGCAGCTCTGATGATTGCAGTCGTGTGCACTATGTTCTGCTTCAAAAACATCCCGGTCTATTTTGCCTTTGAACCTCTCTATATAATTAACAATGTGGAATGGGGTGCTGAGTTTAAACCAACCTATTATACATTAACAGAATGGATAACTTTTGATTGGATTGACACAGCATTAAACCCATTGTTACCATACTTTTTGATTTTACTTCTCAACGCACTGACTGTTCACTAAATTGTGATGGCTAATGGAACCCGCAGAGCACTGCAAGGTCAACACAACACCCAGAACAGTGACGATCCAGAGATGCAAAGCTGAAGGAAATCTATCATTTTATTATTTGCCATTTCTGGCACTTTCATCGAGCTGTGGATGCCATATGTTGCTTTTTTCCTTATTTCCAGGACTACAGGCAGTCAGTTTGAACCGGACCAATACACAAATCCATTACTTACCACAGACTACACTGCAGACATGTTTCAACTGCTGAGCTCCTGTACAAACACATGCATATATGCATTGGCTCAGTCTAAATTCAGAGAAAACTTGAGAAATGCAATAACATATCCATTTCTTCCAATTATTAGATATACAAAATAATCATTATATGAAATAAAGAAGCATAGATTCAAATATTTTTACTACATTCTATCTTAATTTCTGTCTTTGAAGTTGAATATTGAAAGTGACCATAAGGCAGTATTCTTCTCTCTGTGCCTGACGCCATGTTCTTCAATACACAAACACACTCACTGCACTGTCAGAGGTGAAGGGCCAATCAGAAAATTGTTGTGAAGCTGATGGCCTTTGGTATCCACAAACAGTCACAACTCCACAAACCAATCAGCAACCTCCTGCTGGCTGCATCTCACTTTGTACACAGAGCCAGAGTCTCCTAATCTCTTATTCCCCAGTGAAAGGCAACAGTGCAAGCTCCACTGACAATGAGTTTCACTAACTCATTTTTTAAAAGTATAGAAATTCCTTCTCAGTCTTTCATGGTAAAACAGTCCTTTTGGCATTTTCATCTACAATTAAAATACAGAAATATATAATGTTATTTCTATACAGAAATGGCCAAAGACAAATCCGAGTGGGGTATTAGTCAGCAGGTTGCTAGTGACTCAGTGCCCCATTAGAGCACTGTCCACCATCATTGAGGATGGGGATGTTTGTGGAGTCTCTCCCTCTGGTTCTTGTATAATTGAGTGCCTCCATTCCCCACTGGGATTTACATTGCATTTGAAAACAAAGACGATAATTTTAAAATCAAGACAGTGTTTACCTGGGAGCAGTTTTAGGTCAGTTGATAGATGAGTCAGACACAGTGCGAATATGGACCACAATATTTTTGATGGCTGCAAGATTCTGAAGGGTAGAATATGGGAGGCCAGCAAGCTGTACATTGGTATAGTTAAGTCAAGAGGTAATGGAAACAAATGAGGGTTTCAGCATGTGATGAGTCAAATTTGACTCTGTTTGCAGGAAGCCTGCTTTATTATTAAACAGTTGTCAGAGGGATAGAGTCAGAAGCTCAGGAACAGAATTTGCTGCAGGAATCTCAACCAATGCTTCAGTCTCCCTCCGAGCATAACCTCCAAGCAGTGCGATGGATCTTTTACAACAACCCAACAAGGGAGAGAGGGCCTTGGAAAAACACTAATGTTTTTTTATTGAAAACTTGAACCTCAAAAAGTGAAGTGTACCTTCAATTCTGCACTGGATCATCCGTCTTGACATATCTGCTCAAACACAGAAACAGAAACTGGGAGCAGGAGTAGACCATTCAAAATGACCATACCTAGTCCCTGTCTCAATGCCATATTCTTACTTTGCCCCTATACCCCTTAATAGTTTTAATACCTGAAACGTTATCAATCTCTTTCTTGGTGATATTCAGTGACTTGGACTCCACTGACTCCTGTGGGAGAGAATGACGTTGGGTCACCAGCCTTTCAGTGAAGAATTGCTTCTTTATCACAGGGGATTTCCACAGAGCTCCTCCCACTGGGTCTGTAAGGTGGCTGGCAGAAGACAAACCTTTGAATGATTTACTTCCTGAATCTGACAGCTCCTGGCTCAGTCATTCCATGCTCAGTGAAGGATGGTCACATGATTGGGAAGGACAGCTCCTGATGTCCTGCTCAAACCTGAGTGAAAGACGGACAGAAACCTTGTGTCTAACAGCTGCTTCTCACTGTCCTTTAGATGGCGCCACACACTCAATTCCCCACATCAAATAAAAAGGAGACAAAGCCCATTTCTGATTGGCCAGAATAGAAGCCAGACTCTTGACAATTTCTTGATGACACTATCATCTCTGAAGCCAGGTGTTCACAGAATCAGCCACTGTCTCCCCTTACTTCACTCTCACGAGACATTAGTGAGAGTGGAGGTTGTGAGGCTGGTACAGTAGGAAGGTGTTGCATTGGAGTAGCGCCCTATTGCTGTGCTGCCACCATTGAAGTTTCCCAATGACTTGGTTCCAGACCAGCTACCATCACCATGGGAGACAGGCATCAATTTGTATAATGAAGGCAACACTTACAAACCAGTGTAAGGACCATGATGCAATGGCGGGACAGACACGATGGGCTGAATGGCCTAATTCTGCTCCTATACGTTGTGGTCTTATGACCAGCTGCCATTTTCCAGATTGTGAGACAACTCCTGACCATGTTGTGAGCCCTCCCCAGCTTCAGGGAGATGGCTTCCTTGTGGTAACTTTGGATGGATGAGGGAGGGAGGGTATCAGTGCTGGAGGTGTCATGGTCCAAACAGGAGAGGTCTCCAAATAACCCCCCACACCCCCCAGAGGTGTTTCTGCTCCGTCCCTTGGAGCATACACCCCTCCATAAACTCCTCAAGTCTAATGGTGTCTTAATTGTCTGAGAGTTGCTCCAATTTGAGATACCCTCAGGGTCTGCCCACTTCCCTCTCCCTGGTCCACTGCTGTGGTGTCAGATCCATCAGCCCCTGGAACATTGGGTAGAATCAGAAAGCCATTATCCCCATTTTGGGGATAAGGAGCTTGCCAGCGGCTAATGAAGAGGCAGCCTGTGGTAAACCCAGCAGCCCCAGGGTCACTGCGGCAAGGCTGGGCTTAGAATTCAATCTTAGACCTGACACTGAGGGTCAGTGTAAAACATAGAACACCATCTCCAAGCACAGATACTGCATTCGAAAAAGAGGGAAACAGTCACAGAGGGAAAGGGAGACAGGAAAGGAGAAGGGGCGAGAGAAAATTTAGTGTTCACCATGAGATGCTGTAGCACTAAAAGGCAGATGTGAGTGAAGACATCATGATGAACTTGGTACCAAGAAATGAACAAGTGACAGTGAAATGTTGGAGTCAATGTCACCAAGTGAATAATACAAGAAATGAAGGAAAAACTTATGTTCGTTTTTTGCATTCTCAAAATAATTAGGAGAGTGACTGAGGTGATGCAAAATGATTTGCAAGGAGTACATCATTGAAAGAGAAAGTAGAAAAGTGATTGTGTTGAGTGAAACTAATCCTTTTGTTATACCAAAACAAACATGTGAAGTTCAAATACTCCACTGAATCCATTCATTCTGGCTTGCTTCTGTACATCCACAAATGGCCACAGGAGGGCACTAAGAACATAAGAGCTCGGAGCAGGAGGAGACAATGCAGCCCCTCGAGCCTGCTCCACCATTTAATACCATCATGGCTGCTCTCATCTCAGACTCAATACACTTTCCTGCTCACTCCCTGTAACCCTTCACCCCATTACCAATGAAAAATGTGTCTGTCTCCTCCTTAAATCAGTGTCCAGCCATCCATAGTGGATTTCACAGATTCATGATTCTTTGAGAGGAGTAACTTATCATGATCTTTAATTTAAATCTGCTCTCCCTGATCCAAACGCTCTTGTTTGAGATTGCCCCAAAGACAAAATATCTATAGCTGCTTCATCACTCCTCTTCAGTATCTTATCTAACCCAATTTAATCTCCACTCATTCTTCTAAACTCCACAGCATGTTGGTTAAATTGATCAATCTCTCATTATCTTTGGAATCAATCTGGTTAATCTCCTCTGAAGTACCTCCAACTACATCCTTCCTCAATTAAGAGAGGTAAAACTTATGCAATACCCCAGTCTCACTAATGTCTTAGAACAGAGAACACCTACACTACTGAAACAGGCTATTTGGCCCAACTAGCCCACACCTACCCACATCCATCCAGACCTATCCCCTTATTATAACATCCTACATTTCCACTGATAATGCACCTAACCTGCACATCTTTGGACTGTGGGAGGAAACCAGAGCACCCGGAGGAAACTAGCACAGACACAGAGAGAACGTGCAAATTCCACTCAGATGGTCACCCGAGGCTGGAATCAAACTTGGGACCATGGTGCTGTAAGGCTGCAGTGCTACCCACTGAGCCCCCGTCCCCTCCATCTTGTATAGTTGCAGCAATACTTCCCTACTTTGATACTCTATACCTTCAGCAATAAATGCCAAAATTCTATTTGCCTTCCTTATTACCTGCTGTGCCGCATATTAATTTCTTGAGATTCATGCACAAGGACACCCAGATCCCTCTGCACTGAAACTCTCTGAACTTTCTCACCATTTAGATAATAGGTTGACTTTCTATTCTTCTGACCAAATTGGTTATTTTCACACTTATTCACATTAAACCTCATTTGCCAAACTTTGGCTCATTCACCAAAACTATTCATGTTCATTTATAAATTCCTTATTTCTTCCTTGCAAATTACTTTCTTAGTTATTTTAGTGTCATCTGAAAATTTGGATTGAGTACTTTTTATCTCAACATCCAAGTCATTAGTATAGATTGTACACAGTTGGAGTCTGAGGACTGAATCCTGGGGCATCTTGCCAACCAGAAAAAGACCCATTTATCTGGAGTCTCAACTTTCTGTTGGTGAGCCAATCCTCTGTGTGAGCGAATAAATTACCCTTAACCCCATGTGATCATACCTTGTGTATTAACCTTTTGTGTGGCACTGTATCAAATTGCCTTCTGGAAGTCCAGATATCTACAGGGTCCCCATTCTCCACTTTGCTTGTTACATCTTCAAAGATCATCTAACAAATTAGTCAAACATAGTTTACTCTTCATAAAACCATGCTGACTGTAATAGATTGTATTTCGACTTTCCAAATGTCCTGTTATTACTTCCTTTATATTGGAGTCTAACAATTACTAAGCTGCACATGTTAAACTAATTGCTCCATAGTTTCCTACTTTCTGCCTACCTCCTGTTGTGAATAAAGGCACTCTAGTAGCATTTTCCAACCCACTGAAACTTTGCCTGCATCCAGGGAGTTTTGGAAAATTACACCCAGTGGATCCACGATCTCTGCTGTCACTTCCTTTCAGACCCGAGGAGGACCCCTTCAGGCCCTGGGGATTTGTCTGACTTCAATCCCAATATTGTGTTGATTACTGTCTCCCTCGTGATGGTGATTGTTCTAAGTCCCTCCCTGTCTATAACCTCTGCATTACCTGTTACTATTGAAATGGCAATAGTGTCCTCCAGAGTGGAAGGTGAAGCAAAATATTAACTTAGTGTCTCTGCCATTTCTGTATTCCCCAGGATTAACTCCCCAGCCTCACCCTCCAAGGGACCAACAATCACTTTAGCTACTCTCTTCCCTTTTTATATTTGTAGATGTTTTTGGTTTTTTTAAATATTGTGTTTGTTTTCTTTAATAATTACATTTTCATCAACTTTGTTGATCTTTAAAACATTACCAAACTGTTCTACTGACCCTGACTTCATGAAAAAGTTGCGTAATGTTCAACATTCCATTCAACACACAGACCCGTTTTATTTATTCACAAATCTAACTGAACCATGGGATTTCTGTTTCTAAGAGAATAATACAAGTCTTGAATCCAAACTTTCTGAATTCGCGGGGAGTTCCTTGGACCAGTTGAGCCTGATTCTGAGACGGTTTCTCCAACAACGATTGACTTGGCCTTGACTGTCTCCTGAAACTTCCACTTCATCAGATGTGACTGTCTGACTGACTCCAATCTGCTCCAGGCTCCAGGGCAACTTGCTGTTGGAGTAACTATGATCTAACAATCCAATTCAACACATTGATTTGGTTCTGCTCAACTTCTTTCTTTTTGAGAACTTATGGAAGTTGAATATACTCTATTTGTACAAACCTAACCTTCCATGGCAAGACGGGTTGACCAAATATCTATGAAAACCATATATTTTCAGTCACCTTCCTGGTAGCCACTTCAATCTCCTGTCCATCATTCTCCCCCTGTCATCACTGTCTCTCTGTTGTCTTGTTTTGTGGACTGACTGCGCGAAAGATGGGCACAGCAATCAAAACCGTATTCGAGACTGTCAAACAAGCGATACAGTTGGCTTTATGGAAATAGATGCATGAAGTACATGATGATAAATTTAAACATTGTGAGTCTGTGATTCAATAACAGCTGACATTTACTTCAATAACAGCAAAACGCTGCAGGTGCCGAAAATCTGAAACAAACACAGGATGCTGGAGAGACTCTAAGGCTGTTCCCTCAGGTCTGAATCTTCCCTCCCAACAGAAACATCTTCCCAACATCTACTCTGTCCAGGCCATTCAGTAAGCTGTATGTTTCAATTAGCTCTCCCATCATCCTTCTAAGCTCCATTGAGTATTGACCCAGTGTCCTCAAATGTTCCTCATATGTTAAGCTTTTCATTCCTGGCACCATTCTCATGAACCTCCTTTGAGCATGTTCCAGGGCCAGTACATCCTTCCTGAGATATGGGGCCCAAAACTGCACACAATATTCCAAATGTAATTTGACCAGAGCTTAAAGGAGCCTCAGAAATACATCTTTGTTTTTATATTCAAGTCCTCTCAAATTAAATGCCACCATTGCATTTGCCTTCCTAACTACTGACGCAACCTGCATGTTTACCCTGAAAGAATCCTGGACTAGAACTCTCAAGTCTCTTTACACTTCAGACTTCTGACTTTTCTCCCCATTAGAAAATGATACTCTTGATCAAGTTCTGGAGTTTTATTCATATTTGGCCTTTTTAAGATCTCCAGCACTGCCTCGTCTGTAATGTGAACCGTTTTCAATGCATCAATATTTATTTCCCCAAGTTCTCAAGCTTCCAGGTCTTTCTCCACAATAACCACTGAAACAAAATATTCATTAGGTGACTCTGCCACCTCCTGTAGTTGATCTTTAAGGGGCTCCATTACCACACTATTTGATCCTTAACCCTTAATATACTTGTAGAAAATGTTTGGATAATTTTAACCTTATCTGTCAAGATTATATCATATCCCCTTTCTGTCCTCCTGATTTCCTTCTTAAGAATGCCCCTGCACCCCTTATACACTTCAAGGCTGACTTGATCCCAGTTGTCTCTACCTGATACATGCCTCCTTCACATTCTTGACCAGACTCTTGATGCCACTATTCATCCCATGTTCCCTACTCCTGCCAGCCTTACCCTTCACTCTAACAGGATCAGACTGTTTCTGAACTCTCAGTATCTCACCTTTGAGCCTCTCACTTGCCAGATTGTCTTTACCTGAGATCAGTCTACACCAATCAGGTTTTGAAAGTGTCTGTCTTGTACCATCAACATTGGCCGTACTCCAATTTAGAACTGCAACTTTTATACAAGGCCTATCCTTTCCCATAACGATTTTAAAACTCATAGAATTATAGGGAGCTACAGCTGTAATCAGTGCTAAGATCTAACTATTGTGTATTGCAAGATACCATCAGTCACCAGTCACAGAGCCAGTTGTAGGTGATGATTCTGTTATTACTATCCCTTCTTAACCATGTTAATGGCATTCATAAATACAATCTCCAATTCAATTGCTCTTCTAAAATTGCAGCATAAGACAACGTGACATGTATTGCACTATAAACATGATCTAAAAATGAAGTGAAAATTTACATTATATTCCCAAAATGTTAATAGGCCAATGTTAATGGATCTTCACTGACCAGGAGCAGATGCCCTAAGAACACACTTGTGTGAAATAATTTATTCAACTTGAGGAACAATCTGATTCTCATTTTCAAACCTCTTTGCACGTGCGCTGCCTCAACAGCAGCTGAGCTGGAGATGAACAATAATATTCCTTTCCGGATCGTGCTTACATTGACCAGCTTTGTTCCCATCGTTTTAATGGAATTCTGGATGGTGATGAAGGGATATTTCACAGTATTCAGCATCTCCTGTCTGAACTTCCTCTGTGTGACTGTGTAAATAAATGTGTTGGTGCAGGAGCTGGATAACTGAAGCACTGTCCCCATGCAATCTCCCACCCAATATCCAGCTGGTGCTCCACTATACCACCCAGTAATTCGCTGAATCGCGAGAGTTATGACACGAGTGATCTGTAACAGGATAAAACTGCCCGATATGGCAAAGAGCAAAATGATGGATCTTCTTTGATTCTTCATTTCTGGATCATTCGGCTTATCCCCGTTTTGTTGTCCTCTCAGCTTCCTGCGGACTGCACTAGCCAGAAGGATGTGTCTGATGGTGACAGCATTGAGCAGCAGGATCGGGAAGAAAGGGAGCACTGGAGTTAAAATATGATCCCCCCAGTCAAAAGCTAGCCACACAAGGTAGTAGAAGTATTCATAGGTTATTTTGCAATAGTATGGTTCATATTTAAAATACAATGGGATTTTGATGAATAAACTCAGTAAACTGACAGTTGAGATAATGACAGCTGCATTTCTCTCAGTGCAGAATTTTCTCTTCAGTTTCTGGAAACAAATAGCCACCATCCGGTCAAAGGTGAAGGTGACTGTGAGCCAGACTGAGCTACTTACAGCTGTGGAACCAATGACGTCTCTGATGTTACAACCAGGAGGGTAGGAGAAGAATACAATATGTAGATATGAGTGATTCATCTTGTCCAGTATGACCTGAATAAGGACAATCAGCAGATCTGCTCCAACCATAGCAACCAGGTATCAGTTGACACCTTTAGAAAGACCACACTTCCTTCCCGATAGTGTCACTATTGTGATTAGGTTAGCTGCAAAGGGAATCAAAAAGGTCACGCAAAATTTTACCTGAAAATATGTGAATAGTGTAAAGAATAATAAATAAAACAATTTTACACTTGACCTGAAATAAACATGGTGGATACATTGGCCAAATGGATTAACAGTTCAGTTACTCAATAGACAATGAGAATATAACTTTTTCAAAAATATAAGTCTATAGTTTTTTTTCAGGAAGTACAAGTTATATCAAGTGTTTTACTGGGTTTCTTGCTGAAAAGTCCCATGTCTTTTCCCTTCATATCTTACCAAAGGGACCTTATTAATGACCCACTCCACTCCAAGTGCATCGCTCACATTCAATTCTATCCATTACATCCATGTTCCCTGAAAGAGTTGGCACTAACTGGATATCCACATAATGACCGGAGTCACTCGTGCTGATGCCAACTTTAAAATCCTACAGTGCACCTGGGCAAGCACTGTGAGGCTTGAACTGACCTGGATGGTGACTGAGAAAGAGAACCATTGGTTTGCCCCTGGCCTGGCAGACATGGGGAAATGGGTACTCCAGTTTGTGGGCAGGAATCTGCAGCTCCTGCTGGATGTGGGGATTCAGACACAGAATATCTTCTTCCTCTACAAACACCAACAGCAGTGGGCATGACATCAACCCAAGCCAGCCTGGGCTGTGATTACCGCCCAGGTCAGTGCAGTCTCAGCCATATGCAGAACTGACTAGCAGTGTAAGGAGATGGTCTCCCTCCACTCTGCCAACCTGCCACTATCTTCTCTCCTCCACCTCACGCTCACTCTATCTCTGATCCTGTCTCTCCTTCTGAAATGGCCCAATGTTACCACTCACAGTGTTGCCTGCAACATCTTCCCTCACTCACTCTCACTCTCCCTAACCCCCAACACCACTTGCCCTTGGCACGGCCTCCGCACTCACTCGGGTCACCTTCCCACCTCCACCAAATGTCACAGCTGTCCCACCCACTTTCAGCTCCCTTCACCCCTTCCTCTCTCTCACTCCAGGAGGAAAACAGCCCTCAATAGGGCAGAAAGCATCATGGCAGATGGTGGGCTGCCAGACATTCAACTCCTCATCCCCCTGTGAGGATAAGACCCTGACTGTCTGACTGATCATGTCCAATCCTCTGGACTAGTATCAGAGGCTGCCCTTGATTGACTCTGTGAGTGAAGTCTATCTCATTTGTCTTGACTGAAGATGCTGACACCCATGACAAGCTTTCTGCCTTTGCGTCTGAGCTAAATGGCAAGGCAAGGCAATCGGAATGAGGGGATGCTACTAATGTTCACTCGCCGAATGAGGGCAGTTCCAACAACACTGGGCGGCACGGTGGGTGGCACGGTAGCACAGCGGCACGGCAGCATGGCAGCATGGTGGCATGGTGGCACAGTGGTTAGCACTGTTACCTCACAGCACCAGAGACCCGGGTTCATTTCCCCACCTCAGGCGACTGTCTGTGTGGAGTTTGCACATTCTCCCCGTGTCTGCGTGGGTTTCCTCCGGGTGCTCCGGTTTCCTCCCACAGTCCAAAGATGTACAGGTTAGGTGAATTGTCCATGCTAAATTGCCTGTAGTGTTAGGTGAAGGGGTAAATGTAGGGGAATGGGTCTGAGTGGGTTGCGCTTCGGCGGGTCGGTGTGGACTTGTTGGGCCGAAGGGCCTGTTTCCACACTGTAAGTAATCTAATCTAATCCAGAAAAAACACTCAAGAATCCCAACACCATTCAGGACGATGCAGCCCGTGTGATAGGCACTTCATCCACTTCCTTCTGCACTGACTCCATTGGCAGAGGGACAGCAGTGTGTACCATCTACAGATGGATTATAATAACTCACCAAGACCCCTCAGACAGCACCAAGGGTGATGATAGAGTCACCTACAATTTTCTCTCCAAGCCATAACTATCCCGAAGTGGATCTAATTTGCTGTTCTCTCTCTGTCACAATCCTGGAAATCCCTTCCTCCATAATCTGCACAGGTTCAGTAGATCAGGAAGTCAGCTCAACACCACCTTCTCAAGAATGGTTAGAGATGGGCAATAAACACTGGTCCAGTCAGTGACCCGTCACATCCTAATTAAGAATATTTAAAAATACAGTGATCCTTCACAGGGTGTGAGGAGCTTCAGGATGTTCTGATGGTGCAAAAGGCCTGACATAGTCCATTCCTGGTTTCAAATAGGTTTCTTGAAATCAGTAAAAATATACTTACCTCAGATTTAATTCCTGAAATAAATTGAATGCACAGAATTTAATTGAAGCAGATTGACCCCAGTTTGGCTGCATGTTCAAATTGGTGAAGAGACTATAACTAAAATAAGGAGAAACATCACGGGATGTTAATGATCAACAGTATGTGAACTAAATCTGTAAATGTCTGACAAAACAACAAATACTGCACCAACAAACTACATGATCACAGCTGTCAAACCAGCAACAGTTACAATAACTCACACAGAACTCCAGTGACCCCATAACACCCGAGAAACAGTCCCTTGGCAAAGGCATATTCAGTAAAACAGATTGTCTCCCATGCAATTCTAGCAACAGGAAGAGAACCCCAGTTTTTAGCTGTAACAGAGAGAGGAACAAGACCTTCAACATTTACCTTCAAGATCCCAGCAACTGCAGAAAGGTAAAACTAAAAATCTTGGTTCTTTGGGAGCTTGATCCCACCCATTCAGGCTGCTTCTGTTGTTCCAACTTTAAAAATACCATGGATCCCTCACAAGTTGTTTACTCTATTGGCTTTTGGGCAGATTGTTCAGGATCTCTGTCTCAACATTTCTTCATAAAAAAACCAGGATCAAATATACCTCTTAAAGCCATAGCATTGTCACACTTCCCTCCCCCTTAAAGAAAATCATTAATTTACAAAGTTTACTTAAGTTTTAAAAATCTTTAGCCTTACACTATAAACACCCTACAGTAAATATTCATTACATTGTCTCTAAGCATGCAAACATTCACTACCACAGTCCATTTGAGTCTGTTTTGTCCAACCACCGAGCACCGTATCTTCCTTCATCAAAGTCATGACAACACATCAGTATTTACATTCTCTTGTCATGTTACATATCTGTTTTTCAAATTGAATGGCTGCAAAAATATGCTTCATCAAAGCCGTCTGGACTTTTTGTCCTTAATTTTTTCCAAAAACCTAACAGGTTTATGATCGGTATGCACAATATGTCTCAGACACATTCCTGACAATGAGTGTTTGAAATGTTGCAATGCCAACACCATGCTTAAGATCTGTTTCTCAACTGTGGAATAGTTCAGTTGATAATTTTTGATATTCTGGAAAAATACTCAATAGGTCTTTGTATCTCCCATTATCATCTTACAAGTGTCCAGCACCAATATCCAGAACAATTACATCACTAGCCACCTTGAATGGCTAAATCGAATTAAGGTGTGGCTAATACTGGGGCAGTGATTAACACAGCTTTCAGATTGTCAAATGCCTTGTCACATTCCTCCATCCACTGCAAGTTTCTGCATTTCTTCAAAATGTCAGTCGGTGCAGCACACACACTGCTAAAGCTCAGCAAGAATTTCTGATTAAACCACTCAGTCCCAGGAATTGCAGGGTTTCCTTCTCCATTGATGGGATAGCAAACTCCCCAATAACTTTTGTTTTCACATCCCATGGAACCATTTATCAAAGTCAAATAACAAGACCCAGGAATGGGACTTGGGCTTTGAAAGGTGGCTGGTACATTGTTCATATCAAATGGCATGACTTTAAACTGGAACAGCCCATTCGGGGTCAAAACCAAAATTTACTTCACTCTTTTGGGTAAAGTACCTGCAATATCCTCAGAGAAAGCCCAATGTAAAAATGTAAACTGCTTGCCCCACCTTCTCAATACAGTCCTCCAAACATGTAATAGGATATCAATCAGATTTTGGGACTACATTGACTTTGTGATGGTCCACACATATTCATTGGATAGCACATGGTTTTGACATCATTACCATATGTGAGCGTCATTCACTGCAACTCAGTTGGATTGCATTGGCTCTGAACATGTGTTTAATCTCTTTTTGAACCTGTCCCAACTTTGGATGGTTAAGCCTATAGGATATGCTTAATGGGAATAGCATTTCCTCTACCGACATCATGCAAGATCAGATTAGTACTTCCCAACTTATTCCCACCTATCCTCCCGTATGTGTAATAACACTTACAGGTGATTTCATTTTTTATCTGAAATTCACGAATTACCTATTTCTCTTTAATTAATTTCAGGGATGTTCTCACCCCTTACCCAAAAACTAATGGAAATGGATTGAATTTAGTTAATGTATTAGGTGCATACCTAATTGTAAAATGTACAGATGGAATTCCTTTATCCCAAATCTCTGGGTTAGTTTTACTCGGAACCCTCAACATGGTCTTTTACATTGCTGCCACAGTTCTCATGTTCACTCTGATTCTAGATGATACTCAGTGGATTTGAACTGTTTTATTTGTAACGTATCCATAACTTCTTTGAATAATTTTGATCCAAAAATTTGAACCTTGATCCAATTGTATTTCTGTGGGTAGTCCATATCAAGTGAAAGACTTGTAGAAATCTTCTACAATTCTTTTAGCCATGACAGTGCATAATGGAATAGCCTCTGGAAATCTCGTAGATATATCCATGATGGTCAATAAATACGGATTCCCACTTCTTGTTTTAAGTAAGGTCTTATCCAATCAATTAGCACACTTTAAAAGATTGCTCAAATGTAGGAATGGGTATAAAGGGTACGAGTTTTCTCACTGCCCAGGGATTTCCAATTACCTAACATGTAAGACATATTTGGTAAAATTCAACACATCGTGTGCTGTCCAGGCCAATAGATCTTTATTTTTGCTTGACTTTTTCTTCCTCCAAAATGATCTCCAGCTGGTAATACATGGGTTGTCTGCAATAACTCCATTCTATGATCCACCAGTAATGCAACTTGATGAACATCTGCCCAGTTCTCCTCACTGGGACATCATTGTTAAAATGGTGACATTTTGGGACACATCAGATTCTTTATCTGTGTATGCTTTTTGATACAACTGCTTTAGTTTCTGTTATAATCTCTCTGTGATAATTCAGTTAATTTCTCTGAATGAAAAATATCCACTTTGTCTTCCACTTGTTCTTGTTTTTTTTACCAACCATTTGATTAAACATAGTCTTTGAGAAAATGAACTTTAACTTCCTTATCTTTATTCCTTGACATCTCCTGCTGCTTCAGTTTATGGCTTTGTAACCCTATTGCCACACAGTCTGGAAAAATTCCTGTTGCACCTCAGTTGTCTGTTTGTCCACTGGCTTTTCAACCACAGTAGGCTTCACTCCCCCTGTGATCCAGCTCTATCATTCCTGAGGATAAATTGGTTTATTGGAACTGAGAGTTCCTCCAGTACTCCGAACACCATTTCGCTCCATTTCACCAGACTCTCCAACCTCACTTTATATCATGGCACACTGCTCCTCTCACCATGAATTCCCCATATTACCACTTTACCTCACAACACACCTTCGGAATTACACACCTCCTCATCTCTCACCATCAAAGATTGACTCGTATCTCTCAACATTTTAATTTCTTTCCCTGCTCCACCTGGCGTAGACACACAGGCTTTACCCTCACAAGGAAATTCTTTAAAGCAATCTTCTTCTCAACCAATCCCTGACCAGGCTGTACATTATGGTGATTAATTGTCTCTCTAAGAGAGTCATATATTTGATCTAATTTCAATCCCTTTTTCAAAGATACTTTGTTTGATCCTTTCAAATTCAATATTCATTTGACCAGTTTCCCTCCTTAAATTCCTGTAATGCTGTCTGTAGGCTCCTGGTGCTTTTATTTTGTCTTTATAATGTCACTATACTCCCCAGACAACTCCTCTGATAGTGATACAAATCCCTCACAAGGTCTATGTCCAAATGAATTTTTGGATCAACAATAACCCCATGATCACGGACCTTTTCTCAAATGTAATGAGAAGGGTCCTGTATCCATCTCATCAAACTTAGGCAACACTTGGGCCTATTTAAACAGATCCCCATATGCCTTTGGCTACAGTGGGATTGCTCTGTATCACTGTCTTCATCCCCAGTTCTATTTTTCATCTCTACCTTTGCCATTTTTAGTCGACTCTGGGCTCTCAGTTCCAAGTTCAAAAACGCTCTTCGTTTCCCTTTCTTCTCTCAGTTTGTCTCTTTCTTCTTTCTCTTTCTGCTTTTCCTCTGCTTTCAATTGTAATTCAAACTGTTTTATTTCCATTTCTCTTTCTCTTTGTTCAGCCAGGACTATTCTTTCCTTTCCTTTGCCATTGCATTGACTTCAAGCTGCTTCATGTACAATTGTATTTTAGATATTTCCCAAGATTCCAATAGCAAGATCCTTGTTCTGTGGGAGTTTGACCACACCCATCCAGGCTGCTACTATTGTTCCAAATAAAGAAAAAAACACCCATGGCCTCACACGCTGTCTACTCTAGTGGCTCTGGTAGCCTGCTCAGAACCTCTGCCTTAAAACTGCTCTTTAAAAAAAAGTATAAAATAACCTCTTAAAGTCACAGTATCAGCACAGTTTGCTTTTCACTGCCCAATTCTGGGTGTTGCATTGACCCTGCAGTGCTCTACGGGTTCAATTAGCCATCACAATGTGTTGGATAGTCAGTGCGTTGAGCAGTAAAATGATAAATTTTGGCAATCGTGGGTTTAAAATTGTATCAAGCAAGTCAAACCTGATCCATCCTGGCAAGATAAAATAGTCTGGTTTGAAATGAGTGCCCCACTCCACAATGTTAATGATATAGATTGGCTCAAAACCAAAATACAAGGGAATATTTGTGTGAGAGGACACAACACGCACAGTCACTATCACCACAGCTGCAGTTTTCTCCCTGCAATACTTTGCTCTCAACCTCTGGCAACAAATGAGGACAAAACGATCCACAGTGAAAGCGACCGTGAGCCAAACAGAGCAGTCAACAGCTGTGTCGTTGATCACCACATTGATGGTACTTATTGAGGTGAAGTGTAGAAATGAAAATGGGAAATAGTAGTAAAGCATGTAGTAGATTATCACATTGGAAATAATGACCAGGAGATCAACTGTCATCATACCCACCAAATAAAGAGAGATCCCTTTGGAGAGACCACAGCCTCCATGAGTTAGAAGGACAATTGTCTCCCACCTGGTCCCCCTGACTAATTTAAATCCTCCCAAGTTGCTCCAGCAAATCTCCCCATGTGTTTCTTAGTGCCCTTCTAACTCAGGTGTAGCCCGTTCTTCTTAGACAGAACACCCCTACACCAGAAGAGATTCCAATGATCCAAAATTGTGAATCCTTCTTCCCTGCAACAGCCCTTTAACCACACATTCATCTGCCGTATCCTCCTATTCCTACTGTCACTGACACATGGCAATGGGTGTCATCCAGGCATTACTACCCTCCAGGACCTATTTTTTAACCTCCTCCCTAATTTCCCATATTCTCTCCTCAG